>NC_090445.1:1699845261-1700175439 GCF_031143425.1 Pleurodeles waltl | reverse complement strand
ATGTAGTGGACAAAACTATCAACTCAGTTATTTCAGTCAGTACACTCTGCTGCTCCAGTACTGGGACCTCGGGAGCAGCTCCATAAGTGCACCTCAGTTCACACACTCCAAGCCCTCAGCCATGGCAGACGCAGGAAGCCCACACACGCTGTCTGCCAGAGCACCTCAGTTCTTACCGTCAGTACATTCTGCTGTTCCCGTACTAGGACCTCGGGCACAGCTCGATCAGTGCACCTCAGTTCTATCTCTGCTAGGTCACTTCCTTTCCTATACTGGTATCTCACCCACATACAGTTTCAATACAGCAGCTCAATTCTGATACTCAGTCCCACTGCCAACCTAATGTTGGACCCAAAATTTCAATACACAGCTCAGCCAGTGCACCTCAAGTCTAACATCTAACCCTTCTGTTGATGGGAACCATCACAGCTCTGCCAGAATCTATCAATTCTAACATTCATGGCACTTTTCTTCTCAGTACCAAAGCTCATGCGCACACACCCTTCAGGACTCCTCGTGTCTGTGGTTCAGAGGCAATGCAACTCCCATACTGGGCCCCACTCACAGCTTCCCCAGAGCACCTCCAGGCTAACACTTGGCAACACTGGAACGCCAGTACTAGGTTCCACACATAGCTCCATTAACATACCTAACTTTCGACCTTGTGTGCCCTTTACTATTCCAGTACTGCTGCCCACATACAACTCTGTCAGTGTGCCTCAAACCTAACCTGCAGCACCCCAATATTCCAATATCAGGAGTTATACAGTGCTCCGTTTCTCATTCTTCACCTGCTGCCTTTCAGTTATTCCAGCACTGGGCTGGGACTCAGCTCTGTCTATACCTCCAATCCTGGTCTGAAGCGCCCCAATATTGCTGTATTAGGGTTCACATACAACTTTGCTAATGCACCTCCTGCTGTTCTGCAGTGCCCACCCTGCTGTTCAACACTCTGACGTTTGTATGTCGAAGCAGTTAATTGTCAGGTCCCGATGTGTCAAAGTGGTTTTCCCATCCTGTGTCTGTGGGAAATGCGTCAGTACATACATGCCCTGGTTCTTTTTCGCTGCTTGTTTCTCTCACCATCTCTTTTTTCCTCCAATGTTCATTTTTCTTTTTTCCCCCACTTCTTTCATTGTTTCCTCTTTCTTTCGTTTTAGCTTCCTTCCATTTTTTTGTCTCACACGTTTATGCTATTTCTTCTATTTTCTCGTTCTTTCTTTCTTTGTGAGCCCTTCTTCCTTTTGTCTGTTGAATTCCTTTTGCTTCTCTTTTCCTGCCCCATCCGCTTTCTCTCCTGAGGCCTAGTTATCAATGGAGCAACAGGTGCAGTGGCACATTGGCCCAGAGACCTATGGGCCTCACTCAACTAATTACTGCAGTATTTTGCTAATAAAATTGCAGTCAACCATTTTCCCATGATACCGTTACTACGCCACTCCCTGTTTCTTTTTCCCCTCCAATCCGGCCTAAATTATATTTTTTGCTATGGTGTTTTGAGCATTACCATCTAAGGCCAAAAGTTTATTCCTCATAAAGGTTTATATGATAATTGGATCTGTTCTACTACAGAAGAAGAAGGTAAGTGGAAGTGCTTTAGTTAAATGATGGGCTACTGGAATTATATGGCAGGAAAAGACAAAGTTATGAGGCAGGGTTGACCAATTTATGTGGCAAGAAAAGTCCAGTTATTAATTTACAATGTCAATAGCTCTAACTCAAGAAAATGCGAGACCTATTGCATTGCAAATGCTTGTTTGCATTTGCCCCTTGTTAAAATAGCTAGGTTGGGGGAGGATGGTCAAGTAATGAGAAAGGCGATACAAAGTCAAGAATATGCCATGAATGTATTTTTGAAAAAAGTGGTCCCCAGATCCTTCCTAAATATCGGATAGCTTGTCCGAGCTGTAGGCTTGAGGTCAGGATTGTCCTAGAGCTGTGGCCTAATTGCTTTCAAGTCCTTCTGAATTGTTTATGTATGTCAATTTATCAAGGGATTAGACAGACTGGCTGGAACTCAGGACTTCTGCCAGGACTCCGCTAATGTGCTCACGTTATGGGCACATCTGCCTGTAAGTTGGAGCCAGGTTAATGGAAGTGGGACCTACATTCCCTCTCTAGCTAGATCTTACTCTTCAAACTATTTATGCATAGGAAGCTGTCCGTCTAGAAGAACATGCCCCCAACAGACTGATATCAGATGGCTTCTGAATGCCCCTTTCGCTTCCCTTGACATAATAAAGTCATTTGTGTATGTTTGGATTATAAAATAGTTTTGGTCTATGCCCAGATGCACATGCAGTATTACCCACTGAAAAAGGAGAGTCTTGTGACACTCCATTAGTTGTCATTAAGTACTGACATTTCTGTTCCCACTAAGAATTCTTTGAAAAGTTTGACAGCTGTACTGAAGGACTGCCCAGGCGCGAAGCCTTGAAAGCAGTATCTGTGATACAACACACTGTACACAACCATTTGGTTAAAGAGAATTAGAACTCCCAGTTGCCTCTCAACAAGGACAGAATGCATATTTTTGAACAAGAAAATATATTTTGCCTTAGCCTTGTAGACGATTTATGATAGTACTAAGAAGTGGAGCTGCAAGTTCCAACTACAGCAAACATTTGGTAACTTCTGTAAGACGTTTACATAACCCGACACGATAGGTGTGGCAGCCGTCACTAAAGGTATTTCAAGTCCATCTTGAAACAGCAGACAGGAGGAGACTGAAAGCCACAAAGCTATAACACCAATAGTGCTAAACCCTGGAGTGGAGGAGGGAGTTTATAGCCACAAAACTAGGAATTAATAGTAGACGTAGGGAGAGGTTAGAGCTTCCAAACTATGAGGAAACGATGATTAATACTGGAGTGGAAATAACAGCATATTGGATTCCTGGAATTAACAATACATTTCTAACAGGAAAAGCACTAACTGTACTGAGCAGGCACCTAATTTATCTAGCTTCTTAATAAAAATAACTCTCTTCCCACAAGGTCTAAATTAAACCCCCCAAAAAAGAGGGGGAGTGGGGTTCAGCAAATATTCTCAATCATTGCCATGACGTGTAGGTGGCTGGCTCATTTTACGGACTGAGCTGGAATATTTCATTATCACATCAAGGACAGTGGAGACACACCGAGCTTAACAGAGAAGCATATGAGGATTCCACAACTCTACCTACACGCTACTGGCCAAGAACATATGAAATAAAATAAGAATTTGGCTGGTGTGGTGGCATGGTGTCTATAGTTGTGAAAATCCTGGACTAAGGGAACTACTTACGAAAAACAAGCTTGTGTCGAAGTGCAGCAGCGTCATGAACATGAGCACCAGCAGTACACGGCCTCCCAACTGCATGTACTGTTTCGGGGAGCTCTCGCCCATGGTGGGAACCCCAGCAAACATGCTTTTGCCTTCGGATCGGGACTCAGCCAAAAGCAGGAGCAAACCACCGCCAAGTGCCAGGTTCCTGGATACACAAGATGCAAATGGGAAAAAGTTAACAGATCAATCTAATACGAGAGTGAAGAGTTTCTACAAACACAGAATCCACTGGTTAAAAAAAGAAAAACACAACAAAAAAAGTGAAAAAAACGACATGAATTTAATCACACAAGGCCATACCAGGATTGTGTAAATTCACACATAAGTAAATCTACTCATGGGACACGAGTTGTGGACAATGGATGGAGGGGATGCCAGACGTTGCAGGTCATCAGCTTTAAACTTCTTTGTGGGTAGGCACAAACTGGTTCTGAACCTGGCTTTACTTCGATTAAAGGAAGGAATGGACCAGGAATACGTTTGAGCACCCCAAATAACAACAACAGGTAACATGTAGACGGAGCAGTGACACTAAAAACGTGAACCAGGCATTTGGTTTTGTCTCAGCTCGCGTATAAATGTTTTTTTTTCAAACTGCAGATGTCATACCCTGTAGGTGCTGGCAATCACTACGCCATAGTAACCCCACTTTTCAACACCAGCTGAGGCCAGGATCTGAGCCGCTGATATGCGCTGAACACACCCATGTATCCCTCCACGTGACCACTAGTTCCAGGTCGTCAACATGCAGCTAGTGACCTCCATGCCAAGAAGAAGACACTACAGGCACACTTACCTCATTAAAAACTTCAGGTCCCACAGGATACTGTATGCGACGGTCTGCCAAAGGCAAATGAACGACAGAAAACTTCAATTATCACACTTCCCATACAAAATATGGATGCACATTTTCATAAGAGCCCCACACCAGTTTAAAAACTAAATTAATTAAATGCCTGATAACGTAAATCAGGGCTCAAACTTAAAAAAGTAATTCCTTCTACAGCCACAAAGCAGCCAACGTTTAAAAAACTGCCATGGTGACTTTAGGACTCGCCTCTCCTCTCTGGGTAGGTCTTTTCAAACCCCTCCCCCCCTCCCCAGTTCTCCACTTAGGACTTCCAGCTTGTTGGCCTGCTTTCAGAAAGATAGTTGGAGTCATTCAACAAAGGAACAAAACTCGACTCACAATTCTTCCAATGTAGCAGAGATGCAGAAATAACAGCCTTAAAGTTACAGATACAGAGTTCAAGGCATGATGGGCAACACGAACCTTCAGCAAGGAGGTGGCCTCAGACCCATGAAGTGCATGTGTATTGAATGTTTACCTGTAATGCGATAATCCCCATAAAGTGCATGTGTATCGAGCACTTACCTGTAATGCGATAATCCCGAACAGTCCAAAGCATGCATACTGTACAAAATTTCTGGTCAGAACCAGGATGCAGCCACCTGTAAAGCAGAAACAATGATGCAAATTGTCAAAGATCTGCTTCTGGCAGCCACACTGGGTGTAGGCGGGAGCATAGGGCGCCACAATATCGAATGAAGGGCAGTAATGGAGGGAGCAATCCTGGTTTTCAATCTGTTCCTACCTTTCCAACACTGGAGAGTTTTTATACAGAAAGGTGGGATAGACTGCGATCTGAGACACAAGTTTCCAAACACATAGATGTCTACAATCCATGACCCAGGGTTGGGTAGGAGAGCAAGTTCCTTGTCCCTACAAACACATTAGATTTACAGATCTATTTAACAAAGAGTTTCATCTGGAGGGGTTAGCCAGAGTAATACTACGTCTAGCACACACGTGAAGCCAAGTGTTGGTTTTAGGACTATTGGTCGCAAGCGATAGATGTGGCAGTGAGCGGAGTAAACATGAGCAGAAGCATTAAAAGCACACAGTGGTAGATAGGGAGTTCAGGACATTTAACATTTGATTTGTAACAGTGACTTTAAAGAGAAGAAACCAAATGCATTGCTCTGCCCAGACTACACCAGCAAACACATGATGATCACAGCTGGATCAGTCACTGTGACAGCATTGAATACACATTAACACCGATGTTTTTGGCCTTCAATAAAAGCAGCAGCAAGAACAGTTGTTCCAGAGACCAAATTATTTTCTTTCAACATGTACATGAGAGAAACCATCAAGAGCTCACCTTCGTCCGTTAAGAAACCAATAAACAGGTTCAACTAAGAGATGGCAATTTCATCTGTAACTAAATAGGGTGCTCCTCCCCTTAGAAGCACTCTTCCGCGCGGTATGGGTGGAAATGCCTGGAGGTAGGGAGTTCTCCGTGTAAAAATCAATTTGTCAGGGAGACTAATATAGTTTCAAAGCATACAATTTGCAAACATATGAATTCCAATCTGTACAGGGAACCCCAGCCCACAAGTGCTGCATGGGGGGAGATGGCTGGAGAGGGCTCAGTTCATTTAATATTATAAAAAGGAGAGGCTGGGGGACAGGAATTTGCCAGGATGGAATTTGGTCTTTGTTTTAATGGTTTGGGCATTTCTGTTTGAGAGATCCCCCTTAAGACAGGGAACTTACATTTGCCTGGCTTACAAAATTTAAAAAGTCAATTTAAGACAGTTGTCCCTTGGGATCCGTGAGTGCAAAACATCTAATTTGTTAGCTCCTCTTTGGTTCAAGAAAAACACTATTTCATTTGCCAAACCACTTGCTCCCTACATCAGCAGGAGATCTGCAGAGATTTACCAGGATTCCTGATTTGTCCAACACAGAGGCATACAGAAACAGAGGGGTAGAGTTGATCTCAGACCAATATGGTTCTGTGGGGATATAGGAGCAGACTGCATTGTCCAGTGCTAATTAGCACAATCTAATTCAATATGGAAAAACACCACTGTGCTGGTAACTTTAGGCAAATCCCCAAGCTGCAAGGCATCCTTCCCATGGTGCTCGAAAGTCACTTACTCAGCTGGCCGACCAGGTTGACGAAGACAAAGATGGTTGCCAGGAGGTATCCACAGTTCCAGGTGGCCTCGATGTAATCCCTCTGCTCATGCCATTGGAACCACATGCGGATGCCATCCTCGAGGAAGGTGCTGATAAGGCACAGGCGCGCCATGTGTGGCAGGTACTGTTTGGTGACCCGCAGGAACTACACCAGGGGACCAGAGAATAAGAGTGAGAATGACTGAAGTCTACATATAAATTCACCATCAAAATGAGGTCCACACTAGAGATCGTGCAGACTGAAAAGCATTGGCTGCACACACTTTGCATAACAATCCCAGGTGATATCCCAACCCCATGGTGAGCTTGTGGTCACATGCTTCAAGAAACCTCCAGCATCAACTGCTCGAGCAAAACAATTTCCCTAAAATCATGTTAACCTAACACGTGTACTGAGAATCAATGGAGAAAAAAATTTAGAAAAGTACATACTAGTTACTTTATAATGTCCATAAAGAAAAGACTGACAGCAAGAAATCGACATGCGTAGTAGCTGGCCTTCGTTTATTTCATATACAAAGAGGAGCCCCACTTGGCACTTAGAGATTTTGGCTGAGAAAAGCAAAGTGTCCCAAAGTTTCCTAATGTCTCATTTTTAAACTAAATTGGAGTAAACTGCAGTACCATTTTTAAAGGGTTGTGCCAGATCTATGGATTTCTCATAGTACGATTAAAAGGGAGATTTTGTTTCATATAACTGTACGGCGAGACATACGACAGCCACCCTGGCCTGTACTCTACCAGCCATCCTTCTAGTTACAGAGGAAACAGCTGACGTACACCTCCCACCAGGTTAAATTGAAAGGACTATTAAAATGAAAAACCATCCCCTCAGAAACGTACACCGCAGACTGCACCACGTGACCCACCACCGACATCTTAAAACTGTGCACAGACAGACGGACCACGAGTACACTGAAGATTGCAGACTGGGCAGACTGCCACCACTTTCAGGATTTTAAACAAGACAGTCGGCACAGGAACTTGGCACTCTGAAGTAATATTCATTTAAAGGAGCACGAGCACAAAGATAACTTTAAAAATAAATAAAGTCAGGTCACAGAGTCCACAAACCAGAGCGTGAACATCAGCATTATCAATGGGGTGAAAAGTATGTGGAACTGTGAAATTGCCAAAACGAATTTAATGCACACAAAAAAAATAAAAAAATAAAAAAAAATATATATATATATATATATATATATATATATATATATATCTCACAAAAAGTCTAGGGTCAGATGTACACAGGTTTTGTAAATCTCAAATCTGACGCAAAGCAGCATGCAAACAACAAGGACCTGATGTGACGTACTAAGGCAGGTGTTAACTAGATGCAAAGAATATCAAGCACTGGGAAAGCCAAAAGGTCTCACCTATGCAACAGCTATTGGATTTGCCAATGTCTTTTAGCCATGTTATACAGTAAACGTGGCTGTGCAGCATGCTAAAGGTAACAACAACAAAAAAGTGCAATGACTTGGCCAAGAATGGCACCATGTTATTGCGGATGTTTTTTTCCCCCTCCCGACAGGGCGGAAAGGAGGGACAAGTAAGGGCGAGGGAAAGGTTTGGGGTACGGGCCAGCAATGATGACGGGACGAGGGTGGGTGGGAGGGGAAGAAATAACATGGAGAACAGGAGAAAAGGCAACACAAAGAAGGGGTGGGCTGGCTGGGGAAAATAGCAACACAGAGAAGGGGTGGGAAGGGCAGAAACGCAATACATCAAAGGGGTGGGGGAAGCAACACAACAATAGGGTTTATGGGGAAAAACATAAGCACCACAGCAAAGGGGTTTGTCGGGGGAAAAAAAAAGCAACACCGACAATGGGCGGGTTGGGGGGGGGGATGGAAAGCAACACCGACACGGGACGGGTTCGGGGGGGGATAAAGCAACAGTGACACGGGACGGGTTTTTTTTGGGGGGGGGGGGGGGGGGAGTAAAGCAACACCGACAAGGGGCGGGTTGGGGGAAGAGGGGAAAAGCAACACCCACAAGGGGCAGGCGGGGGGGAGGAAAAGCAACACCGACAAGGGGCAGGCGGGGGAGAGGGGGGGAGGAAAAGCAACACACGGAAGGGGCGGGCGGGTGGGAGGAAAAGCAACACACGGAAGGGGCGGGCGGGTGGGAGGAAAAGCAACACACGGAAGGGGCGGGTGGGTGGGAGGAAAAGCAACACACGGAAGGGGCGGGCGGGTGGGAGGAAAAGCAACACACGGAAGGGGCGGGCGGGTGGGAGGAAAAGCAACACACGGAAGGGGCGGGCGGGTGGGGGAAAAGCAACACACGGAAGGGGCGGGCGGGTGGGGGAAAAGCAACACACAGAAGGGGCGGGCGGGTGGGGGGAAAAGCAACACACAGAAGGGGCGGGCGGGTGGGGGAAAAGCAACACACAGAAGGGGCGGGCGGGTGGGGGAAAAGCAACACACAGAAGGGGCGGGCGGGTGGGGGGAAAAGCAACACACAGAAGGGGCGGGGCGGGTGGGGGGAAAAGCAACACACAGAAGGGGCGGGCGGGTGGGGGAAAAGCAACACACAGAAGGGGCGGGCGGGGTGGGGGGAAAAGCAACACACGGAAGGGGCGGGCGGGTGGGGGGAAAAGCAACACACAGAAGGGGCGGGCGGGTGGGGGGAAAAGCAACACAGAAGGGGCGGGCGGGTGGGGGGAAAAGCAACACACAGAAGGGGCGGGCGGGTGGGGGGAAAAGCAACACACAGAAGGGGCGGGTGGGGGAAAAGCAACACACAGAAGGGGGCGGGCGGGTGGGGGAAAAGCAACACAGAAGGGGCGGGCGGGTGGGGGAAAAGCAACACAGAAGGGGCGGGCGGGTGGGGGAAAAGCAACACAGAAGGGGCGGGTGGGGAAAAAGCAACACACAGAAGGGGCGGGCGGGTGGGGGAAAAGCAACACAGAAGGGGGTGGGCGGGTGGGGGAAAAGCAACACACAGAAGGGGCGGGCGGGTGGGGGAAAAGCAACACACAGAAGGGGCGGGCGGGTGGGGGAAAAGCAACACACAGAAGGGGCGGGTGGGGGAAAGCAACACACAGAACGGGTGGGTGGGGGGAAAAGCAACACACAGAAGGGGCGGGTGGGTGGGGGGAAGCAACACACAGAAGGGGCGGGCGGGTGGGAGGGGCTTGAAGCAACACACAGAAGGGGCGGGTGGGTGGGGGGAAGCAACACACAGAAGGGGCGGGCGGGTGGGTGGGGGGAAGCAACACACAGAAGGGGCGGGTGGGTGGGGGGAAGCAACACACAGAAGGGGCGGGCGGGTGGGTGGGGGGATGCAACACACAGAAGGGGCGGGTGGGTGGGTGGGGGGAAGCAACACACAGAAGGGGCGGGTGGGTGGGGGGAAGCAACACACAGAAGGGGCGGGTGGGTGGGGGGAAGCAACACACAGAAGGGGCGGGCGGGTGGGGGAAAAGCAACACACAGAAGGGGCGGGCGGGTGGGGGAAAAGCAACACAGAAGGGGCGGGCGGGTGGGGGAAAAGCAACACACAGAAGGGGCGGGCGGGTGGGGGAAAAGCAACACACAGAAGGGGCGGGTGGGGGAAAGCAACACACAGAACGGGTGGGTGGGGGGAAAAGCAACACACAGAAGGGGCGGGTGGGTGGGAGGGGCTTGAAGCAACACACAGAAGGGGCGGGCGGGTGGGAGGGGCTTGAAGCAACACAGAAGGGGCGGGTGGGTGGGGGGAAGCAACACACAGAAGGGGCGGGTGGGTGGGGGGAAGCAACACACAGAAGGGGCGGGTGGGTGGGGGGAAGCAACACACAGAAGGGGCGGGTGGGTGGGGGGAAGCAACACACAGAAGGGGCGGGCGGGTGGGTGGGGGGAAGCAACACACAGAAGGGGCGGGCGGGTGGGTGGGGGGAAGCAACACACAGAAGGGGCGGGCGGGTGGGGGGAAGAAACACACAGAAGGGGCGGGCGGGTGGGGGGAAGAAACACACAGAAGGGGCGGGCGGGTGGGGGGAAGCAACACACAGAAGGGGCGGGCGGGTGGGGGGAAGCAACACACAGAAGGGGCGGGCGGGTGGGGGGAAGCAACACACAGAAGGGGCGGGCGGGTGGGGGGAAGCAACACACAGAAGGGGCGGGCGGGTGGGGGGAAGCAACACACAGAAGGGGCGGGCGGGTGGGGGGAAGCAACACACAGAAGGGGCGGGCGGGTGGGGGGAAGCAACACACAGAAGGGGCGGGCGGGTGGGGGGAAGCAACACACAGAAGGGGCGGACGGGTGGGGGAAGCAACACACAGAAGGGGCGGACGGGTGGGGGGAAGCAACACACAGAAGGGGCGGACGGGTGGGGGGGGAAGCAACACACAGAAGGGGCGGACGGGTGGGGGGGAAGCAACACACAGAAGGGGCGGACGGGTGGGGGGAAGCAACACACAGAAGGGGCGGACGGGTGGGGGGGAAGCAACACACAGAAGGGGCGGACGGGTGGGGGGGAAGCAACACACAGAAGGGGCGGACGGGTGGGGGGGAAGCAACACACAGAAGGGGCGGGCAGTATAGAAAAGCAACACAGAGGGGTGGGTGGGCGGTAGGGTAAAGCAACACAGAGAAAAGGTGGGTGGGCAGAGGGAAAAAGCAACACCCAAAAGGGATGGGTGGGCGAAGCGCAAGAAGAAATAGTACTTCATTCACAGCAGGATGTTGCAAAAATGAGTGAAGTCAGTGAATAGTAACAATGGGTTCGCTCCAAGCCTTTTATAGTAAGCAATACTCATAGAAGAGACAGTGCTTGCGCTGTTGGCAGGCAAGACCTAAAAAGAAGCCCAGAATGCAACAGTTTTTCCAAAATAGCTGCTGTGCACGCAATGACGAGGAGAAACAGAATTATGCAACAGAGCAAAGGAGGAGGAGACAGGAAAGAATGTTGCAAGAGTTACACTTTTGACCAGACTCAGGAGGATATTTATGGTAAGTACAGACTACTCAGGCGAGTAATATTTAAGCTCAAACTAGGACCTGACCTACTAGCAGGAAAAGAAAAAGAGAGAAAGAAAGAAAGAGAGAGAAAGAGAGAAAGTGAGAAAGAGAGCGAGAGAGAGAGAAAAAAGTCAGGCCATCCAAACACACGTGCAGGTCTCATTCTCACTTCGCCTCCTTGCAATCAAAGCCCTGCAGCTGCCGCAGACCGGGTATCTCAGTGCCCCGTCTGGGGTATTCAATAATTCCCTTAATATGAAGGTGAGTGAAACGAACACCCAAATAATATTTTTGAATACGCCTCAAGAATTGAAGGACACAGGAACAGATGGGGTCCCCAACCCGCAAGTGAATATCTCTGCAGGAATCAAAAGAATAAAACACAGCCTCACTATGCTGGTGGCTTGTGATTTAGAATGCTACCAGCAGCCACTGGTGGACATTATCTAGGCAGTTCTCATGACTCACATGTTCAGGCACTGTGAACGGAAACAATCCCATTGTCCGAGGAGAGCTTGGGGAAGGATGTCTATTGGGCAAGTCATATGTTTAACAGTAAAATGCTCATCTACCATTCATCATGAAGTATGAACGCTGAATTGTCTGTATTGCTGTTGTAGGTACACAGTGGATCCCATTCGTCCTTGGCTATTCACACATACCTTAATGCTCATACTCCTAGTGAGAGGAGAGTCAATACTGCACCTAGACAAACTCGCTTAGCCATGGTGTGCACATTTGCACTCCTCAAAGGAGGCACACTATTGTCCAGAGCTCAGATATAAAATTGTAGCCTCTAGAGCAATGTTGTGCACCATTGCAACTAGCAAAGGGTTACCTTAGGTTTCTGTTGAAGACAAATGATGAATCACCTTTGCTTCCACCCTCCGCCCCGGCTCAAGATGCAGTCAGTGCTGAAGATACCGGACACATATTAAAAACAACTACTTTTAATGTAAATGTGCATATATTACAGAATATCTTCGATGACACTGATTTTACTTTTAACCTGTTTTGCTCTTTATTCACCAGTTTATTGTCTATTAAAAAATAAGCAGCCAGTCCAGGCGCGTACTCCTAACACCTTCTCTTCATGCTTCCAATGCTGATTCTTTCTGCAGCTGGAGTTCTCCTAGAACCCTTACCCTCACCCTATGGCTCCTGGTGGGTCTCAGTCTCTGAACCTCTTGGACAGAAGCACTACCGCTGCTTACACCTTCTTCGCTTTTAGCAGCTGACTCTTGCTCTCGCTTTGAGTTATAGTTCAGAAGTTCCTCCAGAGCTGTAGATACCAGCATTAACCTATACGTCACATCACCACTAGAAAATACAATCTCCACCCATAGATTCACTGTATGGGTGTCTAGGAGAGTAGCGGAAGACAGTAGCCAGTTTACTGAACTGCCAATCCCATCAATCCTACAGAGTGTTTATTTTTGTGCGCTAGATTCATCCTGTAAGGCATTACATAACGCACTAACTCCCTCCGTTAAGGTTGACATAACATTGATTGTGTCCTTTAATTACTTAACCACACCCGATAGCCTTGCTTTGTATGTGCCAAGGCCACAACCCTCCTACTAATTACATGCAGTGTCTTTAATTGTGGATTTCCGCACCAAGCGTAGATACCCAATCATGTGAAATCTCCTTCGTGATCACTCGAGATTCACTGCCTTAAAGCGCATCGCCTATCTAGAGCAGCATGGCTCAACTGCTTAGCTGTTTTTGGGGACTTCTAGACCCTCTAGCAGCTTCTGCATGTGTCTCTAACAGACTACACGCAGACCGGTGTGTCCTGCTTTTGCTGATAAATTCCTGGGCTCACCAAATTCCGTCTCTTCCTCCTCCCCAACTTCAGATTCGCAATCCAGGAGTACTGGAATGACTGTAGGGAAATGCTGCTCACTTGTTAGGTCGAGCCTGCGATAGTACATGCGCTCCAGGTCGCAAGAGTATTGTTTACAATCAAGGGCGTGGAGCCCGCCCATTGTTTACCATTTTCTGGCTTCAGTGTCACTCTACTTTGCTTTTTAATTGGCCAACCAAGGCCAAATGTCACTTTTGCTCCTTTCTGTGGAGCATGGCCCAAGCACAGCTTGATTCAAATTTATTATGCTCGTCCACTGCTCACACTGTGATTCAGGTCCTATTTCTCCCCCCACCAACCCTCTTCCTCTGCCCGTGTCTGGTGCTCCCTCCCTTTCTCCCCCCCATGAGGATTCCAGCCCCTCCTGCCTTTTCTCTCTTTGGCTACCACCAACTACAAAGGATCAGGTGCAGCTTGGAAATGTCTAACCAAGATTTGGTGTTTATCATCCTGTGGTCTGTTTTGTTTCCTGTGGCGGGAGAGTGAACGCTTTTGAGAACTTGATCCTTATTTTCTGCTCGTGCTAAATTTTCACAAAGGCGGTTTTTATACACAAAAGGCAAAACCGATATAGAACTTTGTGCAAGTTTGAAGCCAGATGGTATTAAGCTTCGGACTTCAATCTGTGAACAAAGTGTTGTGTTACTTTGGAATAACCGCACTTCAGCTGTCAAAACTACCCACGATTCTGAGACTTGATTAACTCGCTCTGAGCACTCAAGTGTTGTCCCGAAGTATACAAGATAACAGTGATCATGGTCCCACTGTAATAAAACCTTACTTCTGCCGTTGTTTGTACAATCCTAAGCCCCTCTTCCCCACAGCCCAGCCGAGGCTCAGCCCTCGGCCTTGGTTTCCTCTACTGTGGTGGGAGGACAGCAACAAGCATTGGCAAAGGCAACAGCCCTCAGCTACGCATTGATTGAATTAAAAAAAAAGAAAGAAAAGGTGTGGGGACGGGGTGAAGAGAAGCAACTAATCTTGTATCCTTTCCTATATTGTAACATGCTAAACATATTATTGATGTAAATATAAAAGTCTAACAGAGTGGGACACCAACTGCTAATATTTTGTGAATTCCATAAAGTTCAGAAGTTACGGAAGTTCTTAACCTGGTTTCTTGGTCATCCTCTCCCGCCTTTCCCACAACAATGCTAAAAACTTGTGCCAGCAGAAAGTCTGCAATGCTGCTGGACATTCTACAGGTTTCGAAAATGCAACTGAACTCGATGCTATATGCCAGTCCATTTCTGTGGCTCTGTGTGGTATTCGGGCTTGTAGAAACATCTGCGAATCGAGCCTTTTGAGTTCAGTTACTCTACAAAGAGTCGCCACGGTTTGTTCATTGGACATTGTGGCCCCAGAGTTGAAACCAGTTCAACCATTGTTAAAATGGCTCTTCAACCAATTGATGAGCAGTAGTATACAGGACTCCCAAAACGTGCAACTGGAAGTGTAGATGGGAACTGGTCTCTTCATATCTGAGAGAAAATAACAAGAAAAGAAGACCACGTTCATTTTCAAGGCAATCTTCCTTCGTGTTAATAGTGGAGGAAGTTTGGGAGGAGAAAAATAACGCACATTCGGTTCGATCACCGACCTTCGCTTTGCCCATCGACTGCCCAACATGGTCTTTGGCAGGGACTGCACAGCAGTCGTGGCTTTCAACTGACCCCGACCATGGTTGTATTCAACTGCCCCAACCAGAGGCGAGGAGATCCATTCTCTTTGCCAACACCTGGACCTACGACAAGCGCTCTACACCACTATCCTCGGCATGCCAAGGAGTCAGGAGAATTATTCCTTCCTTAATTTTGGTAGTTAAGCAAAACAACACACCCAATGAAATGCATGGAGTGGACGTCATCTGACGTAGATGGGGGTGTAGTCCACCAGACCCACCTTCCTGTATTCTGTGACCTCCCCTACCGGCACTTCTGTCTTGCACCCCCTTTCTAAGGAGCAGATTCAAAAGAAAGCATTTGCTTCCGAGAGAAAAACACTACACGTCATAATAGCAAGACGTAGCTAAAAAAAGAACAGGGCTACTTGTCCTGCTAAATACAGGAATGGCACACTAAGAGCGGCAGAGTGCGGTCTCATCAGTTCAAGATTTCAATATCTGAAATGCCTTCTACAGATAAACACACTGAAAGTCATAAAACACCAATAAAAGAACGCAAATATAGAGAAAATTAAATGACTGGGTAAAAAATAAATAAATAAACAGAGCACACACCAACACCTTGTTAACATCACAAATTAAATTTAAAAATATTCTCAATGAAACATACTTGCCTAACATCCAAATCTCTATGGGAAGTCATAGAGGGTGGCAGTGGCATAACATTCTAGAACAGGCCGGAGTGACTGGGTCTTTCATTGACTAGCCCAGCTTGGCTGCCCGTTGGTTCTGCCAGAGACCTTCAGGGTGCAATGCACCACTCTATGGGCTAGAAGAGCGAGGCACTGGGTGGCAGAGGGCATCACCTCCACCTGACGTGTCCCATCATTTCCAACCCCTCCTAGTGTCATGGAAAGGACGGTCGTCCTTCCGAAGGGGACCAGATGGCCGGGGACTGGTTCCAGCCCTCACCGAGACCATGGCCAGCTGTTACCGTAGGGATTTTCTGCTATTTGTACCAAGCCCGAGCTGCTTCCGGTGCACCTGGGCCCACTGCACTAAAGCTTCCTATTAGCATATTAAAAACTCCAAAGAGAGATGTCATGGTAGATCAGTGCGTGAAACCAGTCCGATTTCAGTTACACCCGCACTGTCTGTGTAAATATTTGCTATCTCGGGCGGGGCCACTCTGTGTGTACATATCAGCGACGTGTTTGTGCTCTGACAGAGGGGCCCACGGTCCCCTTCGCCTCCTTCCCTCGCTGTCTTTCTTACATTAATATGAAAGTGTGTCCGGCCCATGAAAATCTATTAACACTGGTTCTTATTTGTGTATTTCAAAGTATGCCACAAAGGGGTTTGCTGTGTCCGGCTACCTGCCCCAGCCCGGGCGGCACTATCTGTCTGCTTCCAGGGCTCTGCCCAGGACTAGAGAAGGGCATGGACCTCCCCACCTTGAGGGCACAACTTCATATTCTCAAGAGAGGAGTCACTATTTAATTGCCAATAACTACATTTGATGTAAAATACGATCTGTGTACAGTTGTAGACATCACACTACAGTTTTTAAAAAATGTGTGTCACTGCCTTCCAAAACAGATCCAGGCTTGTGTGCGCCGTCTGGGCAGGGTGCGTGTTCAAACGTGCAAAAGCCTGCTAATCTGAAAATCCATTTATTACATAAAAATGTATCACTTTTTACAGACCTGGGAGGAGACCCGAGAGGTGCATCACAGAATAGGGCGCAAGGTAAACCGAAGCCCTCATGCTGGCCGGGCAGTAATGGGGCCTGCGCCTACAGCAGGACGGCCGGGGCATCAGTAACAGTGAAAGCGTCCAGACTTCTAGGTGGTAGGTCTACGGGCCAAGCAGGGAGCCACAACACTCGCTGCACCAGGGGAGCATATGCAGACCATCTTCTCTTCTGGTTGTCACTGAAAAGGCGTTCATTACGAGGAGAAAAATGTAACACAACAACAACAATAACAAAAAAAGCTGCAGCGTTGTAGTATTTTATTAATCAACAACCTGTTGCCTTGTAACAGGGTAGAGGGACCACTTCTGGAGAACTGCGGGTCCCGTCACACCGCGCCTCGTGGGCGGCAAGCGACGTTTCCAATGCCCAAGTTTAGCAAGAAAACTCACATCTTTTGCACATGAAACAGAAAGCTGCGTAAAGCCTTTTCTAAGATAACGGGCCTTTCGAAAATTCGAGTTTGGGCAAATATTCACACCAACTTCCTGCAGCGACCACGTCTACGGCGACAGCTGGTGGAAGGCATTAGCAGATTTCTTGAAATGCCACCTTTCCTTGGAATCCTATTTCGACATCTTTGCCTGAACCGCCAGCTGTGGTTGCCAGAATCCTGCAGTATCGGGCACAAAGGCGGAGAGATTAGATTGTCTAGCCTTGGACCAGTCCGCGAGGCAGCAGAACCCCGATCCAGCCTCCACCGCCATTGGCTGAAAACTGCCCTCTTGCATCACTTTCTTTTTTTAATAAATAGAAAACAGCGCCACGTTTGCAATATTCAGTCTAAATATTTTGCAGGGCAGGCGCTCTATCAGTGCGGTAGACTAACATCCATGGGCTGGTGGTGCAGCCGAAGGTCCCCTCTGTTCGGGCATCAGTCATTCCTCCCACTCAACAGCCATGGCCATGAAACAAGGATCTAAACTGGCACACAGAAATGCCCTACAAAAGGTGGCACTAGCCCAGAACACGCACAGGCCGACGCCAATACCAGCTCCTGCCAGCGATGAGCCGAAGACTCACGCAGCACTCATTTGTAGATGACGTGAGAGAACAGTTTAGTAAATAAAGTTTTCAAATTACCCCACATTTTGTTCGGTATCTTATTTTAAGCACTAAAAATAACCGTTCAACATCTAGGCATTTTTAGTGTTCGCATTATAATGGGTCAGGTTTTTTGTACTTGGTTTTAAGTGTTCACGGTAAAACAATCTTGCAAAATGTAGCGACTGACAGTGCACCCTCATCCCTGTCATGCTATGTGTTGCTCAGTGGGTAGAAGTTACTGGCGCCCCTTGCTTTGGTGTGGCCACACGAGGTGCAGGCCACAACAAAGCATGGCTGATCATGAAATACCAAAGATAATTAGATAAACAGAGGGAACATCCACCGCGAAAAACTGGAAATTGATTTTAACAATGCTTGGCGACATCATGGACAAAATAGAAGACAAGCGGCAACAAACTGGAGATGGAATTTACAGGGCGTTTGAAACAAGATCAAAGCTGCCACCTTTGTGATAAGGTCATTCTTTCACATAATGCCACTAGGAGGGGCGTGTTAAAGGATTGCAGCGCTTGGCCTGTAACTGATGCACGAAACTAAAGAATCCACAACTCCCTGGACATCATTTTGGATGCAAATTTTCCATTCTCGAAAAACAGGTGTGAACCAGGACACCGGACTTCTGTTGCTACGGTCTTTCTGTGTGTGGGGACCTTTGTAGGACAAACAATGCACCCGGACTGTTTCTATTAAATACGGAAGGATGATGTGAAATGAGCTGAGCCAGAGAAGCACTGGGCTAGGCCAAGAGCCAAAACTCTTCATGGAGGCCACGCAAAATAGTAAAAGTAACCATACAGAAAATGATGCACATTTATATGAGGGGAAAAAAGTACAGGCACCAGATTGTGCAAATCATCCCACTTCCAGTCGTCCACGTTTAACCAAATCTACCGCATTTGCAAATAAATAAATAAATCTATCTATCTACACACACACACTCTGTACTCTTCAATCTGCCGTCACCATGTGAAGATTTCCTGCAGGATATTTTTGTTGCCGTTTTGGTAGATGTTCCAAGCTGCTGCCAACGTGGTTTAATATGGCAATGGAGAGGCTGGACTAAAGGGGCTTCGGGTAAAAAGGAAAGGAGAACTAGGTCTTCTCCGTTGAACCAGTGGTTTTGAATAAGCGACTGGCTGGTAATAATAAGTTTGTTTAGTACACGTTTCTTCTGTTTCACACTTGTTGAGTAGAACTATTGTACCCGGGATTTACTAGTGTTGACCCATCCAATTTGCTCCAGAAAGGTATTTATTTGAACTTTTTTCCTATAGAGCGACAGTACCAATCAATCAGATGTTATTTGTATAGCGCGGCTTGTCACCTGGGTGGGTATCCAAGCACCTGCCGCAGGTGTTTATGTAATATTACTGTATTTTAGGTTGAACAAAGAAATAAAAACACACTTGAAAATCAACTAACAGAATAAACATTAAATATTGTTGTATAAATCCGTATAGTCAGAGATAGCATATTCCCCCCCTGGGTGCATCTACCAACTGTGCAGCAAGTGAAGTGGTACCAGTGCCCATGACTGAAAGCCGTAGGCTAACCCCTATAGTGGCTGCATTTCAGTACCTAACAAAGGGGTTGGAGGCATTTTGCACAACTGCAACTGGACCTCTGGTATGCTCGCTATGCCACTGTATACACCACGTTAACTCAAGAGTAGGAGGCTAATATAGGGTTTCAACTTTTTTTTAAAATATATGTAGGAACACTGGAATTATAAGATTCTGTGGCAATTTTCGCATAAATATAGATTTGCCACATAATTCATCATCTGCCGCATACTCTGCAGATTTTAACTAAAGAAAATCAGTTTCTACCTTAAACAGTTCAAAAGTTACTATAAAATACAGCAACACGTGTTACTGCACAGTGAAAGGCCCTCTACAAAGCTGGACTAGTCACCTTTTTGTTGTTTATTGCTATATGTGAATGTTAATCCGGTACTAATGGGGTGCGACCAATGTGCATACAGTGTTCCCAAGTTTAACAAGCATTTACAATGCAACGGGTCTCGCGTTTGCTCATGTTAGAGCTGATCGCGTTGTAAACTCCTAACCCGACTTTTCACCTATCGGGCAAAAGTGCATTTATGTACGTAACCCGAAAAAGTGAAATTAACGATGTAAAGCGCTCGACTTCTGCCAAGCGAGATCGCGCTCGTAAATTAGAGAAAAAGAAGCCCACGAGCCTGATGGAAAACAGAGAGCCTTGCATGTTTTCTGTACTTGGTCGCTGCGCTCGAGGAGGGCTAGCCCCCGGAAAAGGCATGACGTATGCGTGCCTTCGACTAATGAAAGCAAGTAGATTTTATTAGGCAAGCCCATGAACCAATAAAAAACACTGACGTGAAGTTGACAGGGCTCCGAGCCCTTTTCTAAATACTAAAGCGTTTCTCTGCGATACCTATGCGCGAGCAACGCAGGCTAGACCCTAAAAATGCAGAAATAATGGAGTTATACTATTGCGAAATGTGCTGCATAATTTACTCAACCTTGCCACATAATTCGGCCCTATCCTGCCGCATAATTCCAGGGCCCTGAATACATCTTAGTTGGATAAGCAGAATTTTCAACAAAGGAGCTGCGGTACATGCCAATGTCAAATTTAGCACGCGAGTGCTTTTACATGCATGCAACTCCAGAAGTCAGGAGTTTGCCTGCCCACTGAACATAGGTTCAGTGATGATGCAGATTCCCAGGAACAGCCAACAGCATCTGCCAGAACTCCACCCTTCGTACCAGTCACTCTCATGAACAGTTACACTGCTGCCGCCTTCCTGAAACCACGACCACCTTTCGATAACGCCAAAAAGCAAAGTGTTGGGAGACAGATAGACTACTTGGATAAAGACATCTGAAGTTTCATTGAAGCACTTGAAGAGACTGAGAACAAGAAAATTATCAAAGATCTCAAAAATCTTGGTGGTGATGGTGTAAAAGAAGTCAAAGAAAATGCAGAGAACTGACAAAAAAGTCAGATTAAAAATGAGTAGAATCTCAAATTTAATCCAGTTCCAAACGCAGATTATCAATGATATGTTTTCAGTCAAGAACATCAAAGAGTTGGTGGAACAATCAATTATTTTGTGGAAAGACCCGATGCACTCAAACACTGTAAGTTCAATGAATGTAATGATGAAGAAGCGATGTGTCTTATTATTGAAAGATGCTTGTCGGATTCAGACAACGAATGCAGAGTTAAACTTTTAGTCTGAGGCGAGTATTGGTGGCTGGCAGACCTAAGGAAAGTGCTGAGAGACAAGCTGCTGACATGGAGGCTGGATGTGCCTACAGCAATTTGGTCACGAGTGTGAAAAGTAATCCGAAGCAAAACACTGAGGGACACAAAGTGATGTCTACACCTAAAAAGAAGTTCTATCTTACAGGTGGTTTTTCGTTTTCACATGACGGAAAGTGCTCCACCATTGCACAGGTATGTAAAGGCTGTTGGAAAGAGAACCATTTTGTGACAGTGTGTGAAGTGGAGAAAAAAAAAAAAAAGTGTGTCACAGAGTGAAGACAAAATGGCCACCAGAACATTCCAGAAGCAACATTCAACGCACGCTCACAAGGCAAAGCAGCGAAATCAGTTGAGGCAAATAGATACTAAACGAAGTTGACCGTCATCTAAATCATCGTCAAGGAGTTCTTCAAAAATGTGAAAGATGAGTTGTCCATAACTCGGGAAAAAGTTAAAGATGGTGAAGAATCCCGATTCCGGACAGTCTTTGGCAGAAAATGATTGAAGTTGCCCACGAAGGACATCGTGGTATTGTTGCCACAAAGAGAGTTCTCCGACAGAGAGTTTGGTGAAGGAGTTGAAAAGGAACTCAAGGCCTGTCACATGCAATTGCCTGTAAACCAATGTTATTCTACATATTTTGAATACGTCAGAACTCCCTAGACATTCATGGGCGAGAATAGCCAGCAATTTCTTTGGTCCACTTGAAAATGGAAAAAGTGAAAGTCCTGCAACTTTGTGGTTTGGGATAGCAATGACAACCAAGTTACCTTAGTAGACCACCCAGAGAGACTACAGAGAACACATGGTTCATTCAAGGGCCATGGTTAACAAGCAGAAAATAAAAGCTTATGCACACAACAGTGATATGCAAAAGACGCCTCTATTATTAGAGAAGGAGATCTGTTGATCACTCAACAGATGTGTAAAAGAAAATATGATGCACACTACGATACTGAACCTTTTCAACTGTTGTCTACCAAGGGACATATGGTGACTGCCCAGCACCCTGGGAAGTCTGTTACCAGAGACTCTTCTCACTTTAGGTCTGTGTTTCATCGATCTTCAACTCAAAATAGTGAACAAAAGACTGACTTTGAAAACTCAGTGACTACTGCTGACTCCTTATCAACTTTAGCAATTCTCGACAGTGAGATGACAGCTTACAGTACCCACATCAGGTTATGTGATCAAAGTGCCACGAAGATTGATCGACGAGACATAGTTGTACAGGTTTGAATAAATGTGTGTATATGTCTACTGATTTTCTAAATGTAATTTTTCATTTAACAGAGGAGCAGATGTATTGTCTTGCATGTTTTAAAACAGAACCTTTCTGGCACCTAACAGACTGCATCAGTGTGATGTAATCGCTAGAATAAAATGTAATGAAAGCTTGATTTAGAATTCTGCAGTTCACAGGTACACACAAAGGAACAAAATGCGATTTTGCAGCTCCGTCTGTGGCATAGTCATTGGCAGGTACCCAGGCTGGGGAGGACGCTACAGTCTGTAACAGCTACCTCTGTTTGCCTACATATCTGACTCCTTAGGTTTCTTTGTATTTGTCTCCCACAGAGATCATCTTTTATTTGCCCACAAAGCTCACCTATGTGTTCTCCTGGTAACTCCCTAATTGCTTCTGAGGCACCCAGCAACCCCCCTCCCCCCACACTGTAGTTACCTAAATAACAGCCATTTATTTCTGTCAACCCTTCATTTACACAGAGTGGCTTTTATATAACCCCTCCTAGCCCAGGCTTTCTTTTCATCCCCTGGTGCCCCTCTATGTGAGCCTACCTCATCCTCCTCTTATTGCTTCTCCACAGGGACACCTGGTCTCACTCCATCTGTGCACCTGTGCTCTTACCCCCTCTTGACCTGCCTGTAATTATAGAGTCGCCCAGCACTCTATCTGCAGAGTATTTTAAAGGACACCTTATAGGGTGAAACTACATGTCCCAGAATGCAAGGCGGTGGCTTTAATGCCATGAGTGGCTGCAGGTGTCCCATAAACCGTGGGAGCCAAGTGACACCTCTGGATGTACTGCTGCCCTGTGCCTGTCCCTAGTTACGCCTCAGCGCCCCCATGATGCAAGGGCCCATTACACGGGTGTCAGGACCCGTGTCCGACCCCCAGATACCCGCCCCTCCCGCACGCCTGGAAGAGCCCCCACCTGGTCGGCGAAGTCCTCGGCGGTGCCCATCAGCTGCGTGCTGCCCATGGCGGCTGCCCCGGTGCTGTCAGCGCTCTGCCCTCCGCCGCCGCTCTGCCCTCCGCCGCCGCCGCTCTCCCAGGCGCTGCCACGTAGGCCAAAGCTTAAAGGGGCCGCGGCGCAGCTGCCGAAACCGAAGGAGGACTCGGGCACCTGACTGCACGGTAGGACCAACCCTATCCAAGATGGAGCCCCGTCCACCGCACCCACCGCACTGTTCACCCGTTCCAAGATGGCGTCTGCGGCCACTCCAGGGCATGGAGGCGGGTATCTTGGATTGGGATGTTCTCCCTGAAAGGGACTTACACTACACGTCACCTGTCTACAGGGGGCGCTGTCAGGGAGAGAGAAGAGAGGGACGGGCAGGGGCTGGCACTTTGCAGTTCCAAAGAGATCACCCCCTCAAAGGTACTAGAGTCTGGCTAACTTTATAAACCAGACTGGGGGACGCCCCAGGGCCTCCCTCAGTCTACAATAGAACCCTACCAGACACCCCGAGCTTGTCGGCCGTCAACACACGCAGGAGTTCAGGGCAGGACTTCTCTCCCGTCCAGTGAAGGACAGCACATGCTCCACGCTCACTCTGCCAACTACATGCAGCGTAAACAGGCGCCCTCCAGCCAAGTGGCACACTCGTGGGTTAAAGGGCCCGGTGAGCGGGCCAAAGCAGAGCATGCACTGGGAGAGGCAGTGGGCATGGATGCTGTGAAGGTGACAGGCAAGGGGAGCCCATCCTTCCTGCACACTCATGTGTGCCTATCATTTCTAGTCCCCTCGGCACAATGAGAGGACGGTGGGGCACCAGAGTATCATATTCTGAAGAGCGTGTAGCACATTGTCTCCTAATTATGCTTCACTAAGTATCACCCCATTGGATTTCATAATAGAAAACCTAAACCCAATGGGATCATATTTTTGTACACATAGCTATTACATGATATTTACATCAGACAATATTTCTGTACACAATATTCTAAAATATAACCAAGAGGACAGTAGTCACTCTCAAAAAGATGGTGTGCATTGTGTACCCTCTTGACACTAGAGCCATCTCAAGGGTCTTACGTTGTTACTTGAAAGGCCACCTGTGATTGTCATGTGATTGCCATGTTTACAGAGTCAAAAGTAAAAAAACTTTCAAGACAAACCAAGAACTCTAACTGTCTAACACAGAGCAGGGGCATATGCGACACAAAGTCATTTAGTAGAGTGTTCCATCCCACATGAAAATGATGGAACATGGTGACTGTGATCTAGAAATAGACGCTGGATGGCATTTTTATTCAGCATGGTAACAAGGCACAAGTGGAAACGGGGCTATGACTGGATGAAGATGGTTGAATGTCTGGGCGGAGAACAGCCAGGTGGTAGTTGTTCAGTGGCACAGATGACTGATAATAGTGAATGCAAATGATAGAAGTTGAAATTCATAATGTACTATGATAGCATATAAGCATAGTGCTAGCGCGCCTGGTCCTTAGTAAGTAAACTTACAAGGGGACACGAATAGGTCGATGAACCTTTTGGATCTCATGGAATATCCTAATCATGTAGTGATCACTGGCAATAATAATTAGCAAAACCAAGTAACACCATTTTAATGAGGACGACTAAAACCATATGTTCATGAATAACCACAACTCATAAAAGCGTTTTAACAACTTTTATTTCCCTATTTGATTACAATACTAAGTCACCGAGTTAGATCAAACTTTATTCAATCAGCTCAGTATTAGTTCATTAATCAACATCCATAACATAATCTAATCAATAATTAAGAAACATATGCTCAAATGCTTCAACGTAAGTCAGTAAATGAATACACAGCATCAATAGCAGAGTTCCGCAAAAAGTTCTTCAGTCATTTGTCACTGTCTACGTTACCCCTAGGAAGCATACCTAACCAAGATTAGCATTAGCATGTGGGGCTTCATGCGAAACAATTTAGGAAAACATGAATTTGGAAAACATCTTTCTAAGTGAAAATCTATAAAATATCGCAGTTGGTACCTAGAAGAAAAGGCGCAAATTAGTCAGTCACATTATCATAGCTACCTATCCATGGAATGGATCAGCAACAAAGTCAGTCTTCATCTTCAGGTCATTAATAGATCAGCGTCGCATCAGGCTTTCAAGAGTATGAGCCCAATTACAGAAGCTCGAACAGTATCTCCTGAAGTCACCAATTCTCCCCTCGCATATCTGGTTTTAGCCCCTTGTCATGACTTTTTATTAGGGTGTCCCAGTCCATCCCCCTAATTCCCAATTGGTCAGTCAGTCAGCAGATATGACTTTAACCTATAATATTAGTTTACCAAATCTATACATTTTAATATTAGTCCTTTCTCAAGACCCAGATTGGTCCACTATACAATGTCCTTGTCATCCGGCTCTTCAGGTATCGAAAATGTTGCACATTCCTCTTTAGTCAGTGCTTCCATTGTTCAAGTCCTGGGAAAGTACATTTAGCCTACTCTACACATAATTGTATCAAGTTGTCTTCATCATCTCCTGTCCGTCTGTACATTGCAGAAAATTCTAGCTATGCAAATTTAACATCGGGTAGTTCAGGGTCAGACCATGCATTTGCTTCTCTACAGCGCGTTAGTGTTTCAGCCCTTCTTGTGAGGCCTAGAAAAAGGCTAGGCCTTATCCACGGTTAAGTTAACTCTACGAATTAATATAAAACATAGGTTATACATTTCAATATTACTACATTATTATTATACATTTTCATTATTTCACACAATTTCAGTCATTTTAGTACAATCTTGTATAAGTTGCTGACATGCCAGTGGGCACAGTTTCAAACGTGCACATTCATTTCTCCACAATTAAATTCTCTATGAGCTCTTCATTGGTTAAACACATAACATTTATTAATAATTTTCTAATTAGCATAGTGGAAACGGGGGCTATGACTGAATGAAGATGGTTGAATGTCTGGGCGGCGAACAGCCATGTGGTAGTTGTTCAGTGGCACAGATGACTGATAATAGTGAATGCAAATGATAGAAGTTGAAATGCATAATGTACTATGATAGCATATCAGCACAGTGTTGGGTAGCTTGTGCCTCACAACTTGTCCTTGCACACCCCTCTCATTTACATGGCACCCTTAGCTGCCCTGATCACCTCATTTGGATTCCTGTTTTACTGCTACACTGATGATACTCAATTAATTTTGCAGATTGGCAATCAGGTGAGAAACACCAAAGCTTGAGTTTGACTATATCTTATAGCAGTTGCATATTCAATGTAACTCAATCCTCTAACATTGAAAGAGGCAAAATAAAACAGACGTGCATATTTTTGGTGGCTGTTGATTCCATCTACTAAAATACCTGGCTGCTTGCCACCATGGGATCTCCAGCTATGCCACTGCAGGTTCGAAACCTTAGCTTAATTTTTGACAGCACACTTAGCCTTAAGCCACAGAGAACAACATGTGCTCCACCTGTTTCTCCTGTTCAAAGACTTTCTGCAGATTTTTGCACAGACCTGCAATTGACTTGCTGTGAAACTGTCACCTAGTTATTCATCATGACTATCTGTGAGAAAACAGGGCTGATTGCAGAGGCCCCCTAACTTTTTACCCCCATTTTCCACTTTTTGCTGGTGTTTTCCTGACTCTGATGGTGCCCTGGGTACTGCTAACCAGTCCCAGGGCCTGTGCTCTGTGTAAAATGGATATGCAAATTAGGCTAATTATAATTGGCTAAGTTAACCTACCTATAAGTCCCTAGTATATGGTAGGGCATGTAGGTTTAGGGACCACAGCCTAGGTAGTGCACCCATAGGTGCACTGCTTAGGTGCCCCGTGTCATTTTAAAGGCAGGCCTGCCTTGCTGGCTGCTTTTCAATTAAAGTTATATTCAAATTCGACTTTGGAATTAAAAGTAGTTCCAAAGTCTTAAACTACCTTATTTTTACATATAAGTCACCCCTAAGGTGTGCCCTATGTGCCCCTAGGGCTGGGTGCCATGTAACTATAAGCAGGGACTTTATAAAAAATAGTTTTATAAGCCCTGGTGAGGTAAAAATAGCCAAATTTGTTTTTCCCTCATTGTAGTAAATGGCCTTCAAAGGCTAGAATGGGGAGACTTTATTTTAATTTTTAAAGTCTCCTTAAATGATGCATACCAAGAATTTGGTATCAAATTAATTGTTGTAATAAGTCCCACAACTTCCAGTTGTGGGATTTAATATAACTTGTTCAGGTAAAGAGTTTTAAACTTTACCTGAAAAGTTGCCAATTTCAGCCCTGCATTGTTTTTGCTGCTGTGCTCTGATTGGCCAGCCTCTAGCAGCTTGGCCAAGCTGCCTTGATGAGGTGTGAAGTGGCCTGACTTCACACAAAGGAATGTGCCTGTGGGAAGGAATCTCCCCTCAGCAGATGGTGAGGCAGGAAGGGGGAGGGCTGCCAAACTGGTCTTCAAAGGCAGAGAAGGACCTTTGGAGCAACCAGCGACACCCCCACATCCTGCAACCCCAGACAACTAGGTGCCCCCTTGATTAGATTAGGAGAGGGCAGGAGAGGGGTGTGTTTATGATTTTTAGCCACACCAGTGGGTGGGCTCAGCCAGATGTAACCTCCAAAAATCTGATTCAGCCATGATGGATTTTTGGAGGATGTTGCCTCTTGGGATAGATTTTTGCCACACTTCCCAGGAAGTGGTTATCACAGGGGGAAAGACCCTGCACCTGATTGGAGAACCAGGACCCCCCTGCTTTTCACCCAAGAGCAAGGATAAAACTGGCAGATCTGCACCCACACCTCAGTTCCATACCACATCCAACAAGGAAGAACAACAGAAGAAGCAGGACTGCCCTGCTGGACCCCTGGCCTGCACCTGGAACCTGCACTCAGAAGGACTGCACCAGCTGCACACTTGGGCTTCACCAGAAGAAGGACTTTGCCTGGCTTCAACAGGTTCAAGGAGGGACTCCCTGTTTGCTACAGGTGAACATTTTCTATCCAGAGTCCCCTGCACCAACTCCTGAAGAAAGTGACCAGCTGACCACTGTCCAGTGGCCAAAAAGGAGTTTGCGCCAGGTGCATTCTGGGAGTTGTAGTCCGTACCCCCCAAGGACCATCTCAGAACTTCTGGACCCTTGGGGTGAGCTGTGGACCCCAAAAGAACCTTAAAAGGACATCTGGGAGAAGCCCCAGAAGTTTGGACAACTTTTGTAAAAAAGCTCCATAGAGGGACCGACCCGCCACGGTAACTCTAGCCGGCTTGTCTCAACCGCGACCCGGCCTGATTTGCTGGTTCGTCCTGGTAAAGAAAATCTCAGAAAAAGAGACTAAGTCTGAAGGTAAAAAGTTGACCAGGACCTCCCAGCCAGTGTATCCGAGGAGGGCTTCATGGACGTCGGATCAAGATCCAGGTTTACCCCGGTCAAAGGATTTTCACCTCGAAAAAACGACTAAGTCCGAAGGTAAAAATCTCCACCGAGGATTCCAGCATCGCGTATACGGAGAAGGGCTCCAGGAGGTCGGATTGGACTGGCAGGTTCGTCCCGCTGAAGAAAATCTTCAAAAAAGAGACTAAGTGTGAAGGTAAACTTTTAACCGAGGCCTCCCGCGGCCTGTAGCCGAGCAGGGCTCCATCTCGGTCGGCCTGAAACTTTGACTTTGCCCCGGTCGAGGTGCAACCAGATGACCCGATTGGTGCTTTTTGTTTCTAGGCGCTAAAAAAATAATAATTCTTTAAAAATTAATATCTCCGGTTCTCCTTATCTGATTTTATTTGTGTTGGTGTCATTTTAAAGATAAAAATATAATCTATTGTTATAAATTGGTTTTGGATTTTTAAACTGTTTCCTGTGTTTTCTTTAATTACTGTTTTGTGATATTTGAATGCTTTACACTCTGTCTCCTACGTTAAGCCTTGACGCTCGTTGCCAAGCTACCAAGGGTTGAGCTGGGTTTAATCTACTGAGACCTAACTGGACCTTAGTGGAGGTTAGTGGCCTGTTGCTAAGTGTAGGTACCTACCTGCCCTTTCCAATAACCCATTTTCCAACACTATCCAATGAGAATTCCCTGCATTTCCCCACCTGACTACTTTGGCTCAACCAATTCAGAATACTGTTGCTTGCCTCATTGAGACAAAAAAAGAGTAATCTTTAAGTAGTGGTGCAGTCACCATCATCCCACTCAAGACAGGCCCTGCATTCGTACAATCTCGCTTTGAGATACAAACCTCACTTGTGCTCAGACGATGTCCTTTTTCTTCTCTTACCCTCTGTGCTTTGTGGATGTGGTGTCGGCCGCACCATCTCCTACCTGTCTCTCTTACTTTCCATAGAAAGTTGAAATCTTGTCTGTTCAGCATGTGAGTTTCTCTGTGATAAGCCTTTCTACTTGTCACGGTGTCACCTATTGCTAGGACACCCTTGAAGGTCTCTGCTGGAGCTATCCTGATCTGTCTCTTGCTTCTACTTTGTGGCATTTGATGATGGGATCAGATGGTGTGTGGTGTGTCCACAATTATAGAAAGGAGAGGCTGCTCTTCCTGCTACAGTGCTGTGGCGTTTACCATAAGGTGGAGTGGAGGGAGAGGCAGCAGCAGAAACAGGCCTTTGTGTCATAGATGTCTGGGTTACCTTCCTTTCAACAAACATTTTTGGATGCCCTTTAATGGGAACAGCATGCTCCGTCAAGGAAGGTGTACTTGATGAATGATGCTCCTGAGGTCCTGCGTCTGGCTAGATAAACAAGTGCTGAATGTATTAAGAGGAATGGGTGCAATGAACGAGCACAATAAAAACAACTAGTCAAGCTCTACAAAGTTGTTTACTCAGGCAACAAACGCTCTTTGTTGATACTAAACGTTAATAGAATAGTCATTAAATAGGAACATGTAGTTCCTTAGGAAGAAACAGCAATTACTTACACGTACTGGTGTAGTAGAAATTTTAGCAATGTACCCATGTCACAGAGATCATCTATACATGACAATTTATGCATTATGTTAACCAAATTAGTAATAGTTTTGTTGTAAAGTGGTGCACTGAAAAGCCATATTAATGTGCATTCATTGTAGGTTATTCATTTAAAAGACATGTGGTATAGCCATGAATGTTTATGTCTAACAGATTAATTTGTTTTAATCTTATAGTTTATCATGTTAATTAATAGGCTGCATTAAAACAATCAAGGATTTCATTTAAGAAATATTTTTTAAAAAGTTACATGGAAATGTAGAGAAGGCAGTAAGACGTTATAGTTACATGAAAGGGTTAACTTAGTCTTTTCATTTTGAATGTTTTTGTAACACGAACAAACCTGGAAGCTTATGAACATTGAAATTGTGGTCTAGAAAGCTAAATGTAAATTAAATGCAGAAATTAATGTGCTGCTTTAATTCACTTACATTAGCCTAAGTGAGGACTGCAAGGCCCTGCTTCGTGACTGTGCAAAAAATGTTTAGTCATTCTTGCTTGCGGGAGTTTTCCTTTCAGTTATCCTTCTCCTGAGAAGGCTAGCTTGGAAATAGATTGGGAATTAAACCTTGAACACCGAACATTCAGGAGCTGTGTAATATATATGAATGCAAATGTTTCAATTTTCATGGATGACTTGAGATGGAAGTCGATTTACATGAAGAATCTGAGAATTTTTACTGATGTTGCAGTCTGAGTCACATGACCGCTAGCCATTGGACATTTTCACCTTTTACTTTATATGGAGTGATGAATAGACAAATCATCGTTCCCTATGAACTTTAATATACTGTTCCCCAATTGGACTTTGGTCCGGATCCTTTCCATTCCTCACCGCTAGCTGAACCTCTTGGACTCTGAGAAGTATAGTCCTCGCTACACCTTGCCCCTTTAAAATGCCTTGCTGAGATTTAGAGAAGTTTCAACTGACCCAGAGAAGAAGACTCTCGATCGAGCTTCTGAAATGCTGACTGTTCCCTTTTTATTTACTTTTTGTCTACCTTAGTTACTTATGTTTCCCTATATTTCTTGTTTCCAAATTATTTTTGTGCTTTTTGCCTTTTTGCCCAAATGTGCTTGTCCCAGCACATGCTAAATGGATTTGCTAATTCGTAGGGTTTCCCCTTACCCAGGTTGTTGGAATTGCAGAATTAGAATTGCTAAATGGTTAACAGAATTAGACAGCGCTTGATTCCTCCTTTTCAAATGTTCTTTTGCTTTTGTGTATAGCTGTTTGAATGTTTAGTATTTTTTAATGTTAATTTGTTTGAACTACTTTAGGAGGTTCGGATAACCGCTTATGATTTTGAATCTTTATAGACTTGTAATGAGAATAATCTATGCCACTCCGGGCACTAATCTGTTATAAAGACCTTTTGACTTTATTTCAGCTTGGAGTATTCTTTGTGTGGCTAAATGAGTCATACTGTTACTACAATTGTTTGTTGAAGTTTTGATGCCCTTGTCTCTACTCTCTTATGCTGGGTGAAATGATCCATCGACTCTGTCCAAGCATAATCCTGCAAAGGAATCTGCTACCGCACATTTGTGAAGGATGGGGTTACAAAGGTGTTTGTTCCATAAAGATGAGCAAAAGAGTTTTATTCACATGTGAGCTGTGATTTCTGACCAAATGGAACTGGCCACCATGCAAATGCTCATTTTAGAATGAGAGTGGAGGGCTCCTCCACAAGAGCAGGTGTGATTAACCACAGCTACAGGGTGTGGAGAGCAATGGGCAGTGTGGTGTACCATCTGCAGCAAACTGGCTGATGTGCACAACCTACCTAGTGGCGTGCAGCCACACACTATGCTAATGTACTCAGCAGGGCACCCGCTATGCCTTGGATATCTGCAGGGCCATAGCCTGACAGTAAGACTGGGTATGTTAGTTTCGGGCTTTTTTAACAATATAATGTTTTTTTAAAGACCATTTTTTATTAATGTACACAAGTACAATTTCATACAATAAAACAATCTGGGGAGATAAGCTATAAGATAATTTATACATTGTCCTCTGTTATGTCATACATATCTCCAAATACATTGACAGAATAATCAGTCATGTTACATCCCACAATAACGTCATGTCCACACGTAAAACTAACTTGAGACACACCCACTTCGTCCTCCTGATATTTTTGTACTCATTCTGGGCAGACCTGTTCCCAGGGCAGCATTTAAACAGCGCAATGAGTTCCAGCTATCTTAAATCACAGTATGAATTGTGTATGTATTCTGGCAGTGACGTTGAGCATATCATATAAAAAGTGAGAAGAAGTGGTACTACAATGGCAGGGGAGGTGTAGAGTGGGTCTTATGTTTCCTCCTGTGAGTTATTGGGTGTGCCTGAGAGGGGGTGTAGGTCATTAAGTAATGTTTCCCAGGCCATGGCTATGGGGTACTTCCATATTCCCCTTATCTCTTCCCACCGTGAGGCCATCGACTCCACTCGACTCCATTTAAGTGTTGCTGCCTGCCAGTGCACAGTGGTAGCTAATGTCGGGGATTTCTAGTGCATCATAATGAGCTTACGGGCTAGAAGTAGTACCAAATCTATGAACCTATTACTGACTTTAGTCTATGGCCCAGCAGTGCCCCTTCCATCGTGTGAAGGGCTGTACGATCTGAGACTCATTCTGTTTCAGCTATTATTCGGATCCAGTACTCTTCCACAGCCGGGCAGGTCCAAAACTTATGTCTGATATCTGCTTCTGATTGTTGACATCATGGACAGGATCTGAGCCAGGCATACTTTCAGAGTTTACTGACAAATCTGTTTCAAGCATTTAGGGCCAGATGCAGGAAACACTTTGCGACTCGCAAATGGCAAAATTTGCCGTTTGCGACTCGCAAATGCGTGTTTCCAATGCAGAAATGCATTTTGCTAGTCGGGACTGACTCGCAAAATGCATTTCAGAATCGCAAATAGGAAGGGGTGTTCCCTTCCTATTTGCGATTCGCAGTGGTATGCAATACCATTTGCGACTGCATATGCGGTCGCAAATGGTGTCGCAGTTACCATCCACTTGAAGTGGTTGGTAACCCACTCGCAAATTGGAAGGGGTCCCCATGGGACCCCTTCCCCTTTGTGAATGGACCACAAATTATTTTTTTCAGGGCAGGTAGTGGTCCAAGGGACCACTACCTGCCCTGAAAAAATACCAAAACTAAAGGTTTCGGATTTTTTTTTAAGTGCAGCTCGTTTTCCTTTAAGGAAAACGGGCTACACTTAAAAAAAAAAAAACTGCTTTATTTAAAAGCAGTCACGAACATGGAGGTCTGCTGACTACAGCAGGCCTCCATGTTTGCGAGTGCCCATAGTCGGTATGGGGCCGCAATTTGCGACCCACCTCATTAGTATTAATGAGGTGGGTCTTTGCGACCCCATACCGACTCGCAGACGGTGTCTGAGACACCGTTCTCCATACCAATTTGTGAGTTGCAAATTGCGAGTCGGAAGGACTCGCAATTTGCAACTCGCAAATTGGATTTTTCCTACATCTGGCCCTTAGTTCCACACAAACCCACAAACCAAATAACAACGAGGATCATATCTAAACTCAAAGTAAAGCTTTAGAGTGCACATGAGCCAGTTCACAAGACTTGCTATCCAGTCTACACACCTTCTACAGGGGTTGGTAGATGATATCCTCAATGAGATACAGTTCAAAGGAAGACCAACTAGTGGTTCTACCAAAGGGAAACTCCTGGTGGTAAAAAAGTGTTTCCCCATAGGCCAGTGTTACTAAACTGTCTGAGTGCACTCATTATTTTCAGTTGGCGGAGGCACCCACTAGTTACAAAGGCAACAGAGAGCTAAAAGAATGGAGATATACTGTAATTATCTGTCTCTTAAAATAGTGATAAACATCGGACCACAAGGGATAGCCCTTGAGAGCGTGAGAGTAAACTGCTACTAGTCAATGGGACACTAATCCAAGATCTATCAATTTTGACCATCAGTGTCCCTGTGGGGGGGGGGGAGTAGTAGGTGGGTGAAGGGCAATGCACATTCATCAGACTCACAGATGTAGAATACTTCTGTCGAAGTCCTTTAACACAGGCCACACCATTTCTTTTTTGGCCAAATTCTGGCCAGCTGGGCTGGAAGGTCATTGTGGTTTCTAGGCTGTTCACTTCCTCATGATGACCTCTTTGTAGGCATCAGTCACCTAATTCTTGCCCTTTGTTCTCCAGGTAAGTGGCTTATACCTCTCCTTATATCAGGAAGTACAGTTTTCTGTTTTACTAGAGCAGGGCACAGAGGCAGACACTCTCAAAAGTCCAAGACCTGCTTCCAACTGAAATTAAAACAATATATTTGCTGGTGGAGGAAGCTGGCATTTATCCAGCTTTTGAAATACTAGCAACAAACTGGGTTTAATTAAAGCATGTTAATGGCTGGGTGTACCAACTTGAGGTAACAGGAGGTCAGGGGGTGGGCAAGATAGTGGCGTAAACTAGTCAACATAATGTGTATTAGCTTGGACTCAAACACAAAGATCTCAGCCTAGGTCTACTGTTTGACAGGAAAAGCAGCCAAGCACATCAGAAAAGTGTGAACGTCAGCTCGAGTAGAATGATAGACAATTTTTGGCTGAAAAACAGCCTGCAAGCTGTCTAATGGCATACATGCCACTGGACCCGATTCATGCAGGAGACTTGTGACTTTTAGAGCCAAAAATGGTTTATTTTGGCTATCTCCTGCCTGAAATTGCCATTGTTTCAATAGAAGCCAATAGGTGAAATGTATTCTCTTGATTATTTTTTTAAAATCTCCCACTTTCCATTATGGAGTACTGGCATGCATGTGCAACATACACGCAGGCTGTCCTATTAACAGGAAAGGACAAAAGCAACTTGGGACTTTACCATTTGAATGTTGTACGGACTGGGCTAGTCATACATGCCAATAGACAGGTTCAGGTGGGAGACTCCTGATTTAAGAAGAAAAATAATTGCTTTATTTTGTCTGTCTCTCGCCTTACATTGCCTCTCCTTCAATAGAAGTCAATGAAGGAAATACATTCTCCTGATTATTTTTTTTTAGAATCTCCCACTTTCCTCTTCTAAAATTTTGGCATGTACAGGCAGTGCACCAAATTACAACAAATAAAAGTGCTGTCCTCACTGCAAGTGTGAACTTTTGTTAAACGCTGTTCTGTGATAAAGCTTCTACAGCAATGCACACATCTGTCACTACCATCCAGTACCTAGGACACTGTAGAAGAGACTGAGCTCTTGCAAACAACATTGCCAGTTTCATATATGCCAACCCACCCGATTCAGGCGGTAGACTACCGATTTCAAGGCTAGTCTCCCGATTCCTGCATGTAAAAACCCAATCCTTCAGCAGCCGTTTTTCAAATCCCATATATTGCAGTAGCCAGCTTCAGGCCCTAATCAAAGTCAATGGGGGAAATATAGCCTCTTGATTTGTTTCTAGAAATCTCCCACTTCTTTTCTAAATCGTTGGCATGCATGCAGTATTGCACTACACTTTAATTTAGGTCTGTGGGCGAGGATCATGCATTTACTTCACTTTAGGGTACAACTTCAGTTGTGTTTTATAACCAGAGGCTAGTAAGCTAAAGACACATACTGAAAAGTAAGCAGTGAAATCTATCAAATATGAATTACACAGTTCGTGAGATACTTTGTGCAGTTTAGTTCTTACTCGTTTTCACAAATCTCTTTTGTCCTACAAGTCTCATCTTTGAAGCTTCTTTCTTTTTTCAGATTGCTGGCCTCCTCTCCAGCCCTGTTAATGTGGTTCCGCTCCGTTGCAAGATGGCCGCCGTCTTTGCGACTTTCCTTCCCGAAGAGGTCATGTGACCCAGAGCGCAATCCAGGGATCAGCATGAGCTCATTACGCATGCGCCGTCTCCAAGGCAACGCCGACGCTAAGCAGAGCCGGTGCCGAGTTCCAGGCTCCTGACCGCCCTGCGCAGCCCCATGGACAAGTACCAGGTACCGGGGCGCGGCTGGCTGGAGGTTCTCACTAGATTTGCTGCTGGAGAGCCAGCCACCCACCGCCAAAACCATATATTACGTGATACCAACTCTGTTCTCCCCGTTCCTGTCTGAAGCTGGGTCCTAAAGCCTTTGAATCCTCTGCCCCGAAACTTTCTGTAACCAGAAAACTTTCCCCGTGCGCCCCCAACCACCTTTACCCATGCGGCCCTAAAGTCCTAAACCGTTTTACTTCTATGACCCCTAGCACTCTGCCGCCTGTAGCCTCAAACCTGCTGACTTCAGACACCAAACCTTTGACCCTGTAATCTGAAGTCTTGTCTCCTGGAGCCCAAGAAGAGCCGTTTGACACACAACATGCTCTTGGAACCAGTTTTATTCCAAAACACCCAGTCCTTGTCCATGCCACTCCCATCCCCAATATTTATCTATCTATCTATCTATCATATTTACAATCCTGATCTACCTTCATTTATTACAAGTGTTGCATCGTGCAGCCGTGGCGTCTTCCAGTCACCTCAGTGCTCGTATTTTAGTTGGAACTAGGGTGGCTACATTCCATTATCTCAGCATGAACGGTGAAACTGTTTGCGTGAAAACCAGTTACACGTGTGAAGTCACATTATATGCATGGAGACTCCTTGCACATGCGCTGACATCAGAAAACCTTCGTTAGGGATCAGAGGTGGACAATGAGCCTCAAAACACATTTTTGGGGCTCCATTCCATTAATACCACTCAGCCAGATACTCATCTTATAAAGGGTGCTCACTTTGTTATATTTAAGCTCGGATCCCTTTCCCATATCCTTGATTAAGCCTTGACAAACCACCATTGCCTCCTATGCAGATATATGTTTCCAAAATGGAATTATCACCATAGAATGAAACCATCTTAACATGTGAGACATCAAAGGCCCCACTGGAAAGGTCTCACAATCTACACATGTCTTTTCCCCATTGTATGCGAATACTAGGGGAGCTTAGAAACAGGCTGAATACAGGTAGTACAGTCTACAAAAACAAATGCTGGTAGACACGTCACTAGGGTGAGCTGACTTCACCAATAGATGTAGCCCAGTGGGTATGTTTTAATAATGGAACTAGGGGACCTGACGTTCTAATCTAAGCTTTAAACAAAATATGCTGGCAATAAACACTGAATTCTTATTCTACCTAGGGCCCAAAACAATGTGGAATGTCCCTTCACCTTATCTTGACCTTATCTTCAAGCTCACTGCATCTCCATTTGTGGGCTAGTTGAAAAGTGACCAGGATACATGTTTTTAAGTTCCCATCCTCTGCATTTTCCCAAATGTGTGATCTTGTCCAATCACTTAATTTACTTTTTTTGGCAAAGTTTGGAGTGTTTTGAGTCAATATAAAAGCTGTTTGCAAGTGCATGGTTATAGTTCCTCGGGACGGGAGTAGCGTCTCGCCTCCGGTTTTGTTGTTCCCTTACCAAAACACAACGTAAAAGTAAAGTTATAGTCTTTGGGATAAGTAGTACTCCGTTACAAACTGTTTGATCTTATGCAAACTCTACAGTCCCCCACCCCAGTCTCTTCATTTATCTGACAGTATGTGAACACTTTGAAACATGCTTAACTGAAGAAATAAACTCTCATAGCATATTTTAAGGACAGGCCAGTAGCCTGGTTTTCGTTAACAGATTCAGGGCCATGTAACTGCAGGTATCTCCGTTCATTATTATTAGCATCTATAATAGCGACCGTGCTCCTGAAGCTTCACTGAGCATGACACACCTCTTAGCCACAGACAAGCACGTCTTTTACAGCTCACATGGGTCTCGAAGAGTGAAAGTTGACACTCTGCCAAGTCGCTCTAACTGTCCTGTAGCCATTCGGAGTTCTCTTTATGAGAGTTTAATTTAATTGTCTTTTAGTGGGGAAAAATGTGACATTTGACAATGAATTTGCTCTCTGCGCTTCCTGATACAGGTTTCTTATTAAAACAAGCCAGTTTTTAGATAGGGGGATACTGGAAGGGGTAGAAAAGGTTGGAAATGGGTTGGTGTAGTAAAAACAAAGATAACCGCTAGTTTGTTTGTTTAACACGCTGTTTAATCGACCCACTCGAGCGGTGCCGTCTCCCTCGTTAACCGCGCCTCCTTCTTCAAAACATTACATTCCTTTTAACTTGCGCGTTCGGGATCCGACTAAACGCTCGCGCTCCCATAACCCGCTCGTGCTCACAGTAATATAACACATCACCCTCCGTCATCACACATTTTTTTTTTTATTTTTAATTTTTTTTTTTTTTAAACATTTTTTTTTTTTTTTAACAAGGATACAACAATAATAACCATATATTATAAAAGAATGATAAACCGTTCAATTAAAACGAAAAGCATAAAAATTAATCGATAACTCGACATAACCTAAGAGAAATACATTTCCAGGAAAATTTCCATTACCATTGCCTCATTCATCATTTTTTTTTTAAGGTAAACAGATTTCATTTTATTTTCTTACATCATCTATCACAGTCATTCAGATAAACAGGTGGTCTTCTCACTTGTACTACCACTTCTGAATTCTATCTTATCTCCTTCTTTCTCCACACCCGTTTGTCCCTCCAAAACCTCTACCCCATTCTCATTCTCATGCAAAGTGTCAGCACCCGGTCTCTCCACACCTCCCTCAGATAGCATAAACCCACTGCATTCTTCATCTCCATCAGTAATTTTTAGGTTTCCTGCACTTCCACCGCCTTTCTCATACAAGGCCACCCTCCTTTTGTTCCATTTAGTGTCATTGGCCAAAACCACATAAAAATTCCCTACATGTTTAACCTCAAAAGGGCCGCAAAACCTTGTCCAACCTGCCCCCACACGTCCATCCTTGACTTTCACCCAATCGCCAACTTGTATATCGGAATAACCGCCTGTCCGTGGCATCTCCACTTGATTCCTTAGTTTTATCCAATCACCCTCCAACCAACCAGGCCCTAACTTTGATCTGGCCTTACGCCCTCTCATGAACTCAAATGGCGTTTTTCCCTTATCTCTCATCTGCGTGGTACGATGAGCCCAAATCGCCTCCTGCACAACAGAACCAACATTTTGGTTCCCCTGCAGAGCCAACTGAATTGTACCCTTGACCATACGATTCATACGCTCCACGATACCATTGGCTTGAGGATTGTAAAGTGCAGTACGCCTATGAGTGATACCATGGGTTAACAGAAACTCCTTCATCTCCAGGGAGGTCAACTGTGTACCATTGTCGGTAATGAGTGTATGGGGACAACCTTCCCTTCAAAACAGGACCTTTAATACAGAAATAGTACTTTTTGTCGACACTTCCCTCATAAATTCAACCTCCATCCACTTAGAAGACACGTCCACCAGGGCTAAAGCAAATTTTTTATCGTGACCCACTCCAGGCAGTGGTCCAATAAAGTCCATGCAAACAGTGTGCCAAGCTTCACCTGGATCTTCAATATGCCCCATCCAAGATTTTTTTCCCAGCTTCAGCCTTTTTTCACTCTCCTTACACTGAACACACTCTTCCACCCATTGAGCAGTTTGCAAATCGACCCCCGGCCACCAAAAGTTTTCCTTAACTCTTCTCTGTGTCAATGTTTGTCCCAAATGCCCTTCATGTGCCAAATGTATGATTTTTCTTCGCAACTTTTCTGGAGGTACAAATCTGTCACCCCTCATTATTACACCTCCGTCCCCCAACGACAACTCATCCAAAACATTGATGAAGGGCCTTACCAACACTGCCACAGTACTCTCTCTCCTTCCTCCCTCAACAATCCTTTTACTCACGTACTGTAGTACCGAGTCATCCCTCAAACCTTGCAACCACTCTTCTTTAGAGAAAGCCGCCACACCATGTTGCACCACATCTTCCACCAAAGCCACCGCTCCTTCTTTTTCCCGTCAATAGTTGTGCCTCCCTGTCAACCAACTTCCAATCCACAGCCATCCGTGAGAGAGCATCAGCCTGTATGTTCCTCCATCCCTGTATGTATTCCACATTGTATACATACTCCTGCAAGCGAGCTGCCAACCTGGCTAACCTCTCAGAACCCTTACCAGCAACACCTGCTGAGAACACCTTGACTAAAGGTTTGTGGTCAGTTCTCAACTTGAAAGAAATGCCCCACAAAAATGTTCTAAAATACTCTACAGCCCATGCAACTGCTAAAGCCTCCCGCTCAATCACAGAGTAATTCCTCTCACTCTCAGTGAGAGAGCGTGAAGCAAAAGCTACCGTCCTCTCTGCACCATGGTGAACTTCAGACAGGACAGCACCTACACCAGACACACTAGCATCCACCGTCAGTATAGTGGAAGAAGAAGTTACAAAGGGTACTAAAATCTTTGCACCACACATATCTTGCTTTATATTATCAAAACACTCTTGATGCACTTCTGAGCATACAAAATTGCAACCTTTGTGCAACAACATTCTCAACCCCTCTGTTTTATCAGCGAAATTCTGAACAAATTTAGAGTAGTATTCAACGAGACCCATAAAGGACATCAACTCATCTTTGTTCTTTGGTGATGGAGCAAGTTTGATGGCCTCAAACAAATATATTTTCGGTTTAACTCCTTCGCCCGAAATGGTGTGTCCTAAATATTCAATCTCTTTAGTCAAGAAAACTCACTTCTCTTTTCTTAGTGTTAGTCCCACCTCCAAAAGTTTCTTTAAAACTTTCCTCAAAATTTGATTATGTTCCTCAATAGTTGACGCAAAAATTAAAATGTCATCCTGAAAGAATAAGACATTACTGAAACCCTCAAAAACATGTGTCATTATACGCTGAAAAACACTTGCAGCCGAGGATAAACCAAAGGGCATTCTTACGAAACGGAAAGTCCCATCCATGGTGATAAATGCTGTAACATCGCGTGAACTGTGATGTAATCGTATCTGATGATAGGCGCTTTTGAGATCTAATTTGGAAAAATATTTTCCTCCATTAAGTAACATAATGAGTTCATTGATGTTTGGTAGAGGGAAGTTGTCTGTCACAATGTTCTGATTGACGCTGTGGAGATCCACACAAAATCTCAATTGGCCATTTGATTTCCTCGTGATGACCACTGGCGAAATCCATTCCGGAGCTTCAACTGGTTCAATCACCCCTTCTTTCAACATATCCTTCAACATTTTGCTCACCTCTTCTCTAACAATAATAGGTATTTTCCTCACTTTGTGTTTCACCGCAACGGTTCCTTGCTTCATACGAATCTTATGGACATAACCCATTAGCTCTCCCAACTCCTCTCGAAACACCTCTCCCACTTCCTCCAAGATCACATTGACATCTCCGTCATCGACTACCAAAATTTGTTCTTTGCCTCTGGGGTTTAAGTCGTACTGGTGCATCCAACCCAAAATTGGTGGCCCGAACTCGGCCACATACACTTTGCCAAAGGTTTCTCTCGATTTGAAGTGTATGACCGTTGAAAAGAAACCCAAGATCTCAATCTCCTCCCCTTGATGGCCCCCAGGACAGATGTCTTTAGACTTCAACTCAAGCTGAGGCCAATTTTTCTTAAAAATATCTTTGGGAATTATTGTGTACTTAGATCCGGTATCCACCATCAACTCAACACTCACTTTTCCAAAAGTGAACCATGCTTTGGGCCTACTTTCCCTCTTACCGCAGTAGACTTTATCATCCTCGCCTAGGCTAAGTATGCAGTCCACCACCTCTTCTCACACCGCCACCCCTTTTGACTTTGACCACTCGACACACATACGCGCATAATGGCCTTTGCGCCCACACTTTTTACATTCCTTGCCTACCGCAAAACACCCCTTAAAATCACTACTGTGAAAACTGCTACCACATCTATTACACTTCTTCCTGTTCACATTCATTTTCTGGGTTTTCATAATATCTAGTGTTTTCTTCTCTACCACAGCCACACTGTTGCTTTTGGTTTCCACATCTCCCACAACTTCCTGCAGGACTTGTTGCTCCCTACTCCCATTGCCATACCTTCCCATTTCTTTCATGCACAATTCCGACTCTTCTACAACTTTCGCCGTGTCAACAGCATCTCTCAGACTGGGATTCTTTGCAGCCCACAGCCTTTCCTGAATCTTTCTGCTCTTACACTGAACCATTAATTAATCCCTAATCATCTCGTCACACATCTCCCCAAAATGACATTTAACGGACAATTCCCTCAATCTGGATACAAACTCTTCAATAGACTCCCCCACCCTCTGCGGTTGGGTATAGAACTTGTACCTAGCTAAGACTACATTAGTTTCTTTAGCAAACCTATTGCTCAATCTTAATCTAGCTTCCCTATACTCATCTGAAATGTGTGCCCCATTGTCTGTAGCCACTGGCATAAACTTGAACAATCTCTGTGCTTCTGAACCTACACAGTTCAATAAAATAGCTTTTTTACGTGCAGCAGTAAACTCTTCGCTGTCCAATGCCAACAAATAATTGTCAAACATGTCTATCCAGTCTTTCCACTGGATCGTTGGCGTACCTGGATGTATTAGAAAACAAGGTGGTGCAGTAATTGAAACGTGCTCCATTGCTCATAAAGATGGTGAGCACACACTTCAAAAACAGAGGTTCAGGAGCAGCATACAAATCCCAAGCGACTAAGATATTCGCAATGCTGTGAAGGATTGCACAATTATCCACGGTTGATGACTCCAACACAAGAAGAATTGTGTTGCTGTGTATTTTAGCACTGCGCGCCGTTGTCTAAGTCGCAATAAAAGTATACATAAACACTCACAGTCACAAATTAGCAGATTCAGAGGTGACTTCTCCTTTAAATCCTTGGCACATGACAGCTTCACCCAGGACTTCTCCTTCAGCAGTACTCCCCTTTAATTGTAAAAGCACAGGAGCTTCTCCTTTAAGACCTAGTGAACCGGGAGCTCCAGGAGTGACTTCCCCTTTAAAAGAACTCCCCTTTAAGATACACAGCAGCTTCTGGATAGGTGACCGGCCACGCCTCTATCTCCTGAAAGGAGGCGTTGTTCCATGAAGGGAAGGCAGCTTCCTCCGTCACCGTGTCTTGACCGACATCTGCCTGCTGAAATGAGTGCCGCTCGGTAGGTCGATGAGTGGAGTTTTCCCTCGTCGCCAAAATAATGTAGTTACAAAACCAAGATAACTGCTAGTTTGTTTGTTTAACACGCTGTTTAATCGACCGACTCGAGCGGTGCCGTCTCCCTCGTTAACCGCTCCTCCTTCTTCAAAACATTACATTCCTTTTAACTTGCACGAGCGCGTTCGGGATCCGACTAAACGCCTGCGCTCCCATAACCTGCTCGTGCTAACAGTAATATAACAGTTGGTTGGTCAAAAGTGACACTCATTGGCTCTTAGTCTGAACCAAAGTGGAGGTGGACACGGAGATTTGCCTTTAATTGCAGTGTTTCTTAATGGTGTTAGGTATGTCGCAGCGTCTATTATTTCAGTTGACAATTCACATTATGGGTTTAAGTTCCTTGATGTTTTAATGATTTGTCTCCATTCCTCACAGTCTAGCACTAAATGCGCAGTTTCTTTATATAGTGGAAAAGGTCAGCTGTCAAGTGTGCTTTCAGTTTAATCAAAGATGTCACTGAGTAGTTCTGTTTTCATTTGTTTTCTGAACTGGAGGAGAGTGAGTTCTGGTCTAAGCAGCCAGTTGATTGCATTACAGTTTTGAGCCCTGGTTTCCTAGTGCCCTGCCTCCATGCTTCTGCCATTTGCTCTTTGTTGTAATGATCTTCTGAGAGTTTGCTGGTGTGAAAGCTCTTACTGTTACATAGTGGACGTCAATGTTAAAGACAGACTACCCTTGGTTGGTGTATAGGATTGTAGATTTTATCATGGTATCCACTTCAAATAAACTGAGGGATTTTAGGGCTAGCTTTATGTGTTCTCATCAACAGAGCTATAGATTGACTTTACAGCATTTTATCGAAATCCCTGTCATCTTTCTGACACCAGTCTTGGGATCTAGTGCTACCCCAGTGCCTATAACCTCTGCAGTTTAAGTTTCTGTGGTCCCTGTACCACCTGTAATTGTGACCCTATCACACTGATATCAAGGACCCCCGTAAACTCCAGGGGTACATTTGGTGACCCACCGAACTCCAGCGACTGTAAAACCTATAACCCCAATCTCCATGCCTTCAATCTCTCCTGTTCCAGTAACTGCAATGTGTGACCACTGTGAGGCCAGTCTCTCACATCTTCAACTGCAATCTCCGGAGTTCTGCATCCTGGAACCCCTGAAATCTAGATTATTGACCTCTGCATGTGATTACACAATTTAGACTCTTAATATCTGATAGCCTGACGATCCACAGTTTAATCACAATTATTTCCAGATTGCATCCCATATGACCTCTTTCGTCTGCAGAGCCCATGACTCGTACCTTGTGATGGAGGCCTAATCTCTTACCCTTGCTGTATACACCATGTCTGTCCTATTGAATTCAATGAGATCTCTGTCAGCCCAGACCTCGCCCTGTGGATTTCTAACCCCTTCTTCCTCAATTAATGTATACACTACAAGTGCTGGACTTTTGGCTCTTATTCTCCCAACATCAGAAGAGTGTCAGAGAACAGAAAGAGGGCCATTTTTGACATCTGGGGTCTAAGGGGCACATGTACGTACCATTTGTCCTGTCGCAAACGGCCAGATTCACAGAATCAGACTGTTTGCGACAGGAAAAAACATTTTGGTATGTACAGAGCCTATTTTGCGATTCGGTAATCTATTTATGACTTAACGTCGGCCTGGCGGTCCTAATCCGTCAGGGCAGCAGTGTAAGCAGCTATGCCCCGGGGTTTACGACCCCCTTCTCCGCCAGCGATTTCATGGGTGTAACACTGCCCTGAAAAGGTTGGCAGAGATGGAGTGCAGGGGGCCCCAGGGGGCCTCCTGCACTGCCCATGCAATTGGCATGGGCAGTGCAGGACCCCTCCCCCGGCCAGCCCCGTCGCAGTGTTCACTTGCACTACTGCATTGACGCTGACTCTATTACGATCCAGAGACAATGATGTAGGCTGTGTCCCTCTGGGTGAGCTGGAAACTCGTAATGAGCCCGGCAGGGAGGCTGCCACACTGGCAGCAACCTACCCATCAGGACTTCGGCAGACAGGCTTTTCCGTCCGCCGAAGTCATAATAAGCCCCATAGTGTCCAAACAAACTGCACAACAATGATACAGAATACTTCTAGAAATAATCAGCCTTACAGCTGAGCATCCAAGCAATGACATTGCAATTTAGCTCCATCTGAGTAAACGTTAAAGAAACTCAGTACATCTACAGGCACTCAAATAGAGGTTCACAAAATTGGAGAACATGCCAGGCTATAAGAACTTTACCAGGCATGTCTATAAAGTTACCACCCCTTTCATGAGAAGGCCAGACCTAAGAAACTGGAGCAAGCACACACCACAGAACGCTTCTTTTAACATCACCAGCAGATATATTTTATGTAATTTTTATTCATTTAATTTTTTACCTTTTTCACTATGAGGCATTAGTGTGCTTTTCTGAGAACTAATATATATATAGAACAGCATAGAGATTATGACAGTTCGCATTCAGTGAGTGTGTCTTGAGTTAATTAGGGACTGGATTGTTAAGATGTAAATGGAAGGGATATGTTTCCTGTTGTTTCCTGACTGTTAGGAGGTGAGTACAGTTTGTATCTCCATCAGACGGGAGTTCCAGAAAATGATGTGGGACCAGAGAGGGTTTGGTTCAGCGCTTGAGAAATTCTGAAATTAGGTGTTTTTTTTTAGATTTAAATATAGGAAAGTTCTTCTCCTAACACCTCTTTGGCCTCATTAGGTGTTGAGAAGATGGCTAGAAATGTGGAGCAACAAGATGGATGTCTTTGTAAGTGCAATGTCTCATTTTTAGGGTCGAGCGCACAAGCGCTCTGTCCCTGTTGTGATCTCTCTTTGGGCTTTTAACCACGCCCATGTCATGCCTGTCACTTTCATTGGTTCGTGGACTTGCCTTTTAAAATCTGCTGGATTTCATTAGTGGAAGGCATGTATACGTTATGCCTTTTTCGGTGTTTAGCCCTCCTCAAGCGCACCAGCCAACTACTGAAAACATACTAGGCTCCATGTTTTCAGCATGGTTTCCGGACTACTTTATCTTTTTATTTTCCACACAGCGCAATCACCCTGGGTTTTACATAGCATGATTGCACTCGTTTTTTTACATTTTAAATTTCAGCACAATTGGGCTGCGTTTTACATAGCACGATCGCGCTCGTTTAAAAAAAAAATTCATTCGTGTGGCACGAAAAGTCCGGTTAGGAGTTTACAACGCTAATAGCTCTCACTCGTGCAAATGCGAGATCCGTTGCATTGTAAATGCTTGTTAATTTTATCCTTGCTTCAGTGGAAAGCCAGTGAAGCTCCTTGAGGATGGCTGTGCTTTGGGAATATGGGTAAAACCTGAACCCCTCTGTATTTAGGTGTTGAAAGGGACAGACTGTTTTTCCTGTATGTAGTTTAATTTTGGTATTGCCTGTTAATCTGAAGCACTTGGAAAAGCATTAACTGTTTGATTCCGGGTCTTTTTTTCAAACGAGCTGTACTTAAACTACGATTTGAATGATGTTGATGTGTTTTTAGTTGCTGCTATCCAGTTGTGTAATTGTATTGATGTCAGGTTTCATTTTGAAATACCAGTAGGTTGTTCAGCTGCCTTGAAATTTGTAACCTAGAATTGATAAGCTTAGCAGCCAAAAGTGGGAGATAAAAGCATGTTGATTCAAACAGATCTTAAAGAGAAGAAGAGAAGGAGACCTTAAGCAGCTCTCTGAGCAAGCTGAAGAAGTCGTTTCAAGTACAAATGAAATGAAAAACCAAAGACCACTAGAAGCTAGTCGTCAAGCTACATTTGCAATGTAATGCCCAGGTTGATCAGCCACCCGTTTAACGTATTGTTAACAGCTTTGTGCCCTCTAATGGGGATAGTTGTCAATTGTGCGGCAACACACAGTCTTAGTTATAGAGAACCAACTGTGTTAAGTGTTAAAGTTTTGGGAAATATTGACAAAGTTGGTGTGAGACAACCATTGGGCACTTGAGCTCAGTGCAGTGTGAATCTGTACTGGGCCAGTGTTTATAATTTTAGAGTTAATGCCTGGGGTGGATCATTCCATCCAGCTTCTGGAGACAATCCCCCCTGAGCTCAAGCAGAACCTGTGTGCTGGTAATACCAGTTTATTAACAGTAGCCCCTTTTTAACCATCCCTTATTACAAGCACCCAGAAGTAAACTTTAATAGAGGCAAAAAATAATACTTTCCATGGAGATTAGGGAGAAGATTTAAAAGTATCCTGAGTCTTTAGGTGCTTTCATTATTTTAGGACAATGTTATTATAATTTCGCTGCTGTGTCCTTATGTCTTTGCCCCGAGTCTCACTTGGGTTGATATCATGTTAGATGTGTACCTTAAACAGATACCCCACTGAACAGCATGCAGCTTCCTGAGGATCACTGTCTCTGTTCCCTCCTCACCCACCTTCTCTCCCTGTGCTCCCATCCTCCCACAGGTTTTGGAAGAGCTGCCACCTGGAGCCTTCGGGACAGTGTTTGTCGTGGAGGACAGCCTGGGAGAGAGATCTGTCCTGAAAAAGGTGAGCGCTTCTAGAGATCTGACATGCTGTACAGATGGTTGAGATGACTGTTCACTGTGTGAATATCACAATACATTGTACAATGGTGCCAGGATGTTCGACAGATCCTGTGCTTAGATGTACCTCCCTATGCAGCAAGATGGCCTTCATTGTGTTCATACACCAGCACCTTCTGAGGATCAACACTGGCGTGCATGTCTGCCTAAGGCCTTGAGAGAAAAAGGCAATTTTTGCAGCCTATCCCCAAGATGCTCTATTATGTGCTTACAATTACAGGCGACATCATTACAAAAGCTACTCTAAGTGATTTTAAGGTGATAGTATGTTGTAATTGCCCTCTTTGAGATTTTCCTATATACACAAATTAAAAGTATCTGTAGAGGCACACGATTTAACCAGCTCACATCCATGCCGTAGAATTACACTTGCCATCCTGTAAAGTCACTGCTTACACGGTGCTGAACTGGGAAGAGACGGTCATCATGGCAGATCGCATCACTCCAAGGGTGTTTTAACACAATATCATTTTTCACCCTTCCAAAATAGCAGATGCAAATGTCTACAATATTGTGAAGGTAAATTTATATATAAGATTAAGTACATATTTCTTATTTTTATCACCATACTTACAAGGTACATAGATGTGGAATTAAGAATAGAAAATCTATACTTGCCACCATATACTTACCAGCACAATATTGTGGTTTTAAATAGTAATTTATATGCTATTATGAAAGGATGCTCTTTTGTTACTTGATAATGTGACAAACTTTCCACTTCAACTCTTTTCAGACCACATTTGTAAATGCAAAAATGTTTCATTTAGTGCTTAGTAGTATTTCGTTTTATTTAGTTCTTAATATAGTCAGCCTGCTTTTCACTACTGGCAAACGTGTAGCAGATAAAGAATATCGGGCACAAGAGGATGGATATATTGGCTACTAATCACACAGTTTGGTGATGCAGGATTAGAGCTCATGTCTTCCTGGATGCAACATAAGCAACCTATCTAGCAGATCGTATAGTCTGCCTTATCATTTTAGGTAGAGAGCAAGGAAAAGTAAGTGACAGTAATACGTTTGACTTCCCACCTCTGAAATAATCAAATGACTAAATTAAATTTGATTGCTTTTTTATCTCGTTCTCATATGTGGAGGTTCTGTGTTTGACCCAGGAAACAAATATTCAATAAACGTGATGTATGATTGTCCTTTGGTACATTCATTTTGGCTTTAGGTGTCAAAGCTAATTAATAACATGAAGACAAAAGTTCCTTTCTCATTGCAAAATATTCTGCTGGGGAGTCTAGCTTTCGATTGCAGGCAGTTCCCTAAGTTAGGATAGTGTATTTTCTGCTAGCTCTAGAATTCCATCTCAGTACTTTAAATGACAGCTGCCAAGGAATAGTGAAATGCTTTATGTTCTAATCATAAAACAGATTTTAGGGCCTCATAACAAATCTGGCGGTCCATGGACTGACAGACTCGCGGTGGCGCTCAGACCGCAGCGGACAGGGGAGGTCCAACCACCACATTATGACCGTGGCAGAGCCGCCACAGTCCGACCGCCTGCACCACCAGGTTGCTGCCAGCCGACGGCCTGGCAATGCCAGTGGTCTTCATCTACCAGGGCAGAGCTGCAAGCAGAGCTGCCCTCCGGATTACGACCCACGTCCTGCTTGCCTTTGCATGGCGGTGCGACTGCCATGCAAAGGCTGGCGGAAACAGGGTATCGGGGGCCCCCTGGGGGCCCCTGCACTGCCCATGCACTTGGCATTGGCAGTGCAGGGGCCCCATGGACAGCCCGTCGCACTTTTCAGTGCCCGAATTACGGACAGTGAAAAGCACAACACTTGCTGCTACACCCAATGCACCGCAACATTGCTCGATTATGAGCCGGCGTCAGTGCTGTGGTGAGTATTCTTCTGGCCCAACGGAAAACTCATAATAGGGCCACCGGGCGGAAAACCAGAGTGACGGTTTTCCGCCCGAAAGAGTTTCACGGGCAGCCACTGCCGCACGCCAAACTCAAAATGAGGTCCTTAATCCTCAAGTACCTCATGTATGGTGGTCGCCCTTTGTCTCATAGTTATGCAAATATAAAGTGAGGCAAGTTAAGTTCCTTTCCACTTATAATAGTGAGATATATTGCGACACTCTAAGGGTGTTCTACCACATATTCAAGTTTCATCCTGCCAAAATATCATATCTTGAATGTCTACAACTACAATGCACACATATGTTGATCCATATTTCCTGTTCTCATCTCCATACTTATATAGTTCATATATGTGTTTACTCCATACTTACGAGGCCTACATAATGGCAGGAGCACATCCCTACTCGGAGCACCTCCCTTCCCATGGGCCTGAAATCACAAAGACTTCGAAAAAACACACTCATCATTAGAGCCTTTTATCACTGGTGTTCTGCGGGTTACCCTTATTACTGAACAAAAAAACAAGCAGCAAGTACACCCTTTTAGCATTTGATCCTCAGGGTCACAAGGTTGAGTATTTCAATGCGTATCCAGGAAGATGGTGTGGGATAGGGACCCAGAACTTAATGGAGCATTGAATATCAATCAATAAACTAGGTACAGCCAGCGCTTCTGCTTAGAAAAGATGAAATACTTTACTTCTGACACACACAACACCATACTGTTCACAATCAACAGAAGGCGCTTCAATCGGTACACAGTACTCAGTGTAACTATCACTGTGGGCTGGGAGACAACTCATGCTGCTCCGCTAGGACAGGTATCGAATGGTTACCCAATGCAAGTCAGGACAATTGCCCACCTGTAGTAATTAGTGGGTAATTTTGGTTGTGGCTCCGTTGGGTACTGTTGACCTTCTCAAGAGTTTGAGGTTAGGTGAGTCCCAAAAATAAAGATGTTCCCCAAGGGTATCCCACCACTTATTGAGTACCTTTCTGTCTTTGTTGTTTTATTAGTTGGCATGTCCTGTGTGTGCTGCTAGGAGGCAGGAGCACTGCCACTGTAAGTGATGTGTCTCCTCACATGGCCCACCAAGAATGATTACCCTAGCTCAACCCCTGCAAAGCCGATGTTGCTACAATCCGCACTCTGTGCACCTGCCATTGTTTGAGTGGGCAGCTTCAGCACTGGTCGTGAGGAGTCCACTCTCAGATGGCACTGCTTGAGGTCCAGTGAATCTTTACTGGTGGATCTTCTTGTGGCCCAAACACAAGCCCACCACCCAAACAAAGCAAAAAGCCCTCCCAGGTCAGCAGTAATCAAGAGGTGTAGGATGGCACCCCATGGACTGTGGGGAGTGATCCCAGGCTGGTGCAACATGTATTCCGAAGCTTCATTTCTTCAGGTAAGCCCACCTGAAGCAGTCACATCCACTGTCTTCTTGAGCGGGAAAGCCAAACAGGTACTCTTGGGGTTTTTATGGTCACCCGACTGGCATGGATGCTTCAACGTCTTAGCATGCTGTGATCCCCATAGTCCAAGGACTAATCCTGTGTCCTAACAAAGGCAGTCTTTTGTTGACTCATAGCTGGCTGATTCTGTTTGTATTAGCTCAGCTCAGTGCAGTCCCTCTGTTGTAAGTGTTGCCTTTCTCAAGCAAGGGCACCTCATGCTGCTCCCAAAGTTCCTTCCTCTTTGAGCACCTTTCTTGAAGACAGACCTTCCTAGGTTTGTGGTCTCAAATCTGTTAAAAGGGATTGGGGGTCAATACAACACCTGAAGCACAAAAGGTGTCTCAGTTGCCAATGCTGTGGGATCCCTGCTTTGGGTAAAGAAATCTTGGCACACTGGCTTTTACTTTGTGGTCCCTACATATACCACGTTTGCAGACAGAGTTAATCTCTCTGGTACTGGTTGCAGGCAGTTCCAGCCTCTACATATTCTTCCCAACCTGGCCCAGCTTTGATCTTTGTCTTTTAGTGTCAGCAGGAAAGGGTTTAGTTTGGAGTTTTGTGTCAGAGGAGACCTAAACCAAAGGCACAAAAGAAGGACATGCCTCCCCTCTTAGCCACCATTTAACCTGATGTGGATAACCATGTTGGAAAAGGTTGAAGCCAGAAGGGGGCAAGGGTTTTCATTACAGTACAATGGGCCCACAACTTCTCTCCTCCACACCATCCAGTTTGAGACATTTTAAAGGGTCACTGGAGTGTTGGGGAGAAGCCCTGCAAGTCACTTTACTGTCTGGGGCTCTTTCTAGTCACTCATCTCAGATTCTGCCCCACCCTTCCCACACAATTGCTGCTTTTTCTCCTCCGGAATCTCTCTACTTGGAATGCAAGGTATTCAGAAATCTTGCCACTGTAATTCAGGTCCCCCTGCAATCTCTAAGACGAGTGTGCTAGATATTTCTTCACTCAATGTTAGACCTTTAAACAAACATGGTGACTACATTGCTAAACCTATTGAAGACCAGCAATTGAATATATTTTTCATGAGAAAAGCATAGATTTAACATATGTCAATTTCCAGGTATACATTTGTCTGTCTCCCTCACCTTAAGATACTGCATGTCTCTCATGTAGAGAAGTGTTGGGGAGGCATGGGTATCATTTATCATGACTGGCTTAAATTCAGAAATGACTCTTTGGGGGAGAATCTCAGTGCATACATCTTGACCTTTTCCATTTCTCCTCATGCTCACAGCATATTTCCTGGTTCCTGTTATACTGGGATCCAAAACTTCTAACTTTGAATCTATCTTCCCAAATTATATGTCTCCTTTTGTTATGAGCACCTCCAATTTCATTAATGTAGGCTGGCTATGCCGACATCCTTGGCCTCCACCAACTTTCTGTCAGCTGCACCTTGCTTGGCCTTGAACAAATTGCATCTTGGCCTACACATTCAGCTGGCCATATCAGACCTAATATTTGTCTATAGTGATTTTGTAATTAATATTCGGAGCCCGCCAGTGTCCTGTTTGACCATTCTGCCTTGCTATTCTCCTTGAACTTTGATTCAGTCCATCCTCACACCAAGACTGTCTCCACCTCTTTTATGGTCAAGTACAATCTGATTAACATAAATGCTGAGAATTTAGGTGATATGTTACCAGCCCTTCTCTCTAATGTAAAGAGGGATGTCTAGGTCAATAACGCTAACTTTAATTGCTGGATTCTAATTGCACTGTACACAGTTATTCACATAGTGCCATCAAGTCTCACCAGAAAAGGTCATATATTCTTTGGTATACCCCTGACTTGTTGGTAGCTAAACAAGCATGGAATCTGCTGAAGATACGTTAAGGCTATCCACAGGAAGTACACAACACAGGTTAGAAATGCACAGTTAAAGTTCAGTGCCTCCCACCTGCTCAATAGAGCAAGATCTTTTCTGAAGTGTTCAAGATATTTAGAGAATACTCTAATCCTGCAAGTGAATTATAGACGGTCTATCCATCCCTTGCTCTCTGTAACTCTATCCGAGTTCTTCAGGGATAAAACTTTGATTATTTCTCAAACGTTTTCAGTCCAGCCACCAAAAGCATCTTCGTCTGTTGATTTGATTTGGTTACTTCCCAGACTCTAATAGATTAAGGGCATGATTAAGAGTTTGGCGGAGGGGTTACTCCATCATAAACGTGACAGATATCCCGTCCGCCATATTACAATTTCCACCGGCTATAATGGAATTGTATTACGGCGGATGGGATGTCTGCCACATTTGTGCTTGAGTAACCTCCTCTGCCAAACTCTAAATCAGGCTCTAAGTCAGGATCTCCAGATGACCCTTGTTCAGCCCACATTTTCTGTCTATCAAAAGCATCACTGATCCATTGGTTTGTAAGTTAGTAAGTTCCTCACTTCTGTCTGGCTAACTTCTTTCAGACTGGAAGAGTGCCTGAATACTCCAAAATCCTTCCCTAAAACTTGTGGTCTTAAGCAGCTACTGCTTTATCCCCTTCTGATTTTTGTGTGTGTGAGGTTGACAGAGAATTAAATTAATTCTCAGCTAATGAAATTACAGATATTTCCTCATGGGTTCCTTGTTTCTCATGCAACCGAGGTGGTGATGGTCGCTGTCCAGAACAAACTAGAATTGATTTTGGCTCTGGGTGGAGTTGCTGTCCTCATCCTTATTGAATTCTCTGCATCCTTTGAAACCATGAGTCACAAAATACTGCTCAACAGGCTCAGAAGGCAGGGCCAAGTCCTTAGTCGGATGCAGTTATTGTTAACTGACCACAGGCAGACTGTATTTATGCCAAGATCTTCAGCTAGCCCTGTGTTATGTGATATTGAGGACCAAGGGCCAGATGCATCAAATTGTTTTACCCATTCTGTATCTATGGGAAATTGTGTTCATACATATGGCTCCAAGCATCCTGATCTGCACCTCTTGCTGAACTCATCAGGGATTTGAATGTGCTATGTAGATGATACTCCTATAGTCTGGGGCCAAACAGCAACAGTAGTGATGCCCGTATCAGTTTTCATCCTGTTATCAGTGATGTGGTACCCAGAATGTCCAGAGGCTACCTAAATCCGAGCTCAGGCAAAACTGATGTAATGTTGTTAGGTGGTTTGCCTAGTTTTTGGTTGTTAGGATAAAGGCCTTGATCTTTAGGCTAATGCACATGACCTGTTATGACTGTGAAAAACCTTGGGGGTATTGTTTGATGATTAGTTTTCACTGAAGGCATAATTAGCTAAAGACACTTCCTTTTGGCATTTTAAGATTTTGAGATTCTGTCTTTCTGCTGGAAAACACACACTACTGCATCCTGCCAAAAGTTGTGAGCTCTCTGAGTTACGCAGATACTCTGTATTTGCGAATCCCATTCAGTGACTGTGGGTGGTACCATATGCAGAAGCTCAGCATCTACTTAAACTCCTGGGACATGAATTTAGTTCTGGGCACCTGCAGATCTACACTGGCTTCCACCTCAAAAGCATATTTTTTTCCAAGGCCCGTGGCTGTGTTTTAGGGCAGTGTTCCCCAACCCCTGGGCCGCGGACCGGTGCCGGTCCGTGGATCAATCGGCACCGGGCCGCCCCACTGTGGCGGGCGGTAAATGTTTGATAATGTTTCCGTGGCCCGCTTGTCACACAATGGGACAAGCGGGCCACGGAAAAATTATCAAACATTTACCGGTCCGCGGCGATAAAAAGGTTGGACAACACTGTTTTAGGGCACTCCATAATTTGAGTCTTCATTTCATTCACCAATTATTTTCCTAGTACTCTTGCAAGTGGGCCTCTTGCTCCAGTTCTGATTTTCTCCTTCAGATACTGAAAATAAGGAAGGTTTGCCCGGAGGGTGGATCATCAGCTTTTCAGGCAGCGAAGGTCTGGATGTCACCACCCCTGGACTTTGAGGCAACTTGGAATTTCATGAAGCTCAGGAAGCAGTTAAAAAGTAAACTTTTTAAGCATTAATGGTTCTCTTATTCTCGTGATCTAAACTTTCTGGTTTTCAGTATTTCAGCACCAGGGCATATATTGGTAAACACTGATAGGTAAATACATTGTGCACTTATTGTTTCGAGTTCTTATTGCAAGTATATCTACAGCTCTCTTTACCTACATGCAGGTTACATGCAGGTTATGTGCATTGTCACTACCAGGTACACTTTGCTGCTCTGCAGGGAAGGGTTGTCCCTTAGAAATACCCTCAAAATAACTCACAAAATTACTTTCTAAAAACGGTGCCTATTTTACATGTAGCCCAGATTTCTCTTTTCCTCTTGTCGATTGATGATTCTCAGCATTGTTTACACAGAGGTGGATTTGCTGTGGACTAGTTGCACAGTTACTCTATGATCCTCAAGGAGTCAGCAGAAATAAAAGCCCTTAGTGAGGTCTACTGCGCAGACAGTTGGGATTTCGGTTATCAAATGGTTAAAACATGGATGCTGTGTATAATTCCCCAAAGAGGCTGGTTTTGAAGAAATACAGAACTAGAAAAGGACTTTTAAGGCATTAAGCTAGAGTGAAGAACATGTACATTTTTGCACAGTAGAAGGTTGTTTTCCAGGGGTGCCGTCATCCGTTTATGTTTAACCACAGCTGGTAGAAATGTAAGTATTGCTGGTTTATGCTGTTAACTGTCACTTAATTGGGCCCATGTCCTATCAGCTCTAGACACACCTGCTACATGGTCTCCATAGTTTCTCTGTAATATTATTCACCTCTGTTTGTCCAAGGCCTTCTTCAGATACACTTCAAGTGGGGGGTGCTCTGTCACATATTCAGACTTGTTTCTAAAACACACCTTAACTTCTTTCTGAGACTGACAATCCCCTCAACATCTTTTGACTGAAGTACAAAGGTGTGACTATCACCTCAACCTCTGTTGACTGAAGTACCATGTTTGTCTAGGTGTGTGTTATTTCTTCCTGTATTGTTGACACTGCACACCACATGGGACTTTTACATTTTATTCTCTGCTTACTTCACATGATTTAAAGTACTTAATCTCTGCTTCCATGCCTTCAGATAACCTTGGAAGCAAAACCTGGAGGTGTCTCACTGTTCAAGGTCTCTGACCCCACTGCATGCTGAGATTCAACCAGCACTTCCATCCAAAGGGATGGGCCATCTTGTCACTGGCTGTGATGATTACCTTGGCAAATCCCCACTTATAAAAGGAAGAGTATTCAGGAGATTAGTGCCACCTTAGTATCATTCTGCAGCTTTGGCCTCTCAATCCATTCAAGTCCTGTACATTCACTGAGAACCCTTTGGTATAAACTAGCGCTGCCACAACTACTAAAGTAAAGCATGTCAACCAGTGTCATTTCTTCTGCAGGTTGAATGTGTTGATGAAGGTGAAGCGAATCGTGCCTTGAAAGAGGTAACATTGAGAATTTATTTCATTCTTAAATTTTAAGGTATTTTCATTCATGGGATCACAATTTTAGAATTTCTTCTCATTCTCCGATGTAAAACGTAATTTGTATTCTTCATTACAGACTGAATATTTAGGGCCAAATGTACTAAGAGTCCCTTTGCAAAAAGTGTTTGCCAATTCCGCATCAACTTTTTGCAAAGCGACCTATGTACTCATAAGTTGTGCCACAAAATCACCTTTCACAGGGGGTCGCAGAATGACCTGCCTAATGAATATTAATTAGGCAATTTGCAATTTGCGACCCCTTGTGATTTGCTACAAACCCATGGATGGTGGCCTGCATGGTGATCTACATAGGACAACAGACCATCAACACTGTGTTTGCATTCCTCAATGGAAAACCTTTTCTTTGCAATAGATCACTTTATAGTGCTGCAGAAATGAAGTGCACGTGGATTTTCCTGTTGGCGCTTTCCGGGAGAGTGGTTTTAGATATTACGGGATTACAGGCATTACCTGCCTGAACACCTGTCCACGTATACTGCTGTCATTATGGTCATTGGGATTGAGGAAGAATGTGTTTTGGAATATATATATATATATATATTTTTGCAATGTGGTCTTAGACCGGCATGCTCTTCAGCTAGTGCCTGGCATCGGGGCTCGAACATCCGCCCGTGTAACAATCAATCCAACAAAGAAATATGCTGCACTCCTTGAGCTGGAATTTATTTATTGACAGTCACTCCACCAACGCGTTTCGACCTCACATGGTTTTTATCACTCTGGGAACCCAACCCCGGCATGAACACTAAATTGTTTTGGGGGGAGAGGGACCACACTGTCCCCTTCCCTAGGCCGATCTGGGCCCTGGGGACCCCATCCCCTGGGTCCGGCCCTTATCATTTTATTTTTATTTTGAGGAGGTGGGCTGCGTACCCCTCCCCAGGGATGATCTGGGCCGTAGGGACCCCAACCCCTGGAGCCAGGCCATGTGTCCTGGGTGCCACCCAGGGCACCCATTCTCAATGTTTGGTACCGTGGAGGGGGGCCTCAAGACGCCCACCGTCCCTGCTGGCTCCCTGCCTCTTGCGGGAGCCAGCATTGCTGCATTGCTAAAGCAGCTTCTTCTCTGTGAGAGTAGTTTCCTCTGTGTGCCTGCCTGCATCTCCGCCGGGAGGCAGACGGAGGAAACCTCTGCTCTGATGAAGGGAGAGCTGTTTGACAGCTCTCCCTTCATCAGAACAGGGTGTTTGCTGTGGCAGCTGCCGCCAAGCCACAGCAAACAGCTATGTCCAGGGGGTGGGCAACAAGGGACATAGCAAGAGCCGGCCCTGAGGTTTGGCGGTCTGCAGGGCCGTCAGTGGCTCCTCAAGGGGGCCCGTGTGGCCTCTCTCCTACAAAAATAGCCTCGGGTAGGTGGTGGTCCCTTGGGCTTCGGGGGTCCAAAACAGGCTCCCTTCATCCTTTTAGTATAATCCTGGGGAGGTGGTGGTCCCCATGGCTGCGGGGGGCCACGCCCCCACACACAATGTACTAAATGCCCCGTGAAGGTGGTGGTCCCTACGGCAGAGGGGGGCCTTGGGACTTGGCACACCCAGGGGCTTATGAGTAACAAAACGCGGGGGCTCTTGGTTTGTTTAATTAACCCCGTCACAATCCCGCAGCAACTTTTGTTTTTTCAACGTGCTTTTTAGCCCTTGGGGTCAGGTCCCTCTTGGACCCCACCACAAGAGCTAAGGGGGCAGGGTGTCACCACTCTGGCCCCTTTTCTTTATTTTGAACCTTTTTTCTGGGACTCAGCTGAAAAAGAGTCCCAACATGCCTGCCAACACTTCCTTGTTAAAGTGTTGGCAGCCAATAAGACCTCAGTACGAGATCGGTAGAGGTCACGAATCCTTCACGTCCCTCTAGATACAAATTTGAATTTCCTTTAATTATGCTAAAAGTACTGAACGGATTTACAGCAAATAATAAAAAGGCCTCTTCCTCGACCTACTTTTCTGCCAAATTTGGTTTAATTCTGTCTATTGGTTTCGGCGCTATCGCTGTTCAAAATCTGTAAGGAAAAATGAATTTGGAAAATGTGTTTTGGGACCCCCCTTTTTCTTTGCCCCCACTTGACAGATCACCCCAAAACTTTCCAGATAGCAGCTGAATTGACCACTGTTGTATTTTTGGAACCTTTTGTGGAGATTCATCAAACGGCGCCAAAGGTATTAGCAAAAAAAACAAACTTTTTTCTTTAATAGAAAGTAGGTACTAACTATAACTATCAACCGTCCTAACTATAAGTACCAACCGCCACTAGGTCATACATACATACATACATACATACATATATATATATATATATATATATATATATATATATATATATATATATATATATAATATATATATATATATATATATATTATATATAGTCACTGAAAAAGGCAAAGGTGAAAATAACTTTATAATGAGATGAATTTGTCAATGACAACATTAGCGTGTAGAACTAAAAAAAAAAAACACAGAAATTCACAAATTGTAGTTAGCAGCACTAACTATAACTTGCACCCTGCTTTGCACTGCTTATGTCCTCACATATGACATCACTCATGACGTTCTATGACATAATTTATGAAATAACTGAGTTGACAATTGTAATTTTCTTCTCCACAATCATAATGCATTGAATGACTCAAAAATAATCAATAATAATAAATATTTCATGCCAATAATGCCCTTTCTGGTGTCTTCTTGTAGGGGTATAGGATACTGACAGAACCTGTCATGAGGAAGGCAGAGTCTAAAGTTTTTAAAACTTGAGTCAACAGCTCCACAAATGCATTAGAACATCTTATGTCCCGGTGGGAAGATACAGACATGGAATGGGAGAAGGCTAGATTTGTCCTAGGGAGGTTGCACTAAGGTTAGATTTCAGAATAATTTAATTGAAAGTCCTCCTTTGTTTAGGCTGCACATATACATGAATGCTGAAGACAGGAAGGGCAACTGAATGACATATGTCTTGAGAGTTTCTGTCAAAGGGTCCCCTTTTTATATCATTTGGTATTGCCCAAAAATGCAGGTCTTCTGTGTAGAGGCGACTGATGCTTGGTGACTTGAATTCCATTGGAAGGCCCACCCAGAGTAAGGTCTTATAGATTTGTGAAGCATTGCTGTGACTTGAGGTTGTGCTAGCAAGGAGGTCTGCTGCACGACAGTGAGAGTTCCATCGTGCCATTCATTGTTGCCTCTTGTGGAAAGATGCTTGATGGGAAGAGGCACTTTGGACTTGATTGATGGTACAGACTCTAAGTTCTGAAAATGTAGGCATACCTTCTTGGAATAATATCAGGACATGGGTGTGATACCTATAACTGCATCTCACTGAATTTACATGTGGAATACAAACCTTGTGGCCCTTGATGATTTGATGCAAACACGCTGTTTGATTTCTTTTTCTGTAATCTCTGTAATAAACGTCTTTTTTTCTTCTTTTTTTTTAGTAGGACCTGTAGTATGCTGGATACAAGTCAAAAGTGTGTTTAAAAACACAAACATATTTGGAAAAACTACATTTGGGAATATTATGGTTTTGTTATGCAAAAACAATAAAAGGTCTGAAATTGGTCAGTTCTGTTAGCTGGCAACGTGGGAGCAGTAGTGGCAACCTTAAGAGAAAGAAAAATATGTATGGCTGAGTAAGAATACCTTTGTGTGTGTGTGTGCATGTATGTATGTAATCATTAAATACAATTTTGGACATAGTGTGCGTAATATTTAACGGTTCCCAAATGCTGATAGCGTAAAGCAATTGACTTGTGCGTTCTTTGTTTCCTATCATTAAGGCGATGACCCTGCTGACGCTGCAGCATCCGAACATTTGCGCCTACAAGGAGGGATTCATTGTGTGGGACACCAAGGTGTGGTCCTTCTTCACTTGCTTTTTATGGTAGATTAAATGCTTTCTTGTGACTCTTTGATATTGGCATTGCTCCTGTCTGGGAGGATACAAATGCTGTGCAATATTTTGTGCAATTCTCACTATACTTGTGCTCCAGTGAAAAGCATGGCCATGTTTTCTTTGCAGAGGTTGGGCACTCAACACTCTGGAGTGCCTCAGACTTCATCCTCTTCTAAGTGTGTTTCATAAGAAAGTACAATAGACGGCTGCCTTTCACCACGCTAACTTCATGATAGTGAACTCCATAGGTTTGACCCCAGCACAACGTTGAGGGTGAAAGTTCCAACATGTTTCTTCTCCCAATGAACCTGGACCAATGTTTGGTGGCTGGAGGTTTGTCTGTAACGTTAGAAGACCACCACCTCCCTCAGGGTTTTCAATGGTAGCCCTGAAGCAGGCCTCTTCTAAGGGGCCTCTGTCAGGGAGCAAGGGGGCTGCCCATCACCATCTGGACCCCACTCTGGCTCCTCCGGCATTCTCCCCGTGAAGTACAAGGTGCCTATGCTGCATAAAGCGTGATTTCAATTTATGTAGTATATGCACAAGCACCGAGTCTAATACACTATTTATTATTTTTGTTCCAAGGCAGCCTTAAGTGGATCATAGAGCCCTTCCTGCCCAACAACAGGATTAAATTGCGTGGACTGAATTCACAAGAATCATAAATTGACACCTATAAAATCTATGATTTTTCCAGCGTGATTATCCAGCAGTAGTCTGTATGGGAAACTGCACCAGACACAGCTTTCCATATGTACTAAGCAGCATATCATGAGTTTTTTGTAAAACATCTCTAATTCCCCTATGTGGAATTGTGCATATGGTGCAATTACACATTGGAGACATTTTTTTTTCTCATCATGGAAAGCTTTTCTTCCCATGGAGAGACCACTTCCTCCACACCCCATAAACGTTGGGGATGTTCTGAATCCCTTCCAAGGCTGGAAGGGAATTGACTCAGGCCGTCTGCTGAAAGCAATCTCTGGCTCTTTCCGGGGTGGGCGGGGTCAGGAAGGAATTTGTGAATGTCAAGAAATGCACGTTTGTGGTGCCCACACACTCTCAAGACAACCCACGTGTTGATCCACACACTCCTCGCCACTCAAATAGGTTTACCACAACACAGTTGTGCACACTTGTGGCATGCAATCACACTCTACATGCAGTTGTGCCCGTGTGTGTCCTTTTTGGATCCCTGACAGGAGACAATGTGGCCACTTTCAGCTGTTTGAGTGAGTTTATGGCCAAAAATGAGTTTGTGCATGTTTGCCTCTCTGTGGATCTGCACGGAGTCTTGTGCCGGGCTTTGTACATGTTTAGAATATATAGACAAAGGGCGCGTGAGGTACATTTATACGGCGAGCAAACATATCAGTAAAAAGGCGTTGTGAGTATGTTCCCCGGGTGCTCCCCTGTAAAGTGACTGTAGGATAGGTTTATTTAGCAGTGACGTGTCACACGAGTAGGCAGTATGCTGGAATAACGTTGCATTTGATGTCGTCCTTGTGTTACTAACTATGTGAAAGCATTATTAGTACAATTGTGCCAAGTGAGATTGCATTGGTCCGTGTTTGTTTTCACTGACATGGAATGCAGGGTGTGTGGAGCTATTTATTGCTATTTTTTTTTTTTTAAACCTTCTTATTTGGTTTTTGAAAAGGATGACAAAAAGGGCACGAACATGTGCCCATGACAAGCAAATAAACAGTGCGGAAGGGCGTTAGGGAGCGATAATCTTCACATCTATCAGCAGTGGCGACTTGGGAATACTAAAGCAACTAATGAGAATATGACACCTACACATGAGTGAATCAAGTGGACCATAAGGCTGAGCAGACAGGGCCTCATCTCCATCCTGCGACATTCCCAACCCGGAGCATGCAGAATGTACGTGCGCCTCACCTACTATCCAAGTAACCTTCTCTGCTGCCAGTGTAAATCCACCCCCGTTTCCATTCCAGCATGGACGGCGGTTCAGAAGCCCCCCCCAGTGTTCAGCCACGCCCCTCTTGCCCACCACCAGGCCCAGGTTACAGGAGAGTAATTTTGCACGTGGGACGTCCACATGAGTGGACAAGGCGTGGACAGGCAATGCCTCCCCTATAATCTTTCTCAGCTCACACCCTATCTTTGCCAATATGATTGTATGGGCGGGCAGGTCCAAAGGGTATGAATGAAGCCCCCCTTCCCACCCCTCGACCCCTCAGACAGTCCGGGAATTTTTGTATTACTATTGTTGAGTGTGAGGTGGGGCCCTAACTGAGGAAGACTGAGTCACGAGGTCCCTTCTCCCTCCACATGCAGTAGGTTATATTCAGAGCACAGAGAGTAAATCGTTCAGTGAGATACAATAATGAGAGCTAGGCACCAGTTGTTTTCTTCTGTCAAGAGATTCTAGAATGAAACTCGTGAGACAATACTCTGTGTTTTCTCAACTCACGAGAGCTTTTCTGTGGTAACAAAATGTAATTTGATTATTGCACTGTAGTAACAAATCAATGTATGTAAGTTTAATCAGTATACGTGCTCCAAATACCATGTTGTTGGCCCCACATTTATTTTCACCCCTCGTGCTATCTACACACACACACACTCACACGTGTGTTTATTTGGGAAACCTACACAGTGTTTGCCGCGATAACTAATGTTTTGGGGCCACGCCTGCTCACAGACACCCACAACCTCCCTCTTTCTCACTGGTTGAATTTCCCCGGATTCCAGCAATAGGCAGCTGACACTTCCTTCAATTCACCCTGCACCCCTAGAGCAGCTTTGTAAATGTTGTGGGGTTCCCGTAAACCCCACTCTTGACATAACCCGCTGGTCTCACCCTTCACACCCACAAGTCATTAATTCAGACATCCTCACCTAACAAAGACACCCTCCCGCGTCCTCTAGACAGCACAGCTCCAGAAACCCCACTAGAGTCCGGCCTACAACAGAACTTGGTACCCTTTGGGCTCTCATGCCCAGACTACTGAAAGCGGCCCTGTGCCGTGCCAACGGAAGATTGTGTGCTACGTAAATGCCAAATAACAGTGAGTGTGTGGTCTGTAACTGTGTGCCCTCTTGCTTGTGCCCACACCCAGGGCTACAGGAGTCTTCCACTCACACAGAATTGGGCCTCCATATGGCACTCATCAGACATTCCCAATGCAGACCTCCACAATGTACAAGTACAGCACGCAGCACACCTCCAAATGGACAACAGCAAGTTGTTGATGCCTAGATTGCATTCTGTGGGCATCCCTTGCCCAGAATTACCATTTGTTTCCTCTTGCAGACCTCCTCTGTATTCCTGTGCTTGGTTATGAACTACATGGGCAATGAAGACCTGGCAGGCCTGATCCGAGGCAAGCGGGAAAATCAGGAGGCGATTGATGAAACGGTAAGCCCTGGCATGGACGCTAGTAACAGGGGAAGTGACACGATGACCTTGAATGAACTTCGAGCCTCCATGAGATCACAGAGATGACCCCTGTCCGCTGGTGCCACCCTCAGCCATTCAACAGCCCGCCTTTTGAGCAAGTTTTTGGAAGGCAGGCAGTAGAATCAAGGGGAAGTAAACAGGACTCCTTAAGCCCCCTTCACCTTCTCTTGCTGCGGCTTCATTCATGCCCCTTAGACCAAAGGCACTGATGGGCAGCAGAGTTGAAGGGATAGACACTGCAGTAGGGGGAGCTATTGAGATGCAGAGTATACCACAACCACGTGAGGCAGTATAAAGTCTGCAGTTTTCATAGCCTACAAGCATTAGCGAATGCCTCAACGGCTCATGAGGTTGAGGATGCCACCTACTGATGACACCGCTTTACGCATTGACATCACAAATAGCTCCTAGGAATGGTAATAAAGCTAAGGCTTTGTGGAAATAAATTGTTTCCTCCATCTTTCTTCCTCCTTGTTATTCTCTGACACATTTTGTTACTTTATGTTGATCCTTTGTCTCGAGTGCTGCACATAAAGTAACAAAGTATCACCTGCCTCTTTCCCACAAAGTATCAGGGAGGATGAAAACTATGGATCTGCTCTGCATGTGGGTGCAAAGCCTTCTAATGTGTGTTGATGGGGAAATATATTGTAAGTAGTTATAGTATTAGTTGAGTGGTAACTAGCCACCTCAAATACAAATCACAGTCCTTGTCAGAGTGAACCACTAAAGTCGCTAAATTAACCTGTGCTAAACCCTCTTCTAGCTATGGCAGACAGCAGACAGGCTTAACTTGGAGGCAAGGTGTAAAGTATTTATACAGTACCAAAACAGTAACAAGTCTGAACAAAACACAAGAAAACTCCAAAGCCAATTCAGAAAAAGAGTAATTTTTATTAAATAAAATTACACCAAAATGGCAAAAATCCAATTTGGTGTACCAGAGTTATATATTTTTTAAATTTTTTAAATGAAGTGGCAAAAGCGTTAAACGCCAACCACGGTCAACTAGTTGTGGTAGAACAGGACCTATGTGTGATTTGAGGCCAATTGTGATAGAGCACAGGTTGGCTATAAAAAGCAGGTTCGACCTGGTCGGAAGTTTTACTTTCGGGATTAGCATCTGAAATGTCCAAAATCTACAGCGTGGTAAGATAGCAGGCTGTGGATGAGAATGGCTCCACCAGGTAAGCTAGCCATCAAGCAAGGTCCTTGTGAAGACTTTGACTTTTGAAAGCAAAGCCCCAAGCTAGAGATTGTCAAATTTTATGCCCAAAGAAGGTCTGTTGATGACCGTATCCTTTTGAAGCCTTCACCAAGTGACGATTTCTATGTTGGCACCTATTCACTTATTTGGAGCTCCGAAACCTCCAGAGGGGCAAGGCTGTAGCCGAAGAGGGCTCCAAGTGGCCGTATACTTTCTCCGTGAAGTATCACTTAATGGGATTTGGTGCTGTAGCAAAGCTCAGAGCGGGGCAAACATGAATCTTCAGCCCAGGGGCAATGCATCTCGCTTGGCAGATTTGTCCCGGTCAGTGCTTAATTTGTAAATAAAAATGTGCCGGTGCCCGAAGCCCTCCTCTTAAACACGCGGCTGCTGCAATTAAATGTGGGAACACGGAATACGTAAGCGGTGTAATCCTGAAGCCATCTCTGGCCTCTTCAATCCATATAAAGCCATTCCCTGCCCCTTCAGATCACTCTAGCAGCTTTCTACTTTCTCCCTTTGTGACGCTTTTTCATTTTTCCCTTCTTCCGTCTTTCCCATATGTGTCTATTGCTCACAGCAAATGCTTGAAGCAGAAGAATAAGCCCCCGGAGCCCACAAAAATAAGTGCCGGTGCTCAGCACCGGAAACAAGCACAAATTAAGCACAGGTCCCAGTCAATTCTGGATTTTGGAACCGAAACGTTTCCAAGTACCAGGTTTCTCAGGATGTTAGGAGGAGTACAGCACTCGAGGGTCAAGACTTTCTACTGCAGAAGCCACCAGCAGAGTCCAGGGCATGTCCAGTTAGAACTCGTCAGCTAGGCAGTTGCAGGAAAATCCTCTTGTAGCTCGTTGTGTCCCTGTAGCTTGAACACAAGGTCAGCCTTATAACCACTGAAGTCTATTTATATGTCCTGGGTACAAAAGGGGGACCGTTTCAGTCCTTCAGGGCTTTTCTCAGGTCTCAGACCAAAGGTTTAGTCCTCTTCTGATCTTCCACAGATCCAGTAGTGTTCTGAGGAGGGAACTGGGGATGCCACATTTATGCCTGGCACCTGGTTGTGGGTGTGAGTGATTTATGGGTCTTCTCTAACCAATGGGGTATAATGTCCCAGGGACTTACCGTACCCAGGTTTGCAGCATTTTCTATTTGTCCTACAGCTAAGAATCCCACAGTGCCCCTCTCTGCCCGTCTTACGTTGTGCAGAGCCTGTGTACCCACTCCATAGGAGTGACCATGGAAAAGAACAAGCTTTGCTTTGTGGTCACTTCAAACCATTTCTTGGGGCAGGTACCTCCTCCCCACTGTGAATGGAACCTGGCTGACTTGGGGACCAATGAAAAGAGTCCTACAGTCAGCAAGAACAGTTAAGGCAAAACTCTGGGCATACATCATGCACAAGATGGTCATTTCCTACACACACTTCTTGGCCCAGTTCACAGAACCATTAGTGCATATGAGTTTAATTTAGGTGAAAAAATGGATTGATTCATCATTGTAAATCCGTGTTTCGTAGTCTCAAAAGGTAGATTTCTCTCTTGTGTGAAGGTATGCTCGCACTTATATTTTTTGAGTAAATCTCCTCACATGAACAGGGGGAAAGTGTACTATGGTGGGAATTTCCTAGTAGGTGTGTTCACAGCTACAAACAAGTGAGTAGGTGGCTAATCTAATCTTACCCGTTTCAAGGGCCCATTCACCAATAGACACAACTGGATATTTACTGGTGTCAATAACGGTAGTGTCCTACATCCAGAGTGGAAACGATGAGGCAACATGCCCTAAACTGGTAAAGGTGTAGGCGAAGAGCTTTCTCCATGAAGAAAGATAGTTTCATATGGAAAAAGAACACATTCTAAAGTGCAAATGCACTATGTTATTGCTTTTATGCACATGAAAATGATTTTGCGTGGTCATAAATAGATCACACCACTGACCTTCAGGACTACTTATGGGAATCTAAGACTTTTACAGATCCCCAGGTGTAATCCTAAAATACCTGCTGAATTGCAAACGTTTGAGCTGGAATATGCAGTGCCATTTTAAGGCATGGGCAAACTGGGCATTAGCCCAGGGTCCTGATAGACCCAGCTCAGTTCTTCAGAGGGTCTTGCCCTGATGACCTTTAATAATTCCTAAACAGATCATTTTAGTACCATTTTCCTTTACTTTGTTTAATACAGATGATGTTTGAGAGTCTGTAACAGATATTTTGTGGAGTAATGTTGTGTTTGTTTCATGCATAAATAGAAGTTTCTTTTACATCAAAACAGGACCTCAAATATGAGAAAGGGGAGGGTGTCACAGAGACTATTTGAAGTAATATTAGTGAGCTGCTGCTGTGTTATAGTACTAAAAACACACGTTACTATCCCTGAATATTAAATGTAAATATGTTTAGAATTGGGACGAGTGGCCAGTGCAATATCGGTGGCCTGGCCTAAGAGGGCATGAAATATCTGAAATTTGATCAGACATTAAAAGCTGTTCCAAACAGCGGCCCCAAAATTCTTAATTGGTCCCTGGGAATATGTGCTTGATTCCAGATAGATAGATATTGCTGCGCAGGCCAGAACCAGCATTTTCTACTATGTTCTGTTGTAAACACCAGGGCACATGCTGCAGATAGGACACTGAGACTTTCTTATCCAGCTCAGCCTCGCACAAGGTGTATCTGTCTGTGTAATTACAATGATACTCATTTATTTAGTAAGTGTGTTTAACTACAAAAAGACGTCATGTTAACAGCCTGAGAATACTGACAAATTGAGAAACATTCTGCATGGTTCTAACACGACTTGGAGGAGACATATTTGATACAAAGGTAACATAAAGCTCATTGGTGTGGGGCATACTCAGTGAGCTATACAAACAGAACAGTACCTCGTGAACGTCGGGTAACACAAGGAACTCTGCAACAAAAGTATTAACTGAGTTATCTTACATAATAGACAAATCTGTGACCTACATGTAATGCATGAAACACGCATGTTAAACGTATTTGCTATTTAATGATGCTTCTTACCTGTGACCAGAGAATGGACATTTATCTCCCCGACAAGTGTCTTGAATGCCAGAGTTACCTTGCCACTACTAAACCCTGAACCTTGCTAGTTAAACATGGATCTCTCCAGCTGTGCCTTATCCTCAGTAGTTTTAGTAGGTGGCTTGAGCTGGTGTTCAGCGCCCACAAAGGAAAAAAGAGGTGTTTACAGGGATCCCTTCTGCTCTCTATTGATCTATGATTATTTGCTGCCCAGCTGAAAATTGTGGAAGCTACTAAATAATAAAAATTTAAATGTGAGTGATTGTCCAGGAGGGACATATGGGAAGGTGAGGAGCAGGAGGACCAGGATCACCATCAGGACTAGAACAACCACAGGGACTGTGGTTCTTAGGTCTAAGAGGACAATGAAATCCAGGCGGACGAGGGTCAACTTCACCATAGCCCGTAGAAGTAGGACCAAGAGTATCAGGACCAGGACAATGGGAGACAGGACAAGAAAGACTGGCACCAGGAGGATTAGTATTAAAAGAAATAGGAGGAACAAGAGGAGCGGTAACAGGACTAGAGCACACATAGGAGTGGCAAAACCAGGGCCAAAAGGGACACAAACAGGACCGGGTCTTGGAGGACTACATGTGGGAGTGTCAAGACCAGTAACAGGTAGACCTGGAGAACTAGAACTATGAGTATTGGGGGTAGCATCAGAGAACCAGGACAATAAAGAATAGAAAGACCAGCTCAAGAGACAGCAGGATCAGAAGGACTATAACAAGATTTGGAAGAGGATAATGACTAGAAAAAGGACCTGGACTGAGAAGATCAGGATGACCAGGTCCAAGAAGAACAGAAAGGTCAGGATCTAGAGTTTCAAGAACAGGAGAGTAAATATGGCCAAGATGAACAATTAAGGACCAGGAGGAGGAGGATGAGGACCAGGAGCTTGAAGAATAGGACCAGAAGGAGGACTCGGAGGAGTATGAGACAGAGGATGAGGGGGAACAAGAGGCAGACCAGGAGAATGAGGAGGACAAACAGTAGGCGGAGGAGGTTGAGACACTGGTGACCAGGGCCACTGACTAATATAGTAGGAACAGGAGGACCAGAAGGATCAGGAGAGGAGGATCAGAACTAGGAGGATCAATATCAGGATCATGAGGAGGTACAGGAGGAAAGCCAAGAGGGGAACGTGGAGGTGGAAAATTAGGAGGAAAAGATGGGCCAAGAAAAGAGGTACGTAAACCACAACAGCTACACTACTACATTTGTTCTTGTTGCAAATTTTCTGGGAGCAGAGATTTTCTAAAATAATACACAGACTGTGATTCACACTACATAGAAGGAAACCTACAATAGAGTACATTTCCTATTCTTTGTGTGAATCAACCCTTTGTATGGGGTAGCAGACGGACATGATGAAGCGCGCAGAACATCCCTAGAAATGGCAGTGATTATTTGGCTTGTTAATTTATTAGTTTGCCTCTAGTTGTGCTCAGCAGATGGACAAGCCTATTTAGTAAGGTTGGACTGATTCCTTGAATCACCCAGTAGGGCATTGTGAACAATGAAAAAATATGAAAAATGTATCATTATTTCTGTCTCTATTCTGAATGCTGTTTGTTTCTGCTGCTAGGTGGTGCAGATGCTCCTGGGGCAAGCAGTGGATGCTCTTGTGCACATTCACAAGCGGAACATTATTCACAGGTAGGTGCGTGCTGCGCATGAGGGTACTCATGTTAGACATGTGCATCGCTGAATGCGCCCCCATTTACTCTCACAACAAAAGCCTTGGTAGGTCACGTCACACACTATCCTACAAGACAAACTTTACACTTGACCTTCAGCACCCTTTTTACCCCAAGCAAGCTGACATTCTTGTTATTCTTACAATCAAATGCAGATCAAAAAGAGACTCTTCTCAGTCTTGTGGCCTATATTATGTAATGATCTCCCCAACTATCGTCTGCAATGCTCCCAGTTGCATAAACTTTAAGGTAAAGCTAAAAGCTCACTATTTCAGTAGTACCACCTCAAACTCATACACCGAGTGCATGCAGTAATGCAACTCAGGCTATCATCAGTGGCCAGATAATGGGAGCCCACATGAGATGCCCTTGGGCCGCCCGACAACCCAGTTCTTTCACAATCAGAAATATGGGTGGAGGTTTGCATCTCCTGCATGACTACCAGGAAGCAATCCTGGGCTATGGCAACCACACCTATTGAAACAGTGATGTCTTATCATGCAAGCAATATGATGCAATCTGATGATGGCTCTAATAAACAGTGTAACATAGAACAGATGCAACATACTATTTTCCACTACAGCTCTAGGTGCCTGGAGCACCTAGAAGCAATTTAGATATGGAACGCACACTTTACAGCTAAAGTAAGCATCAACAAAGCTTTGTTTTTGCTTGTGGCCACCTCATGACTTTGATATTGGAATTCAATCAAAACCATCTACCAAATACAAAAGAGCCAGAACCACTTAACCAATATAATCTTCAAATTGTGCTGTTTTGATCACATTACTTTAGCACTAAAAGACCTTTATTGGCTCCTAATAGTGGCAAGCTTAGCCTTCATATCATTGTCTCCAGTCTCCAAAGCTGCTCATTTGTGCCTTGAATACCTTGCCACCAAAATCAGAAGTATTGGCAAATAAATACATGTTTGACAACCTTCTAGCTAATATAGTTAGCTCAGGTATCCCCATACGCACTCAAGGCTTCTGCTCCTGAAATTCTCCTTCCCGTCTTGCCATCTCAGATGTGTAGATGACCATGTGAGGTTAGTCAGATGGCTGAAGGCTCTCCTGTTTCTTGTGGAGGGATTAACCCGAGCTCCATCTCAAGGCCAGCTTCTCACTTGACATTCACCTGTGTCCCACCATGCAGTACACCAGGCTGCTACTTTCTCATTTACTGCTGAAAGCACTCTAAACTGGCGGGAAGGTTTTTAAGTAGTTTCACAAAACCACTCAAATAATGTGAACAAATACAATAGAAACGAAAAGATAAAATTAACGTCTTACACTTGATATGAGCCAAATTAAATGGTCCGGCCACAATCCTTTTGTCCTTTTGATATCTATGCATCAACCTTGCTTCCTTCTCTTCATCACTTTTGTTTGTGCTGTGGTGTTTCTCAGTGCTCTGCCTTGCTGTTCCACACATTTCATTGTTTACACAGAGACTCAGGCTATATTCATCCTGTCCTGTAGCTTTTGATTTCTTTTGTATGCAGAGGACAAATGTTATTGGGAAGGTGGATAGTTTACTGTCATTAGTTGCATGTTTTCAAAGCTGTACGGACACGGTGCAGAGGGAATGGTCACCCGCTTGATCAAATTAAACACAAACAACACTGAGAATATGGTGGTGGGCAATGCAGACTCCTGTGAGGTAGAACACTATTCTCCAAAGAAAGTGGTCTTGCACCACTCAGTTTTGAACCGTTAGAAACTAGAGAATTCAACATGATACCAGTTTGACCCAAGGATCTGTGGGCTACCTGTTCCGTCTGTATGCAGCACATCCGAAAACTGACAGTTTTTCGAATGATGATGGGACAAACTCGGCTTTGGCTGCTAGTGTAGGTGATTGTCTTGACTTAACCAAAGGCTTTTATATAGGGATTGGCATGTCTTCTCCAGGTGAAGGATGCTCAGCTTAGGAGCTAAAGCCCTCTTTCACCTTATCCTTCCTCCCCGAGTGTTAAGGCCATTTATTTGGTCATCATTCACAAGTACCTCTACTGTTCTTGAGCTCCTGTGTTCCTGAAACAGCTCAGCCTCTCCTTCCCTCTTTCTTCTCCTGATGAATCTCACCTCAGAGATAAGTATCTGTAACCAGACCCCTGTTCACAGAACCACCGCTACACTTCCTGCCTTCCTGGTACACAGCCATGCTGAGCCTTGCACACAAGATGATCATACTGGCTGCAAGACATGCCATGTGCCTGCTAAAGACCAAACAGATGTGCGGTTCCTTCCTGTCTAATACAGCTGGGTGACCTACTGGTGAGACAGTAGGTGCTTGCCTACCCCTGGAAGCTTCATTATAGTTGTCAGCTTCCTGGGGAAAGCTACTTCACTGACTGCTTCAGTTGTCTGTGGGCCAGAGGGACTAGTGCTTACCCTTGGCCTCTCCTGCTTGAGACAATAAAGCCTATAGTAACCTCACAAATACTAAGACCCTCAGAGTCTCAGCTGAGTGCAGAGGCAGTGATATCTGTCATAATATCACAGTCTCCTGAAACCAGCACCCATTGCACTATTTGTAATGCTTAGTTAAAGGTATGAGTTTGAAAAACAAACATTTAACGATGGGGACATACAACCTTTAATTCATCCAATGCATTCTCTGAAACACACACGATGAGACAATAGAGAATGTTTAAAAAGTAAGGTTGACCAATGGGTCCACATTACAGGAGACCTCTGCACCAGTCAGAGTCTGGCAGGTGAGAAGGAAAGCCACTGGTAAATGTTGCAGATATTGATCAGGTGGCAGCAGACAGAGAATGGGGCTATCTACAGTTTTTGTTCTAGTGATTTATCGTAGGCTATCATATGAGGTAAATGCCTCTTTTACCGGATTGCTTGCTTGATCACAATGGTCCAGGGACGAAATGTCTCTTGTGCCGATCTGTGGTCCCATTGTCATTGGCTTGCTTTATATGGCGATTAATGGTTAATTATCATTGTTTTCTGCTGCAGAAACCTCAAGCCCAGTAACATCCTGTTACGAGATGAGATGTCTTTTGTGATTGGCGATTTCTGTGTGGAGACCCTCATGAACGATGAAATGAAACTAAACATACGTATAGATGAAGGTAGGAAACTTGGGCTAGTGCCTGGCTGGGTTACTGGTAATTTTTATGTTTCCTCCCCAAGATCCCTTTCTTAAACCTTTATTTAACACTATACAACTGCATGTAGTGTCCTATGTGTTCCCATTCCCTGTATATCTGAGCAGGGGTCTGGATTGCTGAGAGTGGATGGTGCAGTAGAATGTTTGTGTGTGATCTGCACTGGAAGCTAGGACATAGGGACAGCTGGAGGGACGTGGAGCCCTGTCATGACCTGCCTGTTCTTGCCTACCTGAACGACTGCAGACCCTTTCACAAAGACCCTGCCCTTGAACTTTAACAACTTACTTTTATTTAAAGGGTCATAGAAGGACTAGCGGATATGAGGCGTCTGCCAAAAAAACAGCAGAAGCCCCGCCCGATAACTGTGTGGTACCTCTGCCCCATTTAGAGTTTGGGGAACTACCTTGTTTCTGACGGTGGAACTTGACCTAACTTTGCCATTGGAGATGACCTGCCTGTTAAAAGGAACTTTTTAGGAAAGGGCAGCAGTGAACAACACAGACACATAGGACTAGTTTCATTGCCCTTCCCAGCATAAACATCTATTTGTTATTGCAATGTGGATTCCTCACTGTATCTTTCACATGGTTAGGATGTAGTGCACAGTGATCTAGTTTAAAAGTCTTGGAATTTTATCTGTGTCCTTGCAATAATTGTTACAAATTTAATTCCTACAGAGTGCAAATCCTGGATGTCCCCAGAAGCATTGAGGTTTTCGTTCAGCGGGAAGTCTGACATCTGGTCCCTGGGTTGCATTCTGTTGGAGATGATCTCCTGTCCTGTGCTAAATGTATGTAAGAAGAATTTTCTGCCTCTTATGGGCAGTTCTGCTTGCGCCAATCAGCTTTCAGTTGTGTTTGCCCCCAACACTAAAGGCCAGTTCAGAGGGTGTGGGATTGAACATCACTTTCTTTGTTTTAATCCCCCTTTCTAGCTTTTATTATTAAAATTGAGTCATAAGAATTACAGCAGTTCATATCATTAAGTTCAGTTCCCATGAGAAGGCAACTAGCACATACTCCTTTCCAACCATATTATCATATAATTTTGTAGAAGTTGGACTACTATCAAAGTAAGCTTTGTTAACCTACTCCAAAAGCAATGCACAATTAACAAAAATGGGGTCAAGAGAGAGACTGGCAATAAGGGGGAAGGGGGTTAAGAGCATAGGCCTCTTAGACTTGTAAGCTATGTATGGTATGTCCTGATTTAGCACCCTTCCCTTGTGGAACCAAGAAGCTCCACATTCAGCAGCCATGGTGCATCTGCCCTAACAGTCTCTAACCATATATCTCTCAAGCCACTCCTCTGCAGGCAGTGTGCCCACCTTCTGACTTCTGATTTCTGAATCCTCTGATTTCTGAACCTTGGGGGAATCATCCTCCTCCTGCATTGACTTTTTGCCTTTTGTGGTATAGTTTTGTCTTTCTTTCACCTTGGTTCTCTGTGGTGGTATCTTCACTAACATAGGACCTCTGTGTTACAATCATCTTTAGTTTACTCTTAAGTAGCCTTGTAGTTGATTCCTTACAGTCTACTTGGGAAGAGTAGAGGAGCCCCAAAGAGAACATAACATCCCCTGGACAAACCAAGCACTGCTGTTTGGCACAGTATTGTAACTCAGACAATTAACATTGTATGCTACATTGGAAAGTGAATTCCCAGCAAAACGGCTACTCATCGTTTCTAACACAGTGTTACTGGTTCAGACTTGTTTGAGCATATTTGCTTTTGTTATTGTAAACTTCAAGTCTGGAAAGTACTGGTACATCTGTCTTCACTCTTCCACTGACCATGCTTCCCAGGGCAAGTCGCCCTATGTCTGTCTGACCTATTCTCTTTTTCCAGTATAGCCACCTTGCACAGCTTACCTCCCCCCCAGACCTCAGAACCCAGGTCTGAGCACCAGGGAGCACATACTCAGATGTGCTTCTGGTTCCCTTTTTGCTTTCCTTTCTTTTGTGGCCCTTCCAGAACAATCTTACCAGCTGCCTAACGCTAAGCCTCCTCTGCATCAGGGATAAAGTGTTGTCACCATCTTGAGCCCTCAGATTCAAGCTTCTGCCACTTTTTTCTACCACTGCCATCTTTTTTCACCCATTGAAGGAATCTCCAAAGGCCTCCCTTTCCACATATGACAAGGGTATGCGAATCACTTGCCCCAGAAGTGGAGGCATGGCCGAATGCTCACCAAGATGCTGCTGCAAAGGAGCCTGGCCAGCACACTTTTTACCTTTCTCATTGATAAAATATTCACCAAGACAGGCACCAGTGTGAGCAATATTTGTTTTGAACACTTTAAGTTTCCTTGCTAATTATACCAGGAAAGCTGTCATCTTTCAAATGTATTACAAACGTACCACTGTATGCATCTGTGGAGGGGATTTAATCTGTATTATTCACCAAGCAAGGTCTCAATTCAAATTTTCACACTCGCCCAAAGGTGCAGGTTTTGTGTAAGTACAAGCCTGCGGCCACTGTGGATGCATTTTAAGAGCATTTGTTTGTCTTGCACCACATATACCGGAAAACCTCACAAAGATATGATACTATAACCAAACCATGCCAAGATACTGACAAGCAAAGTTCTCAAAGTCAGAGAGATCAGAGGGTATTAGTCAATGGGCAGTTAGATGTCCTTTCTCTATGCCAAGGAGCTAGCATAAATACACTTTACTCACCTAAGCCTGCCTGCGGTACATTGAGATTTTGGGGAGCTTGCACTGTCTTCGACGACTTGAGCTGAAGTCCAGGGGATCCTATTATAATAATTCAGCGATAACCCTGAACCACAACAGGTGAGAGGGCACGCTTGCTCATAGTGTACCTTCAACTCTATCTTTTGAAATTTAAGGCATTCTTACTGTATGTAGACTATTTGTAAGTAGTATTTTGTTGGGACTGACCTCAAGAGGAAACTAACAACATATTTTACAAATGAACACCTCAGGCAAAGTCCCCATGTAGGAGCGATGAGTGCATGTAAAAACCTAGAATTTGAACACAATTGCATATACAGATGATTGTATTAGATCAACGCACACTGTAATAGTTCCCTGGGCCTTGATCTGAAAAAGAAGGTCTGGAGCTCTTGTGTTCTACAGTGGTCATTGCTAAAAATAGTAGCCATCTTAAGACAAGCTGAGAACCCAAGCCAGAATTGTTTTTTAGATTATCAAAGGACCAGGCCCATTGGCAGCGTTTTACTCTGTTTCATTTTGCATGCAGGACACAGAGATGGCTGCACTGCTCAGTGATCTGAGACATGATCCAAGTGTTCTCAAGAAAGCACTAAAGACTATGGAGGACTCTAGCCAGTACGACTCAGGACTGTCCCAAGTATTGCTAAAGATGCTGCAGGTCAATCCTGAAGAACGAGCCTCTGCCAGGTAAGTTACACCTGTCTCCTCTCACATTGGTGTGAGTGCTGCTGGGCAAGTGATGTCTGACTTCTCCTCCCACCCAGAAACAGCCATGCTTGTGGCGCTTGCCTTCCTTAAGTCATTCGAGTGGGGATGGCTGCTGCTAGGCTAATGATGTCTGACTTCTCCTCTCAGCTGGGATGATGTCAGAAGTAAGTGACCTCAGCCTTTTGAGGATCATACAGGGATGGCCACTCTGAGCCAAAACCTAATGCTGTCCACTCACCTACAGTGGACACTGTCAGGCAAACATTGGGGGTTATTACAACTTTGGAGGAGGTGTTAATCCGTCCCAAAAGTGACGGTAAAGTGACGGATATACCACCAGCCGTATTACGATTCCATTATATCCTGTGGAACTCGTAATACGGCTGGTGGTATATCCGTCACATTTGGGATGGATTACCACCTCCTCCAAAGTTGTAATAACCCCCAATGTCTGTTTTCTCAGTCATATTGCTAAGAAAGTGATATGTGTCTGCTCCCTCTCAACCTGGAATGGTCAACTGTCATCATAGAGTCAGCAGGATTATAAAATGGAATATACTAAACATATGTTGAAAGATTCCAATCTTGTACAAGAATGTTCTAAATTTAAATTAGTCATTTTCATGGAGTTTGCTGTCCAGGTGCATGAGATTGTGAAGAAACACTGGAATGTTCAAACATTATTGTATAAGGGTTTTAAATTAGAATGACATGCTCTAAATGTGCACTGGAAGGTTATAATCCTGAAGAGTAATCATTCATGCTATATCGTTCTAAATAAGACCACATAGCACTTGGTATTCCAACTTTTTTTATGTACTGTTCCAATAATTGTGTAATCCTAGGGAATTCTGTATGCCTTTAAATGGGTGCTTTACATGTGGTAGAGGAACTGTTAGCCTTTGTAAAGTCTGGAAGGGTGTTCCAAATGATTTGATTCTAGAGAGGCAGCCGCTGACCGGAGTAGTATTACCGTCATCTGACCACTCCCTCATCTTATTCAGCATCACCCTCCCACTACTAATCCCACAAGCAAAACCACTAACCGGCAACTCCTGTCCAACACCTTCAAAATCACACTATAGGAAAACTAGATACCATTCCCCAAGCACTCTAGTGGACTATATCTCAGGTGCCTCATGACTCTTCTCTTATGTGTACAGAGAGCTGGCTGATCTACCGTACGTTAAGGACTGCCTGGCCCTGTGTGGGTCACCTCTATCTGGACAGAAGAAAGACTTGCCTCTGGGAGCAGAAGATGAACTTCAAGAATGTGGAATTGAAGGCACTCTTGGTAGGCAACATGTTCAGCTTATTATGGCCTTCATGGGTTCAAGTATCTAGAGTTATGTTAGGAACGCGTCAGCTAAAATCTAGCAGTGTATGCAGTAATCCGGTAACCTACGTCATCCACTAAAATTATGCTTACTCACTGATTGGCTTCATTCAGAATTGATCCCAAAGGTCACTAGCTGTGAACTACCTAGAGCCTGTGTTTCTGTCTCCATCATGTTAGTACCAAATAACCCATGTGGCGGGTGAGTAAAGAGATGTTCACCCAAATGCTGTGTATAAAGCATCGTTATCCAGGACACTCTGTATATCTCATAGCCACACTTTCCCCAGCCATGGCTCTGTCCCTATGGGCGTCTTCTCAGAATAAAGGTAAACTAGTGACATACCCTGAAGGTAATGCAGCATTATACATGTATGTAATAATACTTACAATTACTTTACGGTAATCTGGCACAGTGATACAAACATGGAAGACATGTTTAAGTAAGGGCTAGTCCAAAAGTATTGTAAGTAACAAGCCCCATCCGCAATAGTGACACCTCGCTTCATTTACACTTGTGTAACCAGACTGTATATATTTATTTCTCATTTTAGGACACTTTTCATAAATTTAAGGAACGATAATATCTTGTAATAAAAAGTTCACAATCAGAATTAGAGCTGTTTACTTGTATGAAGATTGACCTGAAGTGAGTGAGGGCCTGATTTAGATCTTCGCGGAGGGGTTACTACATCACAAACGTGACGCATGTCCCGTCCGCCGTATTACAATAATCCAATTACATTATAGCCTGTGGGTTTTGTAATACAGCGGACGGAGTATCCCCCTCCACCAAACTCTAAATCAGGGTCTTAGTTATGTGGGGAAGAGCACTATCTAGTCCACTAACGTTTCCAAAAGCATTTTCAGTTCACTGGGTCACGCAACACTCAGAAATCAACACAGAGTTCAAACGGTCCTGCCTCTGTGGATTCTGGTTTTGGAATTTTACTGCTGCATTATGCATGTAAGATAACATGAAGTAAAGCAACACATTTCTGAATCTGGGGAAATTGAAGTTATTTCATTGTGTAAAATGTATCTGATAAACAACACAAATGTTGACTTGTTCACATCAGAGATCGTTGCAGAATTATGTTTTTTGGGTTTGCACATTTTTGTCTTTGGGGATCAGCCTATGGGCTGTCATTTTATTGGGGAAAAACAATACTTTGGCACCATCATGGCATTAGTTTTGTAATAATTGATGCATGGTCTTTATGCAGCTGAAGGAAGCAACGTTTTATATGTCATCTGAGCTGTCTTTAAGCTGTGCAAGCCTCCCTCCCAGAGGACATGACAAAGTAAATAAAATGCAGCATTTAACATATCCTGCATTGGATCTTTCATAGATTAACAAACCTTTGAATTATTGCCAGTAATCAGGATGACAATCATTGATATTGTTCGCCTAGTGGCATTAAAAATGTACAATTAGTATTGTTGTGTTTCCTGTTTCCAACTCATTCTATTGACCTTTTTGTCTGGCCATTGAGGTGGATGGCGTTGAACTCTACCCCCCCAGAGGTCATTTTACCACTTTAATCCTTACTTGATGCATTAGCAAATCTCAGTTAGCTGTGCATTTGTTATATTCATAAGACATTTTCTTATGATTTTTACAGGAAACAATCTACAGCATCACTTGAGCACCTCTATAGATAAGACAATCATTTTTGGAGGGGATGTGGATGGTTCTTTGTAGTATCTTTCTTTCTCAGAATAGTCCCAAAGAAGTGCTCTGCTCAGGACCTGCTCCATATTGAGGAAGCTAGGAGGAAACCCCGCATTTAATGATCCTTGTCTAGGGATGTTCTTTACAATCTGCCTTTTCTCTTTCTGACTGCATCATGGCAAGAAAAGTCACAAAGCTCTTAACTTTTACCTTTAAAACCACTGGCCTGTTTTCTAATGCCCTGCATGAGGCTAAAGCTTTTAGCTCCAAATAAATCATATCTCAGATAAATGCAAGAGAGGGGGGTTGCAGTCTAGTCTTCTGGGAAAAAGACTATTAACTATTAAAGGATTGGTGGGGACGCGACAGTGCATAATCTAGACACTATGGAACAATTAGTGGGGCCATCTGTTATATGGTAGTTATTACCAGTTTTAAGAGTTGTTTTAGATTTTGAGACACCTTTTATTGCATAAAGCACTTTTGTTCTTTGCATCCTGTACCTGACTGTCAGAGCGGGTGGGTGCCATCTTTGGACTCTCTGGGGGGTCAAGGTCTAGTCTTCTGGGAAGAAGACATTTTTAGGACAGTGCAGGCGTGCCGATGGTGTGCCAAAGGCAAGCCCGTCTGCGTCCTTCAGCGCCCAGAGTGCACCTGATCCCCTGGTCATCCTACTGGATATTATTACTCAAAGGAGACATTGCTTGGTCTCAACAAGTCATGTAGGTGACTAAATTGTAGCCTTGTAGACCAAGAGGCATACCTAAATAACTTTTGTTGTACAGCCTGCACTTTCTTTATGAATCCTGCTAACCCTGAGAACTCGCCTAGACCATTAAAGCCTGCATAGGCACATGGGCCCTGGAAAGCCTAAAACTGACTCTCTGAGATGGTTTTTAATTAATGTGTGATCATTGGTCAAATATAGGTGAGACTTTTTCAGTTTTTAAACTCTTACAACCCCAAGTGGTATTCTTACAGAGAAATGGCTAAATGAGTTTCCTAACCCAGATACTGTGGGGGCAATGCCGGCAGGCTACACCATTAGCTGCATAGATAGATATGGTAAATGTAGGGGCGGCTTTGCTATAAAGTCTCAGGACTCACTGAGTCTGTCATGTGACCTTATTGAATTGCGAAGCTCTCTCATTTAAATGTAAGGTCACAGAAAATCACACTTTACATGGACTTTTGATTTATAGACCTCCTGGACCTTCTTTCATGGAAGATATATGTGACCATATCGAGGTAACCATACAATATCTGAACTGTACCATATTAGGGGACCTCGATGTCTATTTGGAAGACTCGAGTGATAAGGATGCCTTGGCTCTAATAGAATCTCTAGGCTGCTTTGAACTAACTCAGAGTGTGACATCGGCTGCCCACAAAATTGCCCACACCCTGGATGTTATATTTTCAAATGATTTAAACTTAAATTATGAGGATATCTTTCCATTAATTTGGTCACATCACATTTCAGTGCAGTTCAAACTTAACACTCAAGAAGTACCATCACAAGGCACTAATAAACTAGTTCAGACCAAATCCATTCACTTCTGGAATAAGTTAAATAAAAATGTGCTGATAAATCGTCTCAACCAAACATTACCAGATCTTGGTACTGACTCAAATGTAGCAGCTGTTAAATATCAGGAATGGGTGAGTAGGGAAATATTGAATCTAGTACCTAAAAAAACAAAGTCTTTTAGGAAGTGTTAAGGATGATGAAACAAAAATGTTGCAGATTGGAGAGAGTACAGAGACGTGACTATAGTAAAGAAATCTATTGAAGAGTGATCAGGGAATATAAAAGTTTGATTTTGATAGAAAAGTCCAAATTATACAGGCAAAAATTTAACTGGCTTGGAATTCCCCTTAAGGAACTCTTTAAATCAGTCGAATCACTTTCCATGCCAAATTCCCTCCCTTGATATGACCCCCAATCAGGATTTCTGCAACAGTTTAGCTGATTTCTTCAGAAATAAAGTAGAAACAGTTTACAAAGAATTTGACTCCACTCATCCCATTGTAGTTACTAGCCAAACGTCCTCTAACAGCAGCACTAGGATAGTCGGTTTTGATCTTTTCCTTCAACTGAGCATTGACCAAACGGACAAGTTAATTCATCAAGTAAAATCCGGAGCACCACCTGACCCTTGTCCATCAAAGGTTGTGCAGGTGGTTGCCGACTGTATTGCACAAGTCTTGACAACCTTGCTGAACATGGCTATCATGACTGGCATCTTTCCTGCTATCGGGAAACGGTCTGAAACTTACCATTGTTAAAAAAAAAAACCCTTCACTGGATCCTAGTGAGGAGAAAAACGTCCGACCTATCTCAAGACTTTTCTTTCCTGTTAAAATATTGGAAACACATCTTAATATCAGCCTATCAAATTATGTAGAAGAAAACAACCTTTTACATATCACACAATATGGTTTTAGACCAGTATTCAGCACTGAGACAGCTTTGATTGCTGTCTTGGAAGAGATTAGAGCCATAAAAGATAATGGTGGCAGAGCAGCTGTGATTTTACTTGATCTCTCTGCCGCTTTTCACATGGTCAGTCACATGGTATTGGTAGGCCGCCTGTCTGACATTGGCATTTCGGGACCTGCACACAATTTTATTGCTTCCTTCTTAAACAATAGGGAACAGTTAGTAGCCATCGGGGACTTCCGCCCAAAATCTTTCTCTCCACACTGGGGGTTTCCCCAAGGGTCATTGCTCAGTCCCACACTTTTAATATTTATGTGGCACGATTGGCTAAACGATTCTACTTTTATGGTTTTGCCACAGAAGCCTATGCGGTGGTTTCTATTCCGAGCAATGCAGATGAAGTGGCCGACACATTTAATTAATGCATCAATGCAAGAGCCAGTTGGGTGACACAACTGTCTAAAACTAAATTCAGAAAAAAACGGCAGTCCTGATCTTGGAAAAGATCCCACCTTCTGGGGCCACTGGTGGTGGCCTCAAGGCTTGGGATCTCCTCCAACACCAGTTTCCAAGGTAGGAAACCTTGGGGTAATCTTTGATGCTGGCTTATCTTTTAAGAAGAATGTAAACACGCTTAACTTAATCCTGTTTTTTACAGCTTAAGACACTAAAGAAGGTGCTACCTTTTATTCCTTTCGAGCATCAAACACCCGTAATTATCTCCTTGGTCATGTAAAAGACTGACTACTTTAATGCTTTATATATGGGCATACAAGTGGTACTTAAAAAGCTACAGACACTGCAGAATGCAGTGGCACGCCTCTTAAAGAAAGTAATATGTAAGTAGCAAAGGTTCTAAGAGATCTACACTAGCTCCCTGTAAAGAAGCACATGGCATTCAAGGCACCTTGCCTAGCCCACAAGGCTCTGAATAGCATTAAACCCATCTACCTGGCAAGGAAAACTACGTGGTACTGACCAAGACAAAATCTGAGATCCACAGCATCCTTTTTCATGCTGACCACCAGGATAAATAAGGTCTCCTGGGGGGGACGTGGGTTTGTCTATACTGTCAGCCAGCTATGGAATAAAATGCCATTTCATCTTAGAAGTCAACCAATTTTTCTCACCTTTCCAAGCTTTTGGTATCCCAGCTGTTTATAGACCCTCTCTAAGGGCCATACCTTCAAGCTAGGAGTATTCTCAGTATGTCTATGTCTCTAGCGCCAAGACACACTCACTTATTCATTCCTTCAAATAAAACCGTATGATTTCTTCCTCAATTAGGGTACTTTCCTTTCCCCTCCGCTAGCAAGGAGTCTACCATGACTTCAGCTAATGCCTCCTAGCAAACAATACCTTCTAAAGAAAAAGCATTCAAGAGGATGCATGAGGCAGGCCTGGCACAAGACATAAGTGGTACAAAGGTGTTGTCCTTGTCTAACCCATGCAACTAAAACTAGCTCTTCAATACACTCCCAGTCCAAGACCCTTTTGGCAGTGCTATTACCATCAACAGCTTTTTCCTTAGTGCCAAGGAACCAAAACCATTTACTGCAGCCACATGTGCTTCATTGACTGCCATTGTTGACACCTCCCCAGAGGTTCAAAGGCAGGTTCCTCATCTAAGGTGACGGCGACCACCAAGAAAACGTTATCTTCACAGCGTGTCTTGAACAGCCTCTAACCCCTCCAAGCTTAATTTGCAGACTGCAGGACCCTGATTCGTAAAATCTCCATCAATAGCAGATGAGTGTTCTTTAATGATAACAAGCTCTTGCTTTATTTCACAGTGATGTCTATCTTATATCACCTCTCTGAGCAAGTGAAATAATGTCTGAATGAAGAGCAGTCAGTTATCAAGGATGAGGCCAGCTCAGGAACAGCCATTAGTTTTTGTCACCTTCGTGGACTAGGGTAAGTATAATGGTATGGGTGATTTTACCCATCATGACGCTTTTGCCCTAGATCTGAGGGGCAGGAAGGCAAGCAGGTTAAAATGGATGAAGAGGAAGGGGGATTAATGTCTATATCATTTTCAACACATAAAGTCCATGTTTGATCTACAGATGGGGTTAAAGGTGAAGCAGTGCTCCTTGCATGATTTTAGAGAGAAGCAATCAAGATCATAAAGCCCATTCTCTTCTTAAACCAACAATGGGAGGGAGAGCCTTTTTTGCCCTGTAATTTCAGCCGCCCTGGTTAAAGACAGGTGGATAGATAAAGTACAAGTTTGTCAAAACATTCCACATTGATGGACATGCTAAACTCTGTGGTCTCAGCACCAACCCCAACATGCTGCAAGAACATATAATTTCTGTGTTCAGTGATGCTAGAGAGAGGGGAAGCATCTAAGGGCAATTGCCAAGATAAAATCCACCACTGGAGCTACAGCTGTGAAAGCCTATAAAGCCATTGGATTGCCATCTTGCTATGACAGTTCAATTTGGAATGATCTAGCAGCATTACCAAACTTTATATCTGATGACAGGTAAGATGAAGACAAACCTTAGAGAAAGTGCTTAAATGTCAACAGACTCAAGCATTGCACTCCAGGTATTTCCCAAAAACGACAAAATGGAGGGAAAGCGAGTTGTGACATAGTCTGGTGTTCACTAAATTCTACATTGTGATCAGGGGTATCCACAAATCCTTATTCAAGTATTAGTTGATTTTGAAGAACCTGTCCAAGCTGAAAGGAAGCAATCCAGAATGATCCAGAGACCCAGCCTGGGTCAGACAGATGTAGTATACAGAATTAACATCCATGTCGATGCTGAAGGTAGGCTTGCTTAGAGTACATCACGCCTGCTGACACTGCAGCTGCACTTGAATGTTGAATGAGATCCAGCCTGTCTGACAGTGCTTCTCTGGAGTGCTTAGCGTTTGGTGGGTTGGACACTCCTGAAGACTATAGAACCATTTTGCCATCAGCCACAGAGTGTCCAGACAAAATATTGAGTCAAATATTTTGTGGCTAAAATATTGTGTCAAGAATGTCGAGGACAAAAATATTGTGAATGTACGTTTCAATGACTAAGCAAAGTTTTACTATAGTTTACTCCACATATATGTACCTTGGCAATATAAGTATCTTTATGGTACATATATGTGGAATTAAGGGTAGGGAATCTGGACTTACCTGTTTGCGCTTACCTTCTCGATATTTTAGTCTTCGATATTTGTGACACAATATTCTGTCCACACAATATTTATGTCATCAATATTCTATCAGACAGCCCTGTCAGAGCGTCCTTACCAGCTGAACATTTTCTATGAATGGAAACATTTCAATATTTAGTGCAAAGGGAAGTACTTTCATCCCATGATATCACTACAGGTTCAAAGACGCCTCTACCATCTTCCGCTGGCTAAGGTGGGCATAAATGAAACAATAACCAGATACCTAGGAAGTCTGATTGTGTCTTTTTCACAGAGGGTTTTGAATGAGTTCATAGATTGGTTATTTCAGATTTTCCTTTTTGATCATAAGGCCAACTCCTGCAAGGTAATTTGTAACACAAAAGGAGTCTTCAATCCTGCTACAACGTTGGACCAGTCAGCCAATGAAATAGGGGCATTCTTATCCATAGAACCTACAATGACAACACAGGACACCACAGCCATAGCCACCTGAAGGTTTGGGTGGAATGGATCCTAATGACGTTCCTTCAACCACCAGTGACTATACGGTGACCTGCTATCTGCTTACATAACTCCTAAATTACCTAAAAAAATAGTGTTGGAGCATTTTGTGTGAGTGAAGAGGTAATGTTTGCTTTCAGAATGCCTCATGACATCAGTAAAACTGCTGCGCTCTGTTAACACAAAGAGCAATCTAAACTAGTGCTTAGCGAAGTACAAAGAGAGTTTCTTGTGTCCATAGGGATATGTAAGGTTAAATATGAAGGCTATCAAGAAAGAGTGATGGTGGTCCACTAGGAGGAGAGCACTGACCCCAGCACTCTGTAGGAGAGCGGATCATTGAGGTTTGTAAAGCTGCCCTGTGGCAGGCAGTGTGGATGTTTAACTTTACCAAGCACTACTACTTGGACTTCCAGTCTCATAGTGAGGACAGAGTTGGGCAGGTGGTACTCCAAAACCTGATTCACCAAAGTGAGCCTCATTCTCTCCTTGCCTTTCTTATACACCATTTGTTAATTTCAAAAGCATGTGAATTTATGAAAGATTGAATGTCGGATTAAAATGTGAGTGTCAATGTGAGATTTAAGTGTCAGTGTGAGATCTGAGTGCGTTCAAATCAAGGTGGTGTCATCAGTCTGTTTTCCTAAACTTAGATCCCGGAGGAAGATGTTGCATTTGATTCCTGTAGGGACTCCTAAGACGGTGGTTCATAGCATGGTAACCTCCCATCTAGATTATGCTAGTAGCTTGTATCTGGACCTTTCAGCTCTCCTGATTCGCAGACTTCAGCTGGTTCAAAATGCAGCAGCAAGACGGATCCATTTGAAGCAACTGAACTGGCTGCCAGTAATAAATCTGATCAAATTTAAAGCTCTAACATTAGCTTTCTTGGCCCGTTCTGGTCGGGGTTCTTATTATCAGCGAAGAAGAATTTGTCCGTATAGGCAATGTAGATCGCTCAGATCAAATGATTTTCTGTTGGAGCAAGTCTCAAAATTCATTAAGACATGACAAAGAGGGAGATCCTTCACAGTCTTGACACCAAAGCTGTAGAATACACTCCCGGTGAACTATCTTAGAACTGCCTCGGTTTCGATCTTCAAGAAAGAACTGAAAAACATAATTTTTGACAAAGGCTAGCCCCCCCTTTTTTGCACTATATTAATTGACTATACTAAGTCCTTCACTTAGTGCTGGGATGCCTCTGTTGAAGCAGATGAGCGCTATACAAGTGGCTTTTGATTGATTTGATGGATTGATCGAGAGAGCCTTAGAGACCTACCTGACTGTACCTACAAGTATCTTTGCGCATTTAATAGATTCACAGTACATCCGTCTTTCATCCAGGTAAGGAAGTACACTGTATGGCTCACTAGGTATTGGAAATGTGAGGGGAACTCCAGGGAGAGGCTTTGGTTTGTCCACAACATTGGCCAGGCACAAGATAGGTTTTGTTGAATGCATCCAGTTTAAAATACAGGGGATCTCCAGCCTGGCGAGATGTAATAATCCAAAAGTGTATTCATATATTATACGGGTAGGTAGTATTTCCATACATTTTACTCTAGAAGCAAGCTGGCTTATATGGAAATCTGGTTCTTTCCAAATAATGTGTCTGTCGCTGCCATATCAGTCCTGCTGGCCTCTCGGAGGTCCTGCTGCAGAGGTATATTTCCCCAATAAGCCTGCTTACTTCTGGCACAATCCATCCTAGCTCTTGGATCACTTCTTATGTAAGATGTTTGAAATAATGTTACAGAAATAACCATTCTTTTGTTTTAACACTTGCAGATTTCATGCAGGTTTATGAAGAATATGAAGATGCACAAATACTGGCTCTGCTGCACCTTTCCACCCTCACTGGAGAGGAGACTGGTATGTTTTCTGTGCAATGGTTCATACATCGGTCGTGTCAGCCCTGCATCTGATGCATGCTTCCATGGTACATGAAATCGCTGAATGAATCCCACACGCAAGGAGAACACTTCCTGCACAACAAGGCCACTAGTTTTTTTTTCAAGGGTTTGTTTCTGGAAAACAAAAAAACTTTGCTGAGGGTTACTGCAACAGCCACCCCAAGAGTTACAGTGAAGGTTTTAGCTATTGTGCCAACTAAGCTGGGACCTGTACATAGGGCATAGTCGCTGCTAAGGAGCAGAGGCGATACTCCACCCTGATTTTGAAGCCTGGCAGGCCTCCTATCAGACTGTAAATGAGTCTGCTAATTTTTTAGATAGATTTGGTGTCGCCAATAATTGCTAGGCCATGCCTGCCTCACATTTTTGGTGTAGAAAGACAGTTGAGGTGCACAATTGTTAATTCCATGTACTGCAATGCTTTTTGTTAGCTTTACAATTGCTGATTCCTGTTCACTGTCTTCGTGACAACTTGGATGCTGGGGTCAATGCTGACTGTTTGAGGTTCTCATTGATGACTTCACTTTCAATAATAACAGGTCTTGTTTATCTTAAATTGAAGGTGGCATTAGCGGTTGTTGCACCCTTTTCCAGTTTGTCAGTAAGAGGGAAGTTTTAAGGGCTAAATGCCATTGCAGTGCACTGTGCTTGGAAACTCTTATGGAAGCCTTCACCCCCCCTGGGCTGGAGCACAGGGTGGGGTGCATACACCCCGCTGTCTCATGCACAGTGCAGTGCTGTCTTCCATAGCCATGTCTCAGAAGAGACATCAGCACCTGCACAGCAGAAGGGATTTTGGGCACTGGGACTGGATGTCTGTCATTTTACACAGCCAGCGACTTGCCCCAATGAGACCTTCTACCATAATGATCATCACTGTCCACATCTTATGAGTCTCAATGAGGCAACTGTAACATAGACAGTGGTATCAAACATCAATGAGATGCTGTTCATTAGTAGATACATATGCTAGACCTAATCTTTGTTTGAGGTGTAATTTGGGAAAAATATATTTTGTGAACTAATGATAAGAGTTCACAGACTGTGGGTATTTGTCCTGGACCCCAGTTATTCTCTCAGGTGAGGCAGAAGGGGCATTGAAGAAATCACAAGCCACCTGGATTCTGCCCAAGCCAATGGTGGAGTGGGGGCATAGCTTTGATATATGTGAATGTTCTCTGGGCAATGAGAATGGCATAATATTTGTTCTATTTTTTACTGAATTTGACTTAACATCCGCCCAGAGCTTTTGCTTGTGGTCTGCAACCAAGTTTGCTCTTTTGAACATTTCACTGAAGATTTTGTATGATGGATTCATCAAGGGGATGGGTGGGTTAAGTTCCTCATTTTCTTGACCATAAGTAGTGTTGCAAAGGCTATTTCTGCAGGGTTATCCCTAATTTTTTGCCTTTCCCTTCCTATATTTATGTCCCTCTTTTTGTTGGCTTTAGGACTCTGGTCACTCCACTGCTAATCAGTGCTAAAGTGTATGTGCTCTCACCCCTATAACTTGGTATAATTGGGCAACACCTGTTTGGCTTATTTAATTTACCTGTAGGTCCCTTGTAAAGTGGTATACCATATACCCAGGGCCTGTAAATTAAATGCTACTAGTGGTCCTGCAGCGCATATTGCGCATCTGGCAGAAGTAGCCTTTCAAACATGTCTCAGGCCTGGCATTGCAGAGTCTGCGTGCACAGTTTACTGCCAGATTGACTTGGCAAGTTAAACTACTTGCCAAGGCCTAGACTCCCTTTTTGCTACACCTAAATGGGGTGACTAAAGTAGGCCCAAGATATCCCTATGGGTAGGGTGCTGTGTATGTAAAAGGTGGGACATATATCTTTATGTGTTACATGTCATAGTAGTGACAAACAGCCTATTTAATTTCTCACTACTGTGAGTGCTGCTCTTCTCATAGGATTGCATTAGAAATTCCCTGCTATATGTCTAAGTGGTAATTTCTCATCTATAAGGAGTAGCGTGTGCATGTTTGGAATGCTTGGAATGGTAGTGAAAAATCCTGGTTAATGGTGTAGGTGGATTTTAAATAACTATTTTAGAAATGTCACTTTTAGAAAGTGGGCATTCCTCTGTGCTCATAACTCTGGTGCTTTGCAGCATGGCTCCAATCCATGTCGGTGACAGCCCCACTTTGTGCATACTCCCCAAACAGCCATCCATTAGGGAGGGTTAGGTGTGACAGGGTTACATCTGCATACGGATGGTCTTACTGACCAGTGACCAGTGCTAAAGCGCAAGTGTTCTCTGTCTAAATGGTACTGGTGATTGGTTTATCCATGATTGGCATATTTAGTTTGCTAGTAAGTCCCTAGTGTTGTGTACCATGTATGCCCAGGGCCTGTAAATCAAATGCTACTAGTGGGCCTGCAGTACTGATTATGCTACTCACAAGAGTAGCCCTATAAACATGTTTGAGACCTGCTACTGCAGTGTCTGTGTACAGTTTCGAGCTGACAGTTTGACCTGGCAAGTGCACCCACTTGCCAGGCCCAAACCTTCCCTTTTACTACATGTACGTCACCTGTAAGCTAGACCCAAGGCAGACCCATGAGCAGGGTGTAGTGTATTTAAAAGGTAGGACATGTACTTGTGTTTTTACATGTCCTGATAGTGAAATACTGCTAAATTCGATTTCTACTGTCGCAAGGCCCATCTCTCCCATAGGGTAACATGGGGATTGCCTTGAAATATCTTTCAGGTATAATTTCCCATTGGGAGCAGATGGAGATATAGAGTTTGGAGTCTCTGAACTCACAATTTAAAAATACATCTTTTGGAGAAGTTGGTTTTTAAATTGTACGTTTGAAAAAGCCACTTTGAGAAAGTGGGCATTTTCTTGCTTACCCATTCTGTGCTTCTGCCTGGCTGTGGAATACACGTCTGGTTCAGACTAACAGTTGGGTTCTCTGTGAATTTACTTTAGACAGTCACACAAAGGGAGCTGAGATGTGTCCTACATATCCTGATGGGTCTTTCTGGGCTAGAGTGGTGGGAGGAACTGACACTTCCACCTGAATAGGGCTGTGTCTGTCCTTACACAAATCAGTCTCCGACCCCTGCGGTGTGTGTCTGGGGCCAGAGCAGGAAAGGCAGGGGCTTGTGCACTACAAAGACTTTTGTGTTAAGTTTGCTATCTTCAAAGGTAGAAATGGGTATGAGTGCTTCAAATGTAGAAATGAGTATACGTACTGGACCTCTGACCCCACAAAGTTAGAGCACTTCTGGACTGGGGACATTTTGCCAGGAAGAAAAGCTAGATGCCGTAGGAGGGACTGCCACTTTGCCTGTTGCTTTGTTGTACGTGCCTGCTGCTTGCTGCTTCTGTCCTGGGAGAGAAACAACTGGACTTTGCTTTCTACATCCTGCTTTTCATGGTTTTCCAAGGGCTTGAACTGAGCTTATCTCCTGTTAGAAGTCTCAGGGACATCAAAGACTTCATCTGCCAGTGCCTGGGCTCTTCTGCTGAGAATCCTGACTTGCCAAGTGGTGCCAACTCCAGCCTCTGGGCCATTGAAAGTGTAAGCTGGTGACCTGACGAAGAATATCCACACACCGATGCGCTGTGGCAGACAAATTGACGTCCCTCGGCTGAAGAATCAATGTAGCACCTGTCTCACAGCTACAGAATCAGTGAAGCACCTGTTTCAACCCGCGGCTACATCAACACATTGCATCTGGATTTTCTATGCATCATTCCTGGGGCGTCAATTTGTCTTCGACCCCGCACCGCAGTAAGGAACTGAGGCTGCGTGTCCAGAAATCAATGTACTGCCTTTCCTGTGAGGAAAGAATTGCTGCAGTTGTATATGATCTTTGTTGTCCTGGATTTGCTAGGCCTAAGTCCAATTCTTTTCTCTTTGTAGTTTGTGTGCACTACATATTTTACTTGGAAAATAACACAATCCTGGTGAATTGTTCAGTAGAATGATCTGTGACTTATTTTTCAACAGTGATGGACGTATTATATGTATTATTTAATCTCTAGTATTGTGTCTTGTTTTAATGCAAATAGATGGCTTTCCAGTTGTGGATAGCCTAGATTGAGGCAATGGCAATATTTATCAGTGATATGGGTATGGTGATGCGCAATGTTTTCTGCTATTTTTCAGATTCCCAAAAGTTTCCAATAGTGTTTCTCTGTTTTTGTTTCTAGTGTGCTTTTCTGCTTTTTCAGTCAGATGCTATAGCTAATTTTGTTCCTTGAGTTTATTATCTAATTCTTTACCCTTTTGTAAGGAGGGAGGTATGAGCAGTTCCTTCGACTTGTAAAAATTGCCCTATTAGTAAATTGTCCTGTAATGATTTTAGATTGTCACTCCCAAAACTTAATAGGAATTTATGTCTGTTGGTTTTGAGAACATGTGAGTGTTGATCTTGCCATCGTTTGCTGAGAATTCAAAGTCAAGAAATGTCACAAAGTTCATACTAATACTCATGGTGCAATATAAATGTAGGCCTTTGTTATCTACGCATTCATGGAAACGCCCAGCTTCAGTTTCAACGCCTTCAGTGACTAAAATATAATCTACAAACCTTTACCATATTTTGATGATAATTTTGAAGTTTCATAACTTTGAATATGAATTTGTATTTCAAATAAAGGATATAAAGTTTTGCCATAGTTAAAGCACAGGAACAAACCATGCCAGTGCCTACTATCTGTAGATATAAGCCATGTTTAAATTGAAAATAGTTATATTTTTACTACTAGAGTGGCACCGTTGATTGACCATACCACACACTTATTGCATTCACAATCACGTTTATACAGGAGTTGCTCAATCACTCCTATGGTCACTTCTTGCAGGATGTTGTTGTGTAATGCTTCAGCCTCAAACAAGAGCATTATTTGGGAAGTAGGATCAAACTGTACAACAGTGTGAGAAAGTGTCACCTTTTGTGTGGACACCCCCATTTCTTTGCTGAGTAGAATTGCTGATTTTGATCTCTGTACACTGGAGCATTGCTGTTCAGGGCCCAGTGTATGTGCTCTGACCCTAAACCATGGTACAGGTATAATTGACTAACTCCTAATTGGTATATTTCATTCCCTGCAAGGCCATAGAATATGGTGTATGAAACATTCAAGGAAATATAAAAGTTAAATATTACATGGCTTCAGGCCTACCTGTGTAGCCTAACTCCTGCAGCTTTTATACCTGCAGGCAAAATTTGTTGACAGGAAAGAACCCTACATTTGTCAATTAAGAGTCACCCCTAAGAAGGGCTGGTAGCCCACAAGGTAGGGCGCCTAGTGTTTAAAGGTGGTACATGCCTGAATTTAATGTTGGCATATACCTACAGTGGCTGTCCCTTAAAATCTATTTTCAATGTTAGATGCTGTAGCTATGCTGAGTCCTACTATCTCTGGATTGGGAAAAATACTGAAATAACTTAAACACTAGTTTTAATGTTTATTAAACATTAAGCATACATTCCAATGGTGATTTCAGATTTTAATAAATATTTCGGAAAAGTGGATTTAAGGAAGTTACACCATACCTGCCTGGGCCTTCAATAGACTAATTGGCATTAGCCTGCTGACAGATGGCTCAGACATTACTTCCCCCTTCATGAGATGTGGAAACTCCTCTCAGACCAGAGCTCTAGAGAGGAACAGTGGTTTATGCCATTGCCCATGAAGACCTGGGTATGTGACAGATACCACTCAGGAGATGCAGCTAGGGAAGGTCCAGAAACTTCAGTAACTTGAAAGAAACCAGGATGAGGCCTCCCCATTCAAAGTATCATGTAAATGGAGAGGTGAGGAAGAGGAGCATTTGATGTTGGGTTTCTTGTATTGCTTCCTTTACTGTCCCCCATATTTCACTCTGTTGTGTACCCTTCCCTCTTTTTCCCTCCACCCTTCCGATCTTAGTCAGCATTGCCAGCCCCACCCGTCAGCTTTTGTAGGTGGGAGTATGTTTTTTGTTTTGTTCCTAAAACTCAATAAAACAGAGTTGAACTATCAATAAGAGTCAAAACAGTATAGGGAACAATAGAAAAAAATATATTGCTCTCTTTCTTGGCCTTAGTACTCATGCCTTTAGTAAGCAATTAAGACTTCTTGTTGATTAGAAGGATGCACGTGTCACCTATGCCTGAAATCACACCTTCTGTAAGTAGGTGACACCCATTGGTCAGCGTCAATGTGTCAACCCTGGCAAGTGGTTGCCTCTGACCTGCTTCACAAGTGCACTTTCCAGTGAGTGTACGTGGCTGAACCTACACAATGAGCCCCTTTAAGTAAATTGTGGAGAAGGGGCTAGGTTTATTTGGATGTTTGTATGTTATTTATGGAGCACAAACATATCTAGGATCAGTGCAGTGCTCTACAAGAGACAGCACTGGAGTGCAAGTTTAGGTAGAGAAGATGATTTGTGGTTGTTACCCTCTAAGAGAGTCAATAGTCCTGGCAGGGGCGGCTCCTCCGCTTTGGCGGAGAAGCGTTGTTCTCCCGCCAGCAGCAGCAGGAGGTGCAAACCTTTAAAAATAAAAGGATAATAAACAATGTTTATTATCCTTTTATTTCTAAATGGGTGGGGCCATGGGGTGACGAGCAGTGAGGGAACTGCACAGAGCACTCCCCTCATTGCGCATGTATGTTTTGGCCGGCCGTCTCGGGCCGGCCAAACACACATGCACAAAAGGGCTCTCTCCAACCTGGCACTGTGTTGCTGAGTTGGGGAGAGCCTGCACAGGCTCCCAGTCTGCGCTGGAGCGCCCAGCCGGGACACCCCAGCCAAACATAACGCTGTTCTGAGCAGCGTCATGATTAGTGCACGGCAGGATAGGAGCCTGTGCTTGCAGTGCAGCAGAGAGTGACGTAGATGTTTGGGTGTTTATTTTCTTTTATTGTTTATTTTTGTTTTATTCCCCGCCACCCACCACTTTTTCAAGTCGCCAGCCGCAACTGAGTCCTGTAGAGGGCTGTGGCAGTTCAGGGCCTTTAACAAACAAATGGATTGCTGGAAATTCACTGATAAGTTTACATGAAGTAAATAGGCATATGTTGGGTGGAGACCCATTTCCATATCTATGTAACATCTAAGTACACTCTGCTCTTTCTGCAGCTTTCTGCCTCCGAACAGATATCGTACAGATTGTGGCCCAAACAATGAGATTATACAGCGGCTCCATGGATGTACAGTTGGAAGGCTTTCGCGTGCTGAAGGATCTCACTGGACAAGGTACAAGCCTTAGTAGAGATCTATTGGATGAAATGAAAATTGAGAGTTTTGTCACCACACCAAGGCTTACTAAAGCCAGGAGGGATAAACCAAAGTCTGTCATATTTCAGTTTCTCCTCAGCAGCTCTGTAGTAATACCTTTTACACATAATACCCAATTTCCAAAACAGTAGATTGGGTAATTTTGTTTAATTACTCATCTGAAAATTAGATCATTGACATTCTGTTGCTAGTGGTTAACAAATTAGATAGATAGTATTTCATATAAGCTGGCACTGTCACTAATTTCACTCTTGTACACTTTATTTCAGTTTCTTCCCTTGTGTGATGCCTTTCGGCTTCCAGGTTGGGATGAGGAACATGTAAGATCTTCTAGAATATTGACCATATATATGTCACACCAGTGCCTACATTGTTCTGCCTCATTGTTTTGGGAACTCAGTAGTGCAGATAGAATATGGCACATTTCTAAGCATCGCACAGTGGCACACAGATATGTGGAAGTATTAGCATTAAAGTTGAGCCAAGAATCATCGCAGAGCCTTTTGCTTCTATGCCAGCATTTTTTTCTAACAAAGGGTGATGTTGAACTACATTCATTACCATTGTCACTACCTATTGAATACTGCCTGATTTCCTAAAAGCATGATCAGGGATGCGCCTAGCTGGTGTCTCCTTAGCAGGATAATGGAAAGATCAAGCAGGGAATTTCTAACCCATTGAGAAGTGTCTTTGTATGATTGCAGGTAGGCATAGAGAAGCTGGATAAACTAGATTTCAAACATGACACACCTGTAGAAATGTATGACATTTTGTCTCTACTCATCACCTTAGAATCAAAACGTTTCACCTGTACAGTGGTCATAAGGCTGGCAGTGCTGCAGGAATAACATGGAAGCAACAATGATGGAAGCAGCATCACTATGGGGGTCATTATGACCCCAGCGGTGAGTGGTTATGTGACAGCGGTACCGCCAACAGGCTGGCGGTACATACCGCCACATTATGAGAATGGCTGGGTGTCTGCAGCCAACCCGCCACTTCACTCAGACCGCCATGGGTGTAGCAGCCGCCGGGCCGGAGATGTCAGTCTCCAGCCCGGCGGCCGGCATTTTGAGCCTGCCTACCACCATGGTTTCCGTGGCGTTTGGTGACAGGGAATTCCCTCCCTGTCACTGGTAGGCGGCTCCCCCACCCCCCTCCACACCCAACTGATGCCCCCCACCCCCTCTCCATCCAAAATCCCCCCCTTCTGATGCTCTCACCCCCCCTTCTGATCCTCTCACCCACCCCATACACGCACATACCTGCAGACACGCACCACGCATACACGCACCAAGCATACACCCACTCACTCATACTGGCATACACGCATTCATACACGCATATGTCCAGTCATGCTCGAACACATTCTTACACACATTCACACTGACATGCAGACACGCACTCACTTTACCATTCTTACATGCGTTCACACACATGCATACACCCACGCAAACAACACTACACACACAGACGCATTCATGCACAGTCACACATTCATGCACACAACCACACACAACACCCCGACCCCCACCCCACCTGTCGGAAGCCTAATTTACCTTCTTCCAGGTGGTCTTCCGGCAGGGAACGGGAAGGGGCGCTGCTACCGCCAGCAGCGCCCACCAGATGAACACCACCAGGCCGTATCACAGGTCATGATACGGCTGGCGGCGCTCAACTGGTGTGGCGGTGCTGGTGGTAGCAGCGCCAGCTTACCACCTTCCGCCAGTATGATCACTGCCGGATTTCCGCCTTTCTTGTGGCGGACGTTCGGCAGTGATCATAGTATGGTGGACGGATGGTAGCCATGGTGGCGGTATTTTGGCGGCCGTCACCGCGGTGGCAGTTTTTTTTTTACCACCAATGACATAATGAGGGCCTATGTCTTTCATCACATGTGACATTAGCAAAATGAGCCTAGTAGCTGATCATTTATTGCTTTCTTCCTTACCAGTTCTAGAAGAAGGCCTGGAAGATGACATACTGACCAGTGAAGAACTAATCAGTGCCCTACTAGAAGCCATCCGAACTTTCCCCAGCAGCGTTGAGCTGCTCACCATGGCATGTCAGCTGCTCATGATGGTGTCCGGTAGTGGTAAGTGATCTGCTCATTCACTCTTCCTTCTTTGGTAGACTGGTCTTATATTTGAAATCAACGACACTTTTATTCAGAAACCTAAGAAGGTTGTCACCTTTAGACAGACATCACATGAAATAATAGCAGGCTTCAGTGATATCCCATAAGACTCAACACATCACAGTGGACTAAAGAACACAACAGAGCTGAATGCTGAGTCCAAGGAATTGGCAAACAATGTTCTATACAACACAAAATCAGGGCAAATGACATCACAAAATGGATGAAACACATCCTAACAGACCCATTGATCTTACAGTGTAGCTGAGGGATGAAAGCTGAGGGATGTCATCATATTTACAATGAATTTGCTGTAGTGTTCAGTGACATCACTGTACTGGACTGAATAGCATCATGAAGGGCTCTATGACATCACTGTATGCTTCAGTGACATCACAGTAGATCACAGCAACATCATACCTGGACTGTATAGCAGTTCTTAGGGTTCACTGACATCATTAGAGGGCTCCACAATATCACACTAAGGTTAAATATACCAAACAATGTCTCTTAGCTGTAAGAGTAGAGATCAGTGACATTACTGAAAACTGACTGGACATTTCTGTTTTCATACAATGCTTGTTGGAAAACTCATTATATTTTTGTCATAGCCCTTCTTTTCTGAGCCATGACGCTGGGACAAGAAATGTCTCCTGCATGGTCCACAGCTATGTACACATGCCTTGAGTCACCCAACTGCATGTGGAACTGCAATCCTAACTTTTTACCAGCCCAGCTAACACTGAGCATGCATTCTGCATCCAAGGCCTATTTATGCCAATGATAGGGTGCAAAAATGATTCTGTGACCAGGAGGAGTCCCCTAAGCGAGCCCTCTTTTGTTGACTTATGTCTAATGTCTGTGCCTTGGGTTGTTAATGGAATGGAGTGGTGGTAGCATATTGACTGTTGAGAGTTTTTAGTCCTGAACAGGCCTCCTTCCTGTGTCAGAAAAGAGTGTGGCCTTTCAACCCCACTAGGGTAAAAGTTCCAGTTCAGTCTGCCCCCCCAGGACTGTTCTGCTGACATTCAGTGTGTGTCAAGTGCATTTATACATTGTGTATGTGCTTCATCTAGCTTACAGGAAGACTCTGCTCAACCTAAAGATGTTTGCTGGGACCAGTGGGATACATTTTGGGTGGCCTGTTGGTCACAATTTGCCAAGATGATGGATGGATCCAGCTTCCACAGAAAGTAGAGGTCTAACACTTGCATTCCTGTGGCTGGAGGGACTCGGACTCAGACACTGACACCGGGACAGTGGACAGAGGGTTAGCCTTTGGAAATTCTCTGATGACCTTTTTGCAAGGGATTGCTGGTCTGATTTTCTTGCAAACTGCTATTTGGTAGATGGTGCTGGAGAGGTGGGGGGTGAGTCAGCAGATTCTGTTGTTAAGGTGAGGAAATGTCTAGGCTGGGCCTGCCATTTTTTTGTCTCTGATTGCTCATGGCTGTCATCAGATTTCCTGAAGTGGCAGGCTTGTTGCATTTAATTGTGCCCATAGTTTGGATATTCTTGCCCAGAGCCCACATCATCACTGCCTTGTGCGAGAACAATTTGTAAAGCATCGACCCAAACCAGTTCCAGGACCTTCAACAGTCGAAAGTGATACTTCTATGTTTTCCTCGACTAAGGAAGCAAGTTCCCAGCAAAGAACCCGAAAAAAGTGTCTGTGAGACCACCAGACTCTTAGAGATGAGAGGACCTGAAGTCTACTGGAGAATCTATGAACCTTCCTAGAGTATAGAGGCCTGCTTGCTCAAAGAGGGAAGGAGAGTACCTGACCATGCAAGTGAAGCCCAACTGTGTTCTTGGTGTGTGCAACACCAAGAAGAAGCTTTCTGAAAAAAGGGACAGTCAACTGGACCAACCAGTGTTCTAAGGGATTATTCAGTTTCCCAGAGCATGATTCTGTTGGTGAACTGCATCGATAAACTGTGAAATATGGATCATTGTGTTGTCTGTCACCCCTACAAGAAGGACTGCTGTTGCTGATGTTTGGCGCCACCTTGGAAGAGGCATCACTGCCAAAGCAGGGGATCTGCCCTTGAGTCTGCAACTGCTGAAGAAGACAAGCACCCAGCAGACTGGCCTAGGGGCCTATCATTGCCAAAGCCAATCACCCTCCACACTGGCCTGGGGGTCACAACTGCCAAAGCACAGCACGCGCAGGCTGGCTTGAAAGCCGCAACTGCCAAAGGAGCCAAGCATCACACTGCGTGAAACTTACACCTGTGCCTAAGCATGCTCAAACTAGATTTGTACAGAGGTCAGCACAGAAATTGGGGGTCACCGTAGAGTATGGCTAAGGGTACATAGTGGATGGGTGCTTCATTAAGAGCCTGTGGGTGAGCTCATATACCCATGTAGTTGTACCCTCATCATATTATGTATTATTGCATACTGCTGTGGTGTTAATGCACTTTCCTTTCCTGAAAAGACATGCGTTGGGTTGGACAATGATTTATTGCGTCTGTTTGAGTGTTGAATTCTGAGTCTGTGGCCCCACAGTACCCCTAACTCCGTCAGAGGCCTCGGACTGCTAACCCTCAGCACCCGAGAGTCAAGTCTTGAAAGGACGTACATGGCTCACTTTGCAGAGCCATATTGTACAGGCCTTAGGTCAGCAGTGGCAAAGAACCTCACTTACTGTGATTGTGGCCCAATGCCCCTGTCTGCCCCATACCCTCTGAGCGGGGTCGGACAAACTGCAGGAGCTGCAAAGTGAGAAGTCCTTGAAGGACCTGTGGATGGTCTTATTTTGTTACCCTTTGTAAAGTTATGTGGATGTTATCTTGATTTTACAGGAGTATTTTAATTTGTGATTATTCTCCTTCACACTGCTTTTAGGTAACAAATAAATATTACGGGCCTGATTTAGATCTTGGCGGACGGGTTGCACTATCTCAAACGTGACGGTTACTCTGTTCGCTGTATTACAATCTCCATAGGATACAATGGGCTCATAGTACGGCCAACGGATATCCACATGTTTGTGATGGAGTAACACCCTCCGCCAAGACCTAAATCAGGCCCTAAATCTGTTGCCCTCAGACCGTTATCACGGCGCTTCATTCCATCTAAATGCACAATGCTAACGAGATGTCACTTTGGGGGACTTTTGTGGAAAAGGGGGTGGGGCACGTTCATGACCTGAGGTTGGGCTGAGGTAGAGTTGTATAGCCATGCTGGGTATCCCTGAGGAATTGTTCCCTCTCATTTCTACTGAAATGAAAAAGCAAAGGAGAGAAAAATGCCTGAAAACTCAGGATCCCTCTCCATCAACAGGTAAAAAGGGTATCACAGAATCCCCTACCCACCCTGCCATTCAGGATACCATTCCTGTGGTGGGAGAAACCTCTCCTAGGGTGGCACCTGCTCCAAGGGAATCATCAGTTGGCAAAACTGTACTCCCTGAGGGGGAAGTACCTCTCTGTGGGATAACTAACATTGGTGAGAAAAAGAACACCATTTTAGTTAACATGGAGCATCCCTCCAACCCTCCCAGAGAAACTTTAGTGCAGAAACCCTGCACTGCCTCACAACACTTAGGACAGCAGCCCTGCCCTAGTGTGGAGCTCATAGGACAGCATCCCTGTCCTGCTCCAACTCAAGAGAAACAGCATCCCTGTTCTCTCTTCCAGCCATATGGACAAAGTTTTTGCCCAACTATGGCTTTACTGAGACAGCATCCCTGTCTGGCATTCTCATCACTAGAAATAGGTCCAGTGGACAATTCCCACTGTTCTAAACTAAAACTTACTGATAGAAACTCTGAAAATATATCTTCACATTTTTGCTTAGCTAAAAAAAACTTCAAACAGGGTGGTTTACATCCCCACAGGGAAGTAACCATATAGTGGATGATAAAGGGAGTAACCAGTCTATTGCAGAGCTACTCTCTACTTATCACCACTTAGACAATAAAGTCTCAACTGGCCAAGGTTATTGTCCTTCGTTTGGGGGGGGGGGGGGGGTTGTGTGAGAAAGTAGCCTCTTTCTAGCCTTGTTACCCCCACTTTTGGCCTGTTTGTGATTATATGTCAGGGTGTTTTCACTGTCTCACTGGGATCCGGCTAGCCAGGGCCCAGTGCTCATAGTAAAAACCCTATGTTGTCAGTATCTTTGTTATGTGTCACTGGGACCCTGCTAGCCAGGACTCCAGTGCTCATAAGTTTGTGGCCTATATGTATGTGTTCCCTGTGTGATGCCTAACTGTCTCACTGAGGCTCTGCTAACCAGAACCTCAGTGGTTATGCTCTCTCTACTTTACAAATTGTCACTAACAGGCTAGTGACCAATTTTACCAATTCATATTGGCATACTGGAACACCCTTATATTTCCCTAGTATATGGTACTGAGGTACCCAGGGTATTGGGGTTCCAGGAGATCCCTATGGGCTGCAGCATTTCTTTTGCCACTCATAGGGAGCTCTGACAATTCTTACCAAGGCCTGCCGCTGCAGCCTGAGTGAAATAATGCCCACATTATTTCACAGCCATTTTACACTACACATAAGTAACTTATAAGTCACCTATATGTCCAACCTTCACCTGGTGAAGGTTGGGTGCTAAGTTACTTCGTGTGGGGGCACCCTGGCACTAGCCAAGGTGCCCCCACATTGTTCAGGGCAAATTCCCTGGACTTTGTGAGTGCGGGGACACCATTTCACGCGTGCACTATACATAGGTCACTACCTATGTATAGCGTCACAATGGTAACTCCGAACATGGCCATGTAACATGTCTAAGATCATGGAATTGTCACCCCAATGCCATTCTGGCGTCGGGGAGACAATTCCATGATCCCCCGAGACTCTAGCACAGACCGGGGTACTGCCAAACTACCTTTCCCGGGGTTTCACTGCAGCTGCTGCCAACCCCTCAGACAGGTTTCTGCCCTCCTGGGGTCCAGCCAGGCTTGGCCCAGGAAGGCAGAACAAAGGACTTCCTCAGAGAGAGGGTGTTAAACCCTCTCCCTTTGGAAAAAGGTGTCAGGGCTAGGGAGGAGTAGCCTCCCCCAGCCTCTGGAAATGCTTTGATGGGCACAGATGGTGCCCACCTCTGCATAAGCCAGTCTACACCGGTTCAGGGATCCCCCAGCCCTGCTCTGGCGCGAAACTGGACAAAGGAAAGGGGAGTGACCACTCCCCTGACCTGCACCTCCCAGGGGAGGTGCCCAGAGCTCCTCCAGTGTGTCCCAGACCTCTGCCATCTTGGAAACAGAGGTGTTGCTGGCACACTGGACTGCTCTGAGTGGCCAGTGCCATCAGGTGACGTCAGAGACTCTTTCTGATAGGCTCTTACCTGTGTTGCTAGCCTTTCCTCCTTCTTAGGTAGCCAAACCTCCTTTTCTGGCTATTTAGAGTCTCTGCTTTGGGGAATTCTTTAGATAACTAATGCAAGTGCTCATCCGAGTTCCTCTGCATCTCTCTCTTCACCTTCTGCCAAAGGATTGACTGCTGACTGCTCAGGACACCTGCAAAACCGCAACAAAGTAGCAAAGACGACTACTGCAACCCTGTATCGCTGATCCTGCTGCTCTCTCGCCTGTTTCCTGGTGGTGCATGTTCTGGGGGTAGCCTGCCTCCTTCTTGCACCAGGAGCTCTGAAGAAATCTCCCGTGGGTCGACGGAATCTTCCCCCCTGCAACCGCAGGTAACAAAAGACTGCATCACCGGTCCTCTGGGTCCCCTCTCAGCACGACGAGCATGGTCCCTGGAACTCAGCAACTCTGCCCAAGTGATTCCCACAGTCCAGTGACTCTTCAGTCCAAGTTTGGTGGAGGTAAGTCCTTGCCTCCCACGCTAGACTGCATTGCGGGGTACCGCGTGATTTGCAGCTGCTCCAGCTCCTGTGCACTCTTCCAGGATTTCCTTTGTGCACAGCCAAGCCTGGGTCCCCGACACTCTAACCTGCAGTGCACAACCTTCTGAGTTGTCCTCCGGCATCGTGGGATTCCCTTTTGTGTCTTCGGGTGGACTCTGGTTCACTCCTCTTCCAAGTGCCTGTTCCGGTACTTCTGCGGGTGTTGCCTGCTTCTGTGAGGGCTCCCTGACTTGCTGGCCACCCACTCTGTCTCCTCATCCAAGGGGTGACATCCTGGTCCCTCCTGGGCCACAGCAGCATCCAAAAACCCTAACCACGACCCTTGCAGCTAGCAAGGCTTATTTGTGGTCTTTCTGCGTGGGAACACCTCTGCAAGCTTCTTCACGACGTGGGACATCCATTCTCCAAAGGGGAAGTTCCTAGTCCTCTTCGTTCTTGCAGAATCCACAGCTTCTACCATCCGGTGGCAGCTTCTTTGCACCCTCAGCTGGCATTTCCTGGGCATCTGCCCTCTCTCGACATTGTCGCGACTCTTGGACTTGGTCCCCTTGTTCCACAGGTACTCAGGTCCGGAAATCCACTTTGGTTGCATTGCTGGTGTTGGTCTTCCTTGCAGAATTCCCCTATCACGACTTCTGTGCTCTCTGGGGAATATAGGTGCACTTTACACCTACTTTTCAGGGTCTTGGGGTGGGCTATTTTTCTAACCCTCACTGTTTTCTTACAGTCCCAGTGACCTTCTACAAGCTCACATAGGTTTGGGGTCCATTGGTGGTTCGCATTCCACTTTTGGAGTATATGGTTTGTGTTGCCCCTAGGGAACTCAGGCCGCCCAGTAGTTGTGCTGCGCTCTACTCCGCACCAAGAGCTATTGTCTAGAAGGCCACCGCACGGACAGGGAATTGTGCCCACCACCCTATCGGCTTGAGCCTCGAGCCCTCCAGCTGCCCTGGAGTAACCGACAGGGTTAGGGGCAGTGCTTTAAATGGAAAAATAGAAGTGAAGGTACTCTGTATCAGAGTACCTGCTTGTTTCTGAGAAGTTCTGTTACTCTCCAATTAAAAGTATTACGGTTTTCTTGAGATATGCCGGTACTCTCCATCTCAAAATAAAAAAGTGCCGGTACTCCGTACCGGAGAGTACCGGCCCATTTAAAGCACTGGTTAGGGGTACAGAGACACCGCCCTGTCGCCACTGGGAATCACTGCCCAAGGTTGAGACACTAACACTACCTCAAGGTACCTGCCCTGGCAGTCAATCTCGGGGCCACTGCGTTGGCCCTCCCATGGGGACTCATATTGAGACAGTATGCAGGGGCACCGGAGACCCCCACACCCGCAGAGTGACTTTGCGGTTAAGACTGCAGAGATTGGTCTACGGCTGCTGTACAAGGTGTCTTCACCCAACACAATATCATCCTGCTCCATAACACCGGGTGAGGAGGAACCCTAGGGAGGCAAACCAGTAGGCCGCAGGGAATACAGAGCCAACCAGCGGTGAATTCTCTCACGCACCCCGCCCCCTCCCCGTTGCCTCCCTTATAGTAAGGTAAAGGACACACGTGATACCATGGAGTTACTAGGTGCGAAACTGGAGGACTTTGAGGGGCGCTGGAGGCACAATCACATTTGCTGAGTGCCAGAAGGGGCCGAGAGACCCACAACAGCCCTCTTTGTAAGAAGACATCATCCTTAAACTGCAACCACGTGGTCTCTCCATATACTTTTCAGTGGAAAGGGCACACAGGGTCCCGGGTACTCCCGCTGAAGCCAGGGGCCCCTCCACACACAATCATAGCCCGGATCTTCAATTACAGAGATCGAGGCGCTATCCACCAAGTGACAGGCCGTGCCCCGCTGATTCACATAGGCAGTGCAACCAGATTACACCCTAAGGGTACAGCGCCTTCTCCGCAGTTTCACGGAGGTAAAACGAGCTCTCAGGGAATGTGAACTGAGATACTCAGTGCGATTCCCGCCGCACTTGAGATTGATAGCAGAAAGAAATACTTGGTATTCCATCACATGAGAAGCAGCAAGGGAGAGGCCGGGGGTCTGCCATCAAATGGGTCGGCAGCACCAGAAGCAGAACCACCAGAACATAACTCCACAGCGATATGGTCACAGAACCAGGACGGGTCTGAGGAGGACCCTTACCTGCCCAGAATATGGATCCATCATCACTATCGCTGAAGGGGCACCGAAGAGGCAGCTCAGTAGCTGCACTGGCCGGGGACTCAGACAGACTGCCCGAGACAGAGGGAGGTGACTGAGACAGGCAGCAGGTAACAAGAAACTCCTTTTCAAGAAAGGGGATCCAGGTGGGGGACAGAACCGAAGGACCACTGTTCTCCATTGTTTAAACCAGTTAAAGGGCGACAGGCACTCTGGAAATTTGGGGAGGCAGGAGGTTCTAGTCCCGTCATGCTGGGAGGGGGGAGTTCTGGGGAATCCTTGTTTGTTCACCCTTGAGTTACGGAGCACACACTTCATACATTACAGGAGATGCACTGAGTGTCCCTCTAGGACCCCAGGCATTGGCCCGCGAGATTGCGAGGGGCCCAGACACATACCCCAGCACCCACCATGACAAACATACATAGGGTTGTGTCACCTATCACACTTCTATCATGGATCGTTAATGGATTAGGTGACAAAATCAAGCAGAGAGTAACCCTGGCATAGCCCTACTAGAAGAAACACACTTGACAGGGCACTCCTGTAAGATGCTTGACAGATGGGGCTATAAATTAGTCGCGTATGCAGGATACACAAGAGGATCCAGGGATGTAGGATTTTTAGTTTAGAAAAAGCTACCGTTAGCGATCCAGCAGACCAGGCCAGATGCCCATGCCAGCTTTGTGGCCTTAACTGGGAAATGGGAGGGACAGACTGTCAACATCTGCTCTGTGTATGTTCCACCATTCCTAAATGAAACCATGCTTTGAGATCTAGGTAAACTCTTGGGCTTGCCAGAGGGGAGATTGATCATTGGAGGGGAACTTTACATTGACTGTTTGTGATACCCGTGGCCTTCTGTCTCCTAGACTAACAAAGGCCCTTTATCAGACTTACTGAGAGCTAGATGGCTAACAGATAAATGGTTTGTGCTCCACCCTCACAAACAGCAGTTTACTTTCCTTTTTGGGGCAAATGTTAGTATGTCCTGCATAGATTACATTTTCACAATAATGCTACACATTCATCTCTTTACAGAAGTACATCACTTAGCTCTGGGCATAACAGACCATTCCCCTCTAGTGGCAATGATGGGAGCAGGAACGGACCTCCTGCAGGGGCCTACCTCCCTCAATCCCTGGTATCGCAAACTGCCCAAGATCAAGGAAGAGCTATAGTCAGATACAGACATTACTTTACTGAAAGCAACCAATCAGTTGACTCCGCCCAGACAATATAGGAGACCTTTAAGGCAGTCATTCGGGGACACGCATTTGCCACTGTAACGGGACAAAAAAAAAGAAGAAAAGCATGCCTAGAAAAACTGGAAGAACTTCGGATCCTCAAGGGGACCAGACAAAAGACGCAACTGCTGACTCTACACATAGGCTCAGACGTAAGCAGCACAAATAGAGACATGAAGACAGACGCAGCACGACTGAGCCATAAGGCAATGCAACACCGTGTCCATGATATGGGGAAGAAGGCCAATAAACTACTGGCTTGGTTAGACAAAAGAGATCAATTAAGTAACTGTGTATTAGAGCTGTGCACACCAACAGGAGACTTAGTGCTTGACTGTCGGCAGATTTCTAACACATTCGCAGCTTACTATCCCCAAATATACACTGCCACTGTGACAGCTATGGTGGGGGAAACAAGAGAATTCCTAACTGATATCAAACTGCCAAGTGTGTCAGAAGAGGACCGACAGGCCCTTGATGATGAGATTATGGAAGCTTTGATTGTGGTTGCAATACAGGAACTATCCTCGGGTAAGGCAGTTGGCCCAAACGGACTCCCAATTGAATTATATAACTGCTATGTACAAAACTAGCCCCACACCTCTTAAAAATGTTTCTAGAAAGTAGATGCCTGGGGACCCGAGAGGTAGCAGTGGTGTTTGCCCTTGATGCACGTATGGCCTTCAATTCTATTAACTGGACCTGCATGTTTAAAGTTTAGCTAAAGCTGGGCTTTGGTTTGGGATTCTTCAGGTGGATACACTGGTACTTTTAAGGGTCAGTGGCAGTCTGGCACAGACCTGCCTCCACGGGGGCAAGAGGTGGGGATGCCCCTTGGCTCCATTAACATTTGCCCTAACATTGGAACCCCTCGAGCCTTCATTAGACCCATCAGTGGGAGGAAATTCTACTGTACATATCAGACCCAGAGCTGATGCTGAATAGACCAATGCAAATATTCCAAATTTACAAAAACCATTCTGGATACACTATCAACTAGGGTAAATCCCAGATTTATGTCTTGCAGGGGCAACCGCCTCACTTGCCTAGAGACTGCCCAGTGGAGCTAGTGACCGAGGGATTCCAATATCTGGGGATATACATCACAGGGAACCCAATGCTCTTTTACAACAAAAATCTACTACCACCCCTCAAGAGGTTGAATCACGATGTGCACCACTGGAGGGCACTTCCATTGATACTGCTGGGCAGAGATTCCCTTTTTCAAACGATGGCCCTACCAAGGTTTCTCTGCATACTGAAAAACACACCCTATTCTGTACCTGATACCTACTTCAAGGCCACTGATAGTGAGGTGGCGAAACTGTTGTGGAATGGAGGTCCAGCCAGAATAGCGCAAAAACACTTAGACAAGGATTGCACAATGGGGGAAGTGCATTGCCCTTTTTTCAAAAATATTACTGGGTGGCTCAATTAACCAATATCAATGGTTGGGTCTTCGGTTCTCCAGACAACCCGGCCTATTACATGGACAGGCTGCACTTACAGCTGGGAGGTTACCTTAGAGTGCTGTATGCCCCCCCGACCAGGCCAGCATCAAGGGCCGACAGGACATAGTAATACGTCTATGGCACAAAACCAACAGGCTCCTGGGGTGGACAGACAAGCTGACGCAATTCATGCCCTTATGGGACATGGTAGTGCTAGGACTACTGGGAGATCAACCCAGGTTACCAAAATGGGACCTCCTAGGTATTTCCATGGTCGTAGACCTATGGAACCAGGGAGAGGGTCTGTCTTTCCCAGAGCTACAAAGAGAATACCCCCCTGAATATTACAGATATCCAGGGATGTGGAATTCCTATAGCCCGACGCTCGGGACATCTTGTTTGGGGTCAAGGGCAACAAGTTTTTATGTTTACTTTGTCCTTGGGACAAGTAGGCCCAACCCTCTGCAGCACAAACCCTTTGGCTGCCTGTTTAAAGAGAGTGGAACTCTCTGCAGTTGAGGTAATGTGTTTCCAAAAGATAATGCTGTTCGAGCTTGTATTTATGGTTCATTATTTGAAAGCCTTCATTATTAGGGTGAGTGCTGTAAATAAATGTTTTAAGGTCACACTTCACTACTGACGTTGGTTCCAGTACAAAACAAAAAAACGTGTATACACATGTTTGAAAAGTTTAGGCTATGAGGCTAAGTATAATGCTCCCAGAATGCTCTCTGATTAGATGCAAATGAAGTGTCATATAGTAAAATGTTTTGATGCATGCTAGTATTTCCCAAAAATATTTCTAATGGAAAATCAGTGTAACCATTTTCAACACGATTATGGGAAGCATGAAAATAAACAAACACTGACAAAGCCAACTGATCTGACATATTTTTATAAGTCTTTTAGTTTCATCAATGCGTGTCTTGTTTTTGTAACACTTTATTGTTGTGGGAGCTACCAGGCCCTCAACATTGTAACAAACACTGGCAAAAAAAAAAAAAAAAACGTTTTTGAACTCTAAAAGCACACGTTGCCACCAGTGGCATAACAAAGGCCCCGCAGCCGCCCTCCAGGGGGCCCCTTCAGCACATCACCTGCCCTGAGTGAGTCTGGAGAGGGGGCTCCTCCATGTTAATTGCAAAGGGGCACCCTCCAGTTTCGTTACGTCACTGATTGCCACTGTAGTTCCTGACACTGAACAAAACTACTTTGTGTGCCAATATGCTTCTTGTGGAAGAGCAGAATGCGATCACTCACAGTAAAGCCAGCCGAAAGGGAGAGAAATAGAAGTTTAATAAAAACAAAATGTCTTTGTTAACACCAGACCTAATTAGGGACCAAGACCCACATGTATGTAGCTTTTTGCATGTCGCAAACAGCGACTTTCGCTGTTTGCGACGTGCAAAAAGCACATTGCGATGCACAAACCCAGTTTTGCGATTCGGTAACCTGGCAAACCTCGCAATTAGGAAGGGGTGTTCCCTTCCTGTTTGCGACTCGCAGTGCAATGTAGGAATGTTTTGCAGGCGCAAACCAATCGCAGTTTGCACCCATTTCAAATGGGTGCTAACACTTTCGCAAAAGGGAAGGGGTCCCCATGGGACCGCTTCCCCATTGTGAATGTCACTGTAAAAAAAAATTCAGAGCAGGCAGTGGTCCTGCGGACCACTGCCTGCTCTGAAAAAATGAAACGAAAACGTTTAATTTTTCATTTTTGTAATGCATCTCGTTTTCCTTTAAGGAAAACGGGCTGCATTACAAAAAAAATAAAAAACTGCTTTATTGAAAAGCAGTCACAGACATGGTGGTCTGCTGTCTCCAGCAGGCCACCATCCCTGTGAGGGCCGCCATTCGCAAGGGGGTTGCAAATTGCGACCCACCTCATGATTATTCATGAGGTGGGCATTTGCGAAGCCCTTGCGAATCACAGATGGTGTCAGGGACACCATCCTACATTCGGATTTGCGAGTCGCAAATTGCGAGTCGCTCTGACTCGCAATTTGCGGGTCGCAAATCTGAACCTACCTACATGTGGCCCCAAATTCTTAAAGAAAGTCACAAAAGTGCACCCATGGTATATGTCGTACCCCTATAAAATATTTGTGAACTGTATTTTAGCATGGGTAAATATGTATGTGTAGATTTGCTCATGTGAAAATCTATTGAGCATTTGCAAGTTCATTTTCCCTCCAGCCACTTTCTTCCCAACCCTGGAAGAAGTTCTAATTTTGCCATTGTCAGGAGTAAATGTCCAACCTTTCTTAATATGGGAAAATATTAGAGAGAAGCTGGTGAAAATCTTTAAAACATGCAGGTTAGTAGGTTTGCAGACTCAAAGGCATTCCAGCCCTGGAACTATTGCTTACTGCTTCCTCCAGCCCCAGTATGCAGATCTGCAGAAAGGTGGCAAAATAAGGAAATTGCTACAGTAGGGATTGAAACTGCAAGTATTCAAGCCCTACTGTGATAGTAGCCCTGGCATAATCAGAGAGGCTATTATCAGAGCTCTTACATAATGAGATTACTGCCATAATTTGGCGCCACACTACATGGCACCAAAGGGACAAGTAGATCTTTTTACAGGACAAGTAGATTTGAGAAGCTACCTGTCCCCTGGACAAGTAGATATTTTAATAAATTCCACACCCCTGGATATCTATAAATCAGACACGCCCCCAACACGGAAATACCCCAAAACACACACCATCCGGAATCGGTGCCCTTGGAAGTCCGTCTACTGGATGAAAACATGTGGCGCAAAGCCACCTCACTAACATACAGGAAATTAATACACAACTCACCAGACACATTGGCACAGCTGCATGTCAAATGGGCATACGATCTAGGGGACATAGCAGATGACGAATGGATTGAAACCATGGCCTCCCCTAGAGAAGTTGCTAGTAGAGCAGGTTTCCACCTTGTACAATTAGAAATATTACACTGCGCCTGCTACAGCCCAGTAGCACTGTCCAAAATGGGTAGAGGGACAACGACCATCTGCAGGAGAAAGTGTAACCAGGTGGGCACTTTTTATCACGTGATTTGGGACTTTTTCAAAAATACCAGTCTTTTGGGGCAAGGTGATGGAATGTCTAAATGAAGTGTTGGGGGCCTCCCTCGCCCTGGAGGCGAAGTGGTGTCTCTTGAACAAATGGAGGGAAGAAGTACTCTCTCAAAAGCCACGGGTGTGGGCAGCACATGGCCTAGCAGCCACAAAGCACAAAATTGTCAAACTGTGGGGGGGGGCGGAACACGTGCCACCACCAGCTAAGTGGGGTAAGTATATAGAATGGTGCATGCTGGCAGAAAAGAATGTTTATAAAAACTGAGGATGTCAGAGGAAATGGGACAAAGTCTGGGGGCCCTGAAATGTCGACAGAGGCAATGTGTGTGATGTCTCAGAGACACAACTATCTAACACCTCTGTTCGAAAGGACCGACACATAACTTTGATTTATATAGCAGATCAAAGGAAGGAACAGGGGGGGGAAGATCAACTAACACAATACACTTGAAAGATGTGAAGATTGTAATTTGTGCTCTATGTTCTTTTTCTTTAAAAGTTTAATAAAAAAGATTCTTAAAAAAAACTAACCCTGTCATGGTCTCCTCTAGGGCTGCCTCATATCTCGGAAACAGTCTGTCCAACTTTCCCTTGTGGGGTGAACAGGCACCTTGAAGCATCCGTCCACAGTGGAATGAAGCATATCATCGTTTTTCAGTCAATGAATGTTAATAATTGTGGACTTGTGGGTACCAAACAAGTAGACATTCTCTAAACCTTCATTAATTGGCCTGATTTAGATTTCGGATGCCAGGTTACTCCATCACAATGGTGACGGATATCCGTTCACCGAAATATATATCCCTTACACTATAATGGAATTTATATTTCAAAGGATGGGCTATCCATCACCATTGTGATGGAGAAACCCATCCTCCGAACTCCAAATCAGGCACTTAATCCTTCAAGATTTGGAGGTGAAAATGTCTGGTAGAAAACCTCTATGGTTCTAAGAACAAAATGTGCCAAGGGTTGTAATCCAAGTACTTTACCATCCCGAAGAAGATATGGACACGAGGCTTTAATAATAAGTCTATGTTGTTGACTCAGTCGTGGAGCTGCTATTTCAGCAGTGATGTATGATGCTTCACTCCTAGCTTCCATTGTTGAATTTGAAAGTATGAAAAATGAACCTTTGTACATTTGGATGTATCAGACAAAATTATCTCCGCCATATGTGCCTCTCAAGGGATTCTCCCAGGAAATTACACAAATGCAATGGCTATGTTTACTCATTTGCCTTTGTAAGGTACTTAAATTGAGGCATTCTTATATAACATTTTGCCCTACATTTAATTTGTGTCCTCTGTAAGAAGCAAAATGGATTTGTGTGGGCATTGCTTGCCAACCATAGTCATGTAACTTAATTCAGGTTTTTAAGACTTCTTTGAAAAACAAGATTGAGAAGCACCATTTTGATGGGCTTCTCAATCAGAATCTTGTTAAGGTTTCTGCTCCTCAATATGACTAGAACCTTGTTTTTATCTTGTTAATGCATAACATATATATATAACTGATAGCTTCCAGTAACAGGGATATGTTATCTTGGGTGGCAGCCTTTTTGATATCAAGCACTCCTACCAAGGCAAATCTTCAGTCTTCAAGGTCATTGGAAGAACCTTAGATAGTCTTTCAAAAGGATAAAGCTGCCCTTTGACACTCCCTTCCTGTATTCTGAACTTATTTATAATATTTTATTTAAATCAAGAACTTGTCATCCTGCATTTGCAGTTTAGAATCTATGCCAAGTGCTTCTTTGGCTGAAGAAATCATTCTCAATCCAAGTATCTCGTGCTCTGATATTTTACATGGAAAGTATGAAACCTCTCTGTCTGGCTCAACCTCTTTTATTTATAGTGGTCGCTCCAAGCAACTAAACTGCTAAAGCCACTATTGTAGGGTGGCATTCTATTGCATTTCTAAATCTTATGGCAGCAGAGGAGCTCGAATTCCTTAAGGACGTCATGCCTATGCCACCACAGCAAAGTCAGCATCTATGTCGAGACGGGCCACTCACCTGAAAAACAGGATGTCTGCAGGGGCAATGGTATGCCCTGACCTCCTGGAACACTTCTTGGCACTTCCTGGTGGACACAGAAACCCCGCCAGGTGTCCCAAAAGGAAAGGGGGAGTGGAAGAGTAAGAGACAAAACACTGCCATGTCTTGCCGGTCCAGCCAGGCACCCTGTATCTTTGGGGGCAGGTTGTGGTTGACAGAGTGATAGTCGAGTTAGTGCACTCAACTTCATTGAAACTGAATCTCTCTTTCTGATATGGGCACGGGAGCGGTAGAAGAACACCGGGATGCTCCAGCACTTTTCTTGGATAATAAGAACTGTTAGCACAATTACTAACACTGCATTACCAAAAACCAAAACTGAGTACCATAACAATAAGTACTGCAACACTAGGGCTGGCTTCATAGAGATTCACTGTTGCACACTACAATTACAACTGTGGTTGCATTTATCATGCATAAGAGAGCCAAACAAGGGCTTTAATTATATCACATATAACTTTCCTGCATACATAGAGTTAAACTAAAAGGAACAAAAACAATCCAAGAAGTGCAAATGTCGACTCTGGGTTTAAACAGTTAGGGTGGCACAGTTTGGTTTCACTGTGTGTATGAAAAACCCTTCAAAAGCAAATTCTTCAAATCTGAAACACAGGCATGAATGGCACAATTTAAATCCAAGACTTATGCTATTAGAGAACGAAAAAATCACGTAAATGCTCTTTTAAAATTCCACTGTCACTTTTAGTAGTACTTGTGCTCAAGCAGATTTCCTGAAGCACATTTAGGCAAGTAACTACAATAATAATGTAGAATGTTCAGAAATGTATTTGTCTCCTCAAGATAAGCACTCTTCCAAAATACAAGATCTGAAATACACCAGCTGTTCTAGGAAAGCGCGGCGCTCAAAGAACAAACTCCCTGGAAAATACTAGTCACTTAGCTGCAGTCTTTTCCGGAGTGCTGAAGAAATGCCTGGTGTCAGCTGGTACAGGAACAAAGAAAAGAATTGCCTCAAAAGTCCTGAATACGAGGATGACAACAGGGGCTGGACTGCCAAATCAGATGCTGAGATCAGGAAGCAAAACAAAGCCAAGCAGTGTGGCATGCTTCACTCTGCTATTTATAGCCAATCAGGAAAGTAGTTGAGTTTCCACATGTAGATGAGTCACCACCCAATTAGAAGCACATGTCTACACCTGCTCACATTAGCAAACAAACATTGATAAAAACCAACTGTGTAACACAACATATTATGTTTACTTAGAAACATGAAGGTTTAACCAAGAACAGAGATATAATGTAACCCTAATCCCTGGGGATGCTGACAGATAACGCAGGAGGCACCTTGGGGATTCCTGACATCTGGCCTTACAAAGACCTGTCCCAGTTGCAGACATTTGTGGGATAACAATGTGGGTTACTTTGCATACTTTCTACAAGTGATACTTTCTTCACACATACTCTAGGAAAAATGTATACTTTGCCTAGGAACTTCTGTGCAATGTATTTGCTCCAAGCCTGACTGGGTGTATGCAGCTTTGTCTTGCAGCAGGCTTTATTTTTAGCTGTGAAGCCAGTTTGCCCAGCCAGCTGGACAACAAGGGAGAACCGGATGTATGTTAAGAAAATATTTTAATGGTAATCCTGATAATCTTAAATTACTGAACATGCACCAAGCCATCACCTCCTCCAGAACAGGTACCCAGCCATCACCTCACACAGCATATCCACCATTCAGATACATTTTCCTTCCATCATACTCCCCCCTCACATTGACAATTGATCCCATTCTATCACACTTTGTATTTTTTGAAACATTCCCACATCTTTTTCTTCCTTCTGGAGTAGTGATGATGCCTCTAAAGTTGTTCTCAAAGCTCACTGTATTCTTCTCTTTAGAAGCTGCTGCGGAGATGCTGGCCAGAGCTGGGGTGGTGTCGGATGTGCTGCAGATCCTCTCTTGCTTCCCTGAGAACCGAGACGTCTGTCTGTCCTGTTCTGGTGCCCTGTGGAGCTTGGCAGCGAGCGGTGAGTGAGTGCGTGGGTCAAGCAAGGCGCTAGCTGTGGGGCTGCATGGAAGTAATATCATCTAAGCTGAGTAATGTATAGACCCAAACTCAGGGATATCATTTCTGTTATGTAGTGAATTTGATACTCCGGGCAGATTGTACAAAGAATGCTTTTAAGGTTACCTAGTACAGCTGCACACCACTGTTATCAGTGGGGATCATTCCTCCCTTAAGCCGTGACCAGATTCGGGCAGGAGATAAAAAGTGGCATGATTGTCATACTCTACACGTCTGTTCTACATTAAGGGCCAGATGCAGGTAGGTTTAAAATTGCGACTTGCAATTTGCGAGTCCGTGCGACTCGCAAATTGCAAGTCACAATTTGCTATGCAGAAAGGTGTCTCAGACCTATTAATGAGGTGGGTCGCAGTTTGCGACCCCATTGCGAGTATGGGCACTCACGGGGATGGTGGCCTGTTGGAGACAGCAGACCACCATGTCCGTGACTGCTTTTTAATAAAGCAGTTTTTTTTTTCCATCTGCAGCCCGTTTTCCTTGAAGGAAAACGAGCTGCACTTGGAAAAAAAAAAAAACCTTTAGTTTCGTTTTTTTTCAGAGCAGGCAGTGGTCCATAGGACCACTGCCTGCTCTGAAAAAATATTTTTCTTCCCATTCACAAAGGGGAAGGGGTCCCATGGGGACCCCTTCCCGTTTGCCACTGGGTTACCATCCACTTCAAGTGGATGGTAACTGCGATTTCAAATTGCATAGCATTGCGAGTCGCAAATAGGAAGGGAACACCCCTTCCTATTTGCGAGTCGGAAATGCATTTTGCGCGTCGGATCCGACTCGTAAAAAGCATTTCTGCATGGCGGAGAGGCTTTTGCGCCTCGCAAACGGCATTTTTCGCCGTTTGCGAGGCGCAAATCCTTTCCTACATCTGGCCCTAAGAGTCTTGTGGAACACAAACATTACCATCAGCAATATTACAAATCAAGCTAATGACATTCAGAAAATCACAAAGTTGAAAAATGCAGTTTAGAAATATAGTTGGAATTAGTCTGTTTTAAATGACTTTTTATAGTAAAGTAAAGGTGATAGAGTTGGTGTTAGACTACGCTGGTAGCCCAGAGAAAGATTGTTTTATTTTTTTCAGAATTCCTCAATTTGGGTTTTTCAGAAAGAGTATATGCTTTCTTCAAGAATTTTTAATTGTGGGCTCTTTATAGAGTGCTGTCCACAATGCAGTTTCTAAACAAAACCTGTCATCTTAAATGTAAGCCAACCCCTATTGGTAGCAGGTGGAGATGTATGAAGATCGGTGACATACTGGAATGCATGCTTCCTGTTGTTAAAGCTATTGCATCATAATAAACCTTCTTTAAAGTCACTGATGAGGTTTTCAGAGATTCAGCTGCCTCAGCGGTAAAACCTGGACTGGACCGGTGCCTGCAAAATTATTATATCGCCTACGGAGGGATGTATAAATTAATAAGATGAAGCGAGAATAACTAATTTACCAGGAATGCCAAAGGGTCTGGTTAGTTTTTCATGCTATATATTTGCTTGGTACAGAAATCTGGCCAGTTCCCTATAGGTAAAGGTGAATCCCTTCTCTTTCGCCCAAGGGGTCACAGGATTTGATCTTTATCTTATTTCCTTCCATCTCTTGACATGTTCCTCAATATGCCCTAAGGCCAATCAAATAATTCACAAATGTCATATTAGTTCCAAAAATAGGTCAAAGGTAATCTCCGTTGTGCTTATATTTCTACACCTGCAGTGATCTCCAAGACCATTTGTTTCACACTACACATCAGTATTCGCCATTTTGAAATGTCCTTTACTTCATTTGCATCAAATGTGGATGGCACTGAAATGAAATGTGATGTTCCAGAAGATAAAAACCATTATCAGCATTGTTTGGCCTACATGATTATTTTCTGACACAATAAAGTTGTGTTTTAATATATTTCTCTTTAAGAAATTAATTAAACAATAGGTAGAATGTTTATACAAAGTTCCACACTGAATATGGAATCTTGAGAAAATACCTTGTCTGTTGAAGGATCGCACTGTGGGGTTCAGACGTTTGTAGCTTCTGGAAATTCAATAAATGTATCATCCTTTAAGAGAATTCCCTTCTTTTCACTTACGACTCATTGACCGTTACAGCTCTTGATGTGACAGTTTCTCAAGAACTACAGTGAAGCCCCAACAAGGCAAAATTCTACTCTGCATTTGTGTAAAAAGGCACTTTTTCTCAATAACACAGCTCACCATAACATCATCTAATGTGATAGGAATTGATGCCCCATGTTTGTGCTGGAGACCAGCAATGAAACGCCTACATGAACTGCACTTCTGGCAAACACTACCTACTTAATTAGCAGAAAGGTGGTATTCTAACTGACTCTTTTTCGGGGTTGCATCATGTTTGATATTGTATTGTTTGGATAGGGAATTTCTTACAGTAGTGTCTAATAATGGTGCAATTGCTTGGATTCACTCATGTCCATAAATTTGATGTCGTAGGCCAATAAAGGCACCTACTTGTCTGTGACATCAGCTATCCTTTTTTGGACATCTCCAGTGTGAGGAATCAGACTTCTCTTCATTGATATGACAATTGCTACTAGATTGTTACAGGGTAGTTACCTTAGAAATATGTGCATTTCTCAAGGGTGGAGCAGTACTCATCCAAAGGCGTCAGGATTTAAGCTCTAGACGCTTCTGGAAAACACTTGGGCGCTCATTACAACCCCTGGCGGTTGGCGGAGAAGCGGCGGTCTTACCGCCAACAGGCTGGCCGTAAATTTTTTGGAATTATGACCATGGTGGTTACCGCTATGGTCATCCGCCACTTCTCCGATCCGACCGCCAGGGCTGAGACGACTGCTGGACTGGAGACCTGGGTCTCCAGCCCGGCGGTCGTCACAATACCGCCGGCGGTATCATGACCCGGCTGACCGCCATGGATTTCATGGGGTTTGGAACCGCCATGAAATCCATGGCGGTGAACACTATCAGTGCCAGGGAAAAATTCCTTCCCTGGCACTGATAGGGGTCTCCCCCACCCCCAACCCTGAGTCCTTCCCCTACACCCCCCACCACCCCTGCCACCCCCAAAGGTGGCAGGACCCCCCTCCCCACCCCTACCCCCAACATTACATTACACATTCACACCTGACACGCACGCAGGCACCACCAACACACATACCCGCACACACACACACCAACATACATGCCAACAGCCACACACACAGTCATATGCACACACCCACATTCAGACATATACGCACACATCCATACAGACATACATACATACAGACAGACTGACACGCACTCATTTCCAAACACACAACACCCCCGCATGCATGCATGCACTCACACACCCCCTCTACAAACACACACGTACACCCCCATGCACGCACACAACACACAACACGCCCCCTCCCCTAACGGACGATCAACTTACCTGGTCTGTTGATCCTCCGGGAGGGGACGGGATCCATGGGGGCTGCTCCGCCGCCACCACACCGTCAACAGAACACCGCCACGCTGAATCACAGAACGTGATTCGGTGGGCGATGTTCTGTTGACGTGGCAGTGGAGGTGGAGCAACCTCCACTTCCCCGCCGCCCGCCAGTATGGCTGCTGGCAGCTCTCCGGCCGGAAAAGGACAGAGGGCTGCCAGCAGTCATAGTACCCAGAGCGGAAAACCGCCACCACTGGCGGTCTTCAGCACGGCGGTCCCTCGGCGGTCTTGTCAAAAGACCGCCGAGTTCGAAATTACCCCCTTTGTGCTTTCCAGAAATGTTATATCCACAAGACATGGTAATGAAATGTATTACTAATGAGAACCACTTTTTGTCAAATGGGAAGTGTCTTTCGGTCAAAAAATGCAAATTCATTGTTTGCGCAATCTACCTCAGAAAAACCCTTTATGTCGTTCCACTCTAATGGGAGGTGGAATAAGACCAATGTATCCTAAAACTGAATACAGCTTGGTGACATGAACCCAAATAGAATCATCATTATGTCACAGTACCAGACAGACAACTACAATTACAGAAAAAAGAGGGTTCAGTAACCAGAAATACTGTAGAATTCTAGTTCTTTCTATGATTGTTGCCAGAAAACAAGAGGTATGTGTGATTATGGAAGTGCCTGTTGAAGCAGATTCTCTACAATGCACACAGAAATGTCATGAAACATGAGTAAAATGCGGGATGAAGCAACAGAAATAACCGTAGTCGATAAATGTGCAATGAGAATAATGAAGCAAGTTTACTAAGACTAAACTTGAGTGAAAAGGTGCTCTCGGCACAGCACATGGATGATGATGAGATCTTGCAGCAGATTTCAGCCAAATGAATCAAAACACGGCCTGACTTTGGATGAAGGTTTTTTCTTGACATAGCATGTTTGCAAGTCAACCCCCATTTTGAAGATATTGATTCACGAGAGAAGCCTTATCAATCAGTCCCCCTTATCTGACCTCCATTGGAGGGCACCAAGCTCCCAAGGGGCCCTGTCCACCGAGGCCTGCCTAGGCTCTGATTCTTCCTGCAAACGTTCTCTGTGCACTTTGGTAAAATTATTTGACAAAATCTTTTCTGTAGGCTCAAAAACAAAAGTATAGTCTAACATCTCCATAGAGACCATATGACTTTTCTAAAATGGAAAAGACAATGACTCCTATTGTTGCAATCTAATATTAAAGCATTAAAACACCCATTCACAACAGAAGTAGGTGACTTCCATTAGATTGAACATCAAATATGGAGAAAGACAGCCTGACATAAAACAAGTTAAAAAAAAGTTAGCTAATAACAACTTTATGAAAAAAAAGGCATATTGATATAAAAAACATTTTCTTACACTTTATTTGGGAAAAATGATCGACACATCAGCATCCACACACCTATAGATTACACCAATCTTGCTCGATTACAAGCTTACTATAGTTATGCTTAATGCAGTACATTTTCAACTTTTATCCACAGTTTTCTATGTTCGTCTTCATTTCCCCATTGCATTTTTTACGCATGACAGCTTTTATATTTTCATGTTCAAAGAGATCTATTTTTTGGGGTGATCAATTAATCCAGCAGACATTTTCATCCATTCAATGAGATCCCATGCCAACTTCTCACCCCTCCTTGTTGTTTTCATAAGCTGTTCATCACATACAACCCATTCAATTAAATCCTTTTTCCAAACATTATATTGAAGTGCTCCAGGGGATGCCCAATAGATTGATAATCGCGTTTGGCCCACGCAGTGCCCATCCGTATATTCATTTTCAGAGATTATCTATTAGTGAATACACATAGGAAGCATTGTTTCATTGACCTCAAAGGTAGGCCATCTGTCATCCTCTGCAAGGTCTTGACCACCTTGTCCCATAATTTCATCTGTAAAAAGTCTGCTCCTTGTGTGCTACATGTTCTGTCTGGGTCAATCCTGGCTAATTTCTTAGGTGTGAGGTAGGTAGTGTAAATAATGAACTTGAGTTAGCTTGAAGTGTGCTTTGGTAGAAAGGCTCTTCATCTGTGTGCAGGCCCTCTCCCAGTCTGTATCTGTCTATGGTGTGGGACATTCATGGGACCACCTCTTCTGTGCATTTGCCATGTCCCCACTTCTGTCGGAGGCCTTGCTGTGTGTGGGAGTTCTGGACTGCTCAGTACTTGACTAAAGAATAATGCTTAATTTCTTTTAGTAGGTGTTTGCTCTGTCACCCCACAGGTTTATATCTACTAATTCCAGCATATAAACTTAGATGTATGTCATTGATATAAAAAATACTAAGGTTTTCCTTATTAACAGAGGGAGCAAGAACTTGGAATGCTTCACCCCATATCTCCACCTACAGCAATCATAAGACATTTACATTGTAGCCTGTACTTCAAAGACCACGTGAAGAAAAAGCATGGGCTGCAGGTTTCTGAAGGATGTCATTTGTCCAGTGGCAAGTTCTTCCTGTGACTTTAAATGGAAGATGCCAAATACATGGTCCTTTGAGAAGGGGTTCAATCCAATGATATGTGAAGAAGAGAAGGCACTTGCCTGTTCTTCAGCTAACATGATATTATCTGCAATTTTCCTCTTTCTAGATCCGCATTGGTGGTAGCCACATATTTGTACAGAAAAGACCGTCTCGAAAATATTTCTTCACAATACATTTTCATCGAGGCTAAAGTATTTTCCTTTGTGAGAAGTCATTCTTTTCTTGAACTTAATACAGTTCTATACAAATTAATGTGCCCCTTTCATATCAACCAATTAATAAAATTATTCTTCATCACTTAAGTCTTTAGGCTACATGAAATTCATTAAGCTACTCTAAAATGTATAAGGTATTTCACAAAAAACAGGTACAGCTAGATGAAATCCACTTATCTCTAGAAGTATTTCATAAAAATGTGTCCATCTAGATGAACTTCATTTACAAAAAGATGTAAAACAACATGATGTCTGTGTATTTTACAAAAGAGTTATGAATTTATTTAAGAAATAGTTTGAATACAGTAACCTTCCTCAGATTTTCCTGTGGGCTATTTGTGGAACATCAACCAGTTATAGAAAACACCGACAGTTTGGTTTGCTTATTTAATTGATAAGAGTTCATGAATGGCACATTTTTCTATTTATATTGCATTTGTTCAGGTGATGTTATTTTGATATGTTGTTTTTCAGTTAGAAACATATTTATACCCTTTTTAGTCATAATTTTAGCAATTTCATATTGTAAACTGATATTCTTTATTGTTTGTTTATGATATTTACATCCGTCATGATGCTTTCTTACTAAGTGGCAGCAGAAAGTTAAGAAAGAAGTTAAATAAATAGGGTACAATTAATGGTCTATTACCTGCCCTATATGAAAGAGCTGGACTCATACCTTTGTGGTTTATCATATATACAGATTAGAAGGCCCCATCCTTTCCTCTGTTGTATTCCAACCCCTTGCAATCCTTGCAATCAGACACCTTAGTTGACAATTGTCAATTTATAAAACCCTTAACTGAATAAATCACAGCATGGTTATCATTTTACAGATATGGCGCGATTATAATCAGGAATGACACTGGAGAATGCTGGGGGTCTAGCTGGCCTCCTCCAGTGTTTGTGATGCTACCGATAACGCATATGCTGAGCACACAGATAATGTAGATGTTTACCTGATCATTCAACTAAGCATTAATAAGCATATATGTTTTTTCTTTCTATGGATCATACAGAGAGCTCCAGGCAGAGCTTGTCTTCCGGATGTGCCATAAACATACTCTGCAATGTACTTCGGACGCACCTTGAAGATGGAGAGGTGGCTGAATCGGTCTGTTGCGCTCTCTGGATACTGTCCCTGCAAGGATCATGCTCAGGATTCTTGTCCAGCATTGGTGGGTTGTGTTGTGATAAATTAATACTGACACTTGTTCACCATGCAGGGGTGTTCTGCACTCGTGAGGGGTATGCTGATCATAGCAAATTCATGCCTAAAAAGGTTAAAAATGGTAGATCTGTACCAGGGAGACTCTAGCTTCTTCTTCCATTCAGGAGAGTTTTAGATCTTCTAGGATCTTACTGGACCCTGCCTTCTCCTCTTTTTGGGCTGTTTCATGAGGTGCCTTTGCGAAAGTCATGCAGAGAAGAGAAATCGTGGGAGTGAAGGAAGATTATGTTTTTTTATTCCTGTGCTATACCTTAGTGACACAATCTGTTGCATACATTAGACGGAACTAAAGTTTTATCTTGCATTTTAGAAATGAGTGTAGAATGTCTGATCTAGAGTAGCTTACTCCCTCCTTCAATTTCCTTCCTTGTTTTGAATCTGATGAACATCACAGCCATGAATCTCTTTTGCGGTCTCATTACCCCATGTCTGTGGACACAGCGTGCGTGGGTTTCAGGTAATGCATAGAATTGGACTTAAATTAAAGTTTCATAGATTCACATGCTTTCACCATCCCTATTATCATTGAGCTGGTAAACGTAAGAAAAGTGCAATGTTAAACATGTACATACTAGGTTTAATATGGTAACAGCAGTAGCCTATTCACATCACTATGCAAAAAATACAAAACTCCACCAATCAGAGCGAATTACAGCATTCATATCTCCTCACTCAGACAACCATAGTTCAGATTTCAACCACACATCATGTAAGAAAGGAGTCCCTTTTGAGCTTTGCTCACTAAGTCAGATAAGTGCCTATTTCTCTATTTTTTTCCTTCAACTCTTAAGAAGGATTCAACAATTTATTAAGCTACTGACAAAGCAGACTGTGGGCCACATCTACAAGAAAGTGACACATCAGCTGTGATGCACCATTTTTCTTGTGCCCCCCTACCGGCACCCAATAACACCATGGTAGCACCATGGTGTACATTAGGACAACAGCATCATAATTTATGATGCTATTGTGGTACTTTGCAGGATTAGCACCATAAATAATGGCGCTAGTCCTGCAGAGTAAAGGGAGGCCCACTGAAAGTAATGGGTGCGTAATTTTAATGCCTACTGATAGCAGGCGTTAAAAATTACGCTAAAAACGGCACATTGAAATGTTGTAAATTTCACTGCGCCATTTTTACGGCCCTCTCACCACCAGAATGCTCCCCTTGCATACATTTTGTCTGACACAGGCATAATGTGCCCCAAGGGATCGCAAAGTGGTGTAATGCAAGCATTGCACCACTTTGTAAATATGGTGAAGGAGAATGACCTCTTTAACGTCACATTAGAGGAAAAAAAAAAATGACGCTATTGTGGCGCTAAGAGGCGCTAGGGCCTTGTAAATCTAGCCCTATGTCTAAGGCTTCAAGGAATGCAATTTTAGGCCACTTGGAACTTGTGGAAAAAGAGACTTCACACAGAAGATCCACACAAGGAATGCATTTATTGTGTTCACTCAGTAATAGGGCAAAGGGCTGTGAGGTAGGGAAGCCAGATTCTTGTTATGGTTCCAGAAGTCAAAAACTGATAATGTCCACTCCTCGAAGGAGAAAGCTCTTCTAAATCGCAAAAAGAGTGCATTTACTCTCTGAGTGTACTTCAAGGACAATATCGTAAGGAGAAAAACCTAAAACACCCTCACAAATCCCCAAGAGAAGACAGCCCTTCCTCAGACATAAGGACTCTCACTAGGAAAGTCTGTCAGAAAAACATCACAGAACCTTATTGGGTACCGGATCTGATAAGAATTTGTGAAAGAGTCTCCAACAATACCCCAGCAAAGGATGAGCGACCGTGATATGCAAATCTTGCTGAAGTGAATCATCAACATGCTGAGAAAAGGCTAAAGAATTGGTTTGACAGACACAAAGGAACTTGACCTTTCATTCCCATCTTATCCTCATAAGGAAAAAATCCAGAGAATGGAGACCGCTTCTGGAGCTTCGAAACCTCAACAAATTTCTAAAACAGCATATGTTTGGCATGGAACTGTTACAGAAGGGTCTACAACTCCTAAGAAACAAGGACTAAAGGATATTTTGTGGACCTACAAGACTCCTGCTTTCATATTCCCATTCACCCTGTTCATGGAAAGGGAAATTTCTGAGGTTTCAGGTGGCCGATCACCAATATCAGTTCAGGGTGTTCTATCTTTCAGATTCAAGTCAGCCCCAATAATTTGTACAGAGTGCACAGCACAAGTAGCTGCTTCCCTTAAAGACCAGGTTGCCAAGTATTTCCCTAGTTAGACGATTGGATAATCAAGACAAAAACATTAAGAGCTATTAAAGAGTCTAAAACAAACTGTCTTCCACTGTTCAAGGATCTGGGGCTAACATTAAACAAAGACAAATCCTCACTACACTCTCTCGAAGAAGAATTCAATTTCTCAGGACTGTTTTAGACCCTACGATAAACAAAGCTTGTCAGCTCTGGTAAAATGCCTTAAAAAGAAAAGACAACCATCATACGAATTTTCATTCCTTTTTAGGGTTGATTTCATCTTGCATTCATTTGATACTGCACTGCTGCTTTCAGATGAGCCATTTCAAGAGGCATTGGATAAACAGTGGTCGCGGAAGACGGGTTCTTTTGATGATCGATAATGAATAACATCTCTAATGAAGAGAGCCCTCACGTAGGGACTTCAAATCAACAACTCCACATTCGGGGTGACTTTCATCCAAAAGAAGCTCAGTTCATCATGAGAATAGACATCTTATTGGAGGGTTAGGACGCACACTTGCAGGAGATACACATCAGCAGATGATGGTCAGAAAAAGACACAAATGCACATCAATATCCTAGAGATGAGGGTTATTGTTCTAGGGCACCGCTCTTTTCTTCCACGAATATGCAATTCATCAGTCCTAATACGTACTAACAGTACAACACGCATTTACTATATAAACAAACAAGGATGAATATGATCCCCAAACTATCCAATGAGACACAAAAGATGGGATTTTAAAATAGAAGATCTCATCCAGATAAAGGCGGAGTATCTTCCAGGTCTATCAAGTTCATGGGCCGACAATATCAGCAGGACAACAGCAGAAAGTCACGAGTGGGAGTTAAATTAAGCCCAGCTCAAGAAAATATTTCATCACTGGATAAAATCAAAGCAATAGATGCTTTCCAGGAACAAGAACTGGAATTGTCAGTATTACGCCATCAGGTACCCCCTGCCAGGATCGAAGGGAAATCGCTTTTGGATAAACTGGTCAGGGATTGATGCATACACATTTCTACCAATCCCAATGATACCAGGGGTGGTGTCAAAAATTAGGAGAGAGCCATGCTGATTAATCTTCATAGCTCCATGGTGACCAAGACAAAACTGGTTCACGGAGCTACTTCTCCTCTTGGAACAACAACAAAAACAATTGGAAACAATACAGAAACTACTATCTCACCACAAGAAACAAAATCTCCATTCGGACCCTCTATCTCCTTATCAGCATGGCTCCTGGCTTTAGTGAATTCGAGTGAATAGACATTCTGTGAGACTATAGAGAAATACTATCCATACCAAGAGCTGGGTCCATCAATAAATCTTATACACCAAAATGGGAATGTTTTTACTTGTGGTGTGATCAAAAGTAATTGAATCCTATAACTTTGCTGCCTCAACAAATATTACCATATCATCTACACTTGTCAAACTTAGTACTGAATCCTGCTTTGGTCTGACTACATTTAGCTACCATTTCTCATTCCAAGAGGACATGGAACCAACTATATCCGTGACCTAAGAGGTTTAAAGAATTTCCTAAAGGCCTCATCAGGGGTTCCAACCAATAAGACACTATCCTTCATCGAGGTGGCTAAATACTGCTTTATCTCATCTGATGAAAAAGCCCCTCGAGTGAGTACATAGGGAAGAGCTAATGTACATTCATGGAAGGTAACCCTCATTTTAGCGCACATGTCAGCTAGGTAGGTCAGTGAAATTCAAGCGTTGACTGTTAAAGAAACATTCTTCCAGTTTAGAGAAGACAAAGTTATCTTAAGGACTAATCTGCACTCCATAACAAAAGGTCCATCAAACTTTCAACTAAATGAGCCAGTGGTTTTAAAGGCCAACCAAACAGCAGAGAGAGTGCTTCATTCTCTGGATATTAAAAGATGTTCACATTGATAAAACTGAATAGATAAAGAAGTCTGACCAATTACTACTAGCATACAGTCAACCACGGAACACAGTATAGGTCACTGGGTGTCTTCTGTGATAGTGTTTTGTCGTCATAAAAAAGAAGCCCAGCCATTGATAGAGACAGTTCAAGCTCATTCAACAAGAAGTGCATCTACGTCCACCACCCTCTTTGCTGATGTATCCATACGTGACTTATGAAGAGCAGCAACATGGAAGAATAGACATTTCTGCAACGCTAATGCCTAGATTCAGCATCACAAAGATATATGGCAGCAAGACAAGCAGTCCTGTGTCATTTATAACAGAAAGGCAAGGGTGTCTAGCCTTCATTGCCCTCCTACCATTGACTAATAACTGTTTTGTACTGACTGCTTTCGATTCTGATTCAAGCATGTGCATCTATGAAAGATCTAATGGTGGATACGAAAAAAGTTACTTACCAGTTACTGAAGTTTTCCATTACTAGTATCTTTCATAGATTCACATGTGATCCACCGTCCTCTCCAACTCAGGCACATTTCTATACATATACATAGTCCTACAAAATCTGAACTATGGTGGCCTCAGTGAGAAGAGGTAAATGCCAAACTTCACTCTGAGTTTTGGGTCTTTTGAATGAATAGGCTACTGTTGTGGCCATGTTAAAAATATGCTGTATATGTTTAACATTTTATTTCTCACCGTGTCTACCGTGGGACTCCCAGCTCCACGAAGGAGATGATTCATGCATTTGAATCAATGAACGATACCAATACTGAAAAACGTAAGTAACAGGTAAGTAATTCTTTTTATACCCAGCAAAATTACCATTCAACAGACTACAATCTCTTATTTCTCTTTATTGGAAATACTCTCTTTATTGTAAATACTTTTCTCCCTGAGTCAAGAGTTCTCTGTGCTCTCAGCCAATCAGATTGTTACGGTGGACAACCCAAGGCCACCTCAACATTGCAGAGGTCTGAGGGCACCCAGATTTATAGTCATGCACAAACTAAAGTTTTCTACGATTCAGTCTTTGTCGACCACAGATGGCTGTGATTTTCTGGGATAGATGTGGCTCCAAGTTTGATGACTGGGATTTGAGAATCATTGCTGTGAGCAACCCTTTCCTAACCCTCCCCTACCATACCACCTCTTTGATGACCAGCGCCTGAGGATAGTTACAGTATTAATGCGATTTAGGCGCCTTCTTGTTGATATAGGTGGTTCCTTAACACCAGTAATAGAGTAGCTGATATCCACTGTCTAAGGTAAGGTGAAAACCAAAGCCAGTCCTCCACAGACCTCAGATGGGCTGGTCTGTTTTAATCACAAGAGGAGGGATAGGTGAGGAGCCTTCGAACTGATGATTGGATACAAGAGTTCCCCGGATCTAAACCCGTGTTTCAGTACTTAAAACCAAATAATTACCATCACCTGTTTTTATTTATTGTATTGGGGAGGAGCTTAATGCATCCATATTGGCTGTGGATAAAATGTTATCAGAGCTCTTAATAAAGCCCTGTGATACTAATGGCAAGGAAATAAAACCACATTTAGGTGCTTTTTATTGAGTCTCGGACAGCATTTGTGGGGTTAATAGATTAGTTCATATCACTGGCATCACAGTGCCCGAGTCCTGGAATTCCCTTTAATAGTCTAATCCATTCAGGGATTTTTAGTCCGCTTCCTATCATGATGTGAAAGTCTAATTACCATCGAGGCTATTTATAAAGGTACTTGCGAGTACGTTTCCTGTGTAGGTTTACGTTTACACTTTTTTAGTAACTTTACCACATTTGGCTGTTCAATATTTACAAGTGTAAAGTTACTCAAATGTGTAAACGTACCTGTCCCTACTCCCTGAAACAAAAGGTGGACTACTGCAACACCCTCTGATACACAGTAATGTTTATATCTATCTATCTGTCTATCTATCTATCTATCTATCTATCTATCTATCTATCTATCTATCTATCTATCTATCTATCTATCTCTCTCCCTCTCTCTCTCTATATATAGATAGATATACACATATCACACAAACACGCCACCTGTGATGCCAAGGCCTTACACTGGTCTAGCATCGCACTGCAGCGGCTTCCAGTGTATCAATATGTCAATAATCTAATTGGTTAGCAGGAGGGACTCCTACTCAGGGACTGCAATGTCCAAAAGAAAGTTTGTTGCTCCCACTGACCCATGTCGACCCCATATAGGCTTTGTTAGCATTATATAGTACTACTTTACATACCACAAAATATAATTTGTGAACGAGTCCTAATGTTTTTTAAGCACTGCCTCCGCAATAAGGACATCTGGTAACTCAGAAACATGGCCCGGTGCATGTTTGCACATGATCAAAATGTGTTTTAGAGACTTTGAGTATCACAAGAGACTGATTCAGGTTCATGAAAGACATTCCCTAAAACCCTTTGCACCTGCCAATCCTCAGAGATGCTGCTTCCAGAGCCCCAACTATTGTTGGATTCCATTACTAACAAAATGTGCTTTTCTTGTGAATCATCTTAAAAAAGTTAGGCCCAATTCACAAAGAAATTAGGAAAACTATGAGTGATGTCCTTCACATTCCCTGCACATACTTTCCCGAATTTATGGAATTCAGAATATTACCTGGATGCCTGAAAAGCTGCATGATGTGCCAGTTTCCAAGCATAGACCTGGGAAGGTCATGTGACATTCCAAGTGGGATCTTATTCCCCTCGTGCAGGAAAACTCTTCACTTTGTGGGGGAAACCATTCCTTTCCCTACGCCTCTAACAAACATAGGGGGTGATCAATATTCCTTTTTACCCTGGAAAATAATGTAAATCCCAGCCTTTGGCCGAAGAAAACATCTGATCCTATCCAAGTTGGGAAGAGGAAGGTAAGGAGTTTGTGAATACCCATAAATGTCCATGTTTGTGGGGGTTCAAAAACGTACAAGGCTAACCATGCATTGGACTTCCCACTTTCCGACACTTGAGTGTGATTTATGATGGCAGAGAACTCTACACTCCTTGTGGATCCCACCGCAGAGGTAAACGAGCTTATGTCTGTCAGGAATCTCTGTGAATTCCTGGCTAGCAGAACTAAGGGATAATTGTTTGTGAACATACACGAACAGACAGACCCTTTAAATCTCGGACTTTGTCACTGTGTCCAGGCCCATCATAAGAGATTCACATATAGTTGATGGAGAAATAATCAGTTGTACTGTGAACAAAAATTATTCCTATAAAGCAGACCCTTTGAGATGTGGGTCCAAATGTGATATTCAATCTTACATACCACCATTGTTCAGCTAGCCAAGCTTATGTTAGTCTGATGTACACATACTGCATTTTAACAAGCGTTGCCTTCTTGCCTTGGGTTTCAGAATGCTTTGCTGGAGATCAGCACGAGGAAGTCACTCTTGTCCTTTTGCAAGCTCTCAAGAAGCACCCAGAAAGGCCAATCCTGGTGAAAAATGCATGCCTGGCCCTTGCAAGCCTGTTCAGGACCTCAGGTAATAGGAATAAAATGTTTCTTGATTGTGCCTTTTATAAAAACTGGTTTGTATAGTAAACGCAGGCCAGATGTATCAAACATTTTTGCGATCGTAAAAATGCGTTTTGGTATGTTACAAGTCCAATTTGCAATTCGGTAACTTGTTACCGAATCGCTAATTGGATTTGCGACTACATACTGATTCGGTATTAGGAAGGGGGCGTGTCAAGGGCGTCTCTTCCTAATAACGAATCGCAGAGGTATGTATGATTGTTTTGTGACCGTGAATGCGGTCGCAAAACACTCGCAGTTACCACCTACTTCAAGTAGGTGGTAACCCATTCGCAAACCCCTTCCCCTTCGTGAATGCATGCAAAAACTTTTTTAAGAGCAGGCAGTGGTCCCACGGGCCACTGCCTACTCTTAAAAATGAAAAGAAAACTTTTCATTTTTAAATGCATCCGGTTTTCCTTTAAAGGAAACCGGGCTGCATTTAAAAAAATAAATAAAAAGATTGCTTTATTGAAAAGCGATCACAGACATGGTGGTCTGCTGAGCCCAGCAGGCCACCATCCCTGTGATTGTAGCCATTCGCAATGGCTCGCAAATTGCGACCTACCTCATGAATATTGATGAGGTAGGTCCATTTGCGAGCCCTAGCGAATCACAGTATGAAACTCCTCGAGTTTCATACATTCCAATAACGATTACTTAATTGCGATTCGCTAAAAATCGCAATTAGGTAATCGGTATTGTGAATAATGATACATCTGGCCCCTTATCTTCTGTAGACCTTACAAGCATGGCTTAGTCAAGCATTCCAGGAGCTATAATCAACAGCCATGTGCCTTGCCTAGTTTCCAGATATCAGTTTATACAGGCATGCCTAACTAGATGTGTTTTCTTTCTCGAAACATGATTTGTCTAGCATCATTTATTTTTTAACTTTAGTTTGGTCGGTTAGATGCTGTGTCTCTTAAAATCACGAACCATCCAGCAGACAATAAGATAAAATATCTACAGTTCTTAGTCCTACTATTCTACCTCCTTCCTAACTTGTTGCAAATTGCCTGCCACTGGCTGCATCTTGTAGCTGTCGGTGGAGGCAGAACCTTTGCATCTTTCATGTGCGAGTGCATGGTCTGTCTGAGTCTAACCGCTAGTCCTGGAACACCTATGCTGTGCCTAACAGAGAAGAAAGAGCTCTCCACGTCTTTAACGCTTTCCTGTTTTGGGTGGTGCATTATTTCTTTTCTTGTAGCATCTCCCCTTTCTGGAAGCAGTGAGCTTTTCATGTTTTTTGAAAGTGTAATTTGATAAGAGATGAGGAACTTTCTCTCGCCCATGCATGCCTTTTCAACATTGGCCTCAAGTGGTGCATTAGATGTGGTAAGCACTTCTGGTGGGCTGATCGGCACAAAGTCTGTTTCATATCTCGGGAACTGGCATGTTGTGCAGTCCTGCATCTTCTGCTCAAAAATTCATCGGAGGTCACAGAGGAATTAGAGTCTTCAAGCCCCTCAGTACAGACGGAGAATCAGAATCTGTAGCAAAATGGAAGCTGCCACACCTAGGTAATACAGAATTCGTACTAGCCCCATTCCAGAAACTTCTCGTTGAAGGGAATATTTGGGCATGTACCCTTATGCATACCTCTGTGAACAACCAAAGTTATAAGACTTGGGATCTTGCAGTTCAAGATGTCTTTTCAACCAAGCCTCAGTTCAGATGGTACTACAAAGGGGTCCTACTGCCTTGAAGTCCATTTAAAAGGCTTCAAGCATCCTGGGCTTGATCAGGCTTCCAGAGCCACATCCCACAAAGCAGTTGATAGGCCTTTGGCCAAATGTATGATGAAATAACGCATGCGCCAACCATGCATGCCTGAACAACGCAGTTGGAAACAACGACCGCGTTGTTTCCACAAATGCCTTTACCACGTATGCCTTTACAATGATTTTTCGCTGTAAAGGCATACGTAGTAAAGGCAGGTGTGGAGCGGCATGCATGGTATTCGCATGCCAGCCCTTCCACCCGCCCTATAAACACAACTACTCCGACTACCCCACCTGCCTTAAAAATAAAACTACCCGACCCCCCCAACCAGCCCTAAAAATAAAACTACCCCAATACCCCCACCCGCCCCTAAAAACTACCCCGATAAAAAACTAACCCCACCCCAAAAATAAAATTACTCCGTCCCTAAAAACAAAACTACCCCGATCCACCCACCCCCACCCACAAAATAAAACTACCTGACCCCCCACCTGCACCAAAAATAAAAGTACCCGACATGCCCCTAAAAATTACCCCAATAACCCCCACCCATCCTGAGCCCTAAAACCTACCCCAACCCCCACCCGCCCTAAAAACAACCGAGCCCACCCCCAAAAATAAAACTACCCTGCCCGTAAAAACAAAATTACTCCAAACCGCCACCCCCAAAAACCAACAACCCCCCCAACCCCCACCCCTAAAACAAAGTACCCCAATCCCCCACCCCCAAAAGCCAAACTACCCCGATCCCCCCCAATAACCAAATGACCCCATCCCCAAAAACCAACGACCTCCCACCCCCAAAAACCAAACTACTCCGATCCCCCACCCCCAAAAAACAAACTACCCCGATCCACCACCCCCAAAAACCAAACTACCCTGACCCCCATCCCCAAAAACCAACGACCTCCCACCCCCAAAAAACAAACTACCCCCATCCCACCCCCCAAAAAAACAAACTAACCCGATCCTCCACCCCACCCCCAAAAACAAATGTATCCTGACCCCGCCACCCCAAAACAAAACTACCCCAACCCCCCACCCCGCCCCTGAAAACAGAATTACCCTGATCCCCCCCACCCAGCCCCTAAAAACAGAACTGCCCTGTTCCCCCACCCTTAAAAACCAGAACTACTCTGATACGCCTGCCCCCCAAAAAAAACCCCAGCCCTTAATCCACCCCCACCCCTAAAAACTACCCCACATCCCTTCCTCAGCCCCACTTAGCTGACCACGTCCTCTCCCGATGCACTCTCCTTTTTTCGGTGCCTTAACCACGCATGTGCGTTGTTCAGCACATGCGTGGTTAAGGCACAGAAAAAGGGAGTTGTTCACGCAAACGTGGTTCTGCTTGCGTTAGCAATGTAGATATTGTTCCGGAGTCGTTGTTCCAGATGTTCCCCACCTAGGACTAGACCGTCATCACTAATAATCTGTTGTACTCAATTTGCTTACAACACTCTTCAGATGGTTAGACATAAAAAGAAAGGTAGGCAGCAGAAAAAGAAGTGCACATCTGTAAAAGAAGCACACATCTGTACTAATTTTGCTACTGGTGATGTGAACATTAGTCCTGATGCTACACCTGTCTATTGCCTTTGGTACATTATTTTCAGAGGCTATAAATACTGGACTGAAGTTATTTGATGTACCAATAGAATAATTTTGGTGCTCCTGTGAGTGCACTCCAATCTAATTTTCTTCAGTTCTCTTGCAATGACTTGGGGTGTTCCCAACATTCCGACTGTAAGGAAATGCCTCCTTGGCATGGTTACCCCCTAACTTTTTGTCTTTGCTGATGCTAAGTTATGATTTGAAAGTGTGCTGGGATCCTGATAACCAGGCCCCAGCACCAGTGTTCTTTCCCTAAACTGTACCTTTGTCTCCACAATTGGCACAACCCTGGCACTCAGGTAAGTCCCTTGTAACTGGTACCACTGGTACCAAGGGCCCTGATGCCAGGGAAGTTCTCTAAGGGCTGCAGCATGTCTTATGCCACCCTAGGGACCCCTCACTCAGCACATGCACACTGCTTCACAGCTTGTGTGCTGGTGGGGAGAAATTGACTAAGTCGACATGGCACTCCCTTCAGAGTGCCATGCCAACCTCACACTGCCTGTGGCATAGGTAAGTCACCCCTCTAGCAGGCCTTACAGCCCTAAGGTGAGGGCATATGTGCATGAGCACTATGCCCCTACAGTGTCTAAGCAAAACCTTAGACATTGTAAGTGCAGGGTAGCCATAAAAGTATATGGTCTGAGAGTTTGTCAAACACGAACTCCACAGTTCCATAATGGCTACAATGAAAACTGGGAAGTTTGGTATCAAACTTCTCAGCACAATAAATGCACACTGATGCCAGTGTGCAATTTATTGTAACATACACCCAGAGGGCATCTTAGAGATGCCCCCTGAATACTTCCCCGACTTCTAGTGTAGGCTGACCAGTTCCTGCCAGCCTGCCACACACCAGACATGTTGCTGGCCACATGGGGAGAGTGCCTTTGTCACTCTGTGACCAGGAACAAAGCCTGTACTTGGTGGAGGTGCTTCTCACCTCCCCCTGCAGGAACTCTAACACCTGGTGGTGAGCCTCAAAGGCCTCACCCCTTTTGTTACAGCGCCCCAGGGCATCCAAGCTAGTGGAGATGCCTGCCCCTCCGGCCACTGCCCCCATTTTTGGCGGCAAGGCTGGAGGAGATAATGAGAAAAACAAGGAGGAGTCACCCACCAGTCAGGACAGCCCCTAAGGTGTCCTGAGCTGAGGTGACCCCTGCCTTGAGAAATCCTCCATCTTGAGAGTGGAGGATTCCCCCAATAGGATTAGGGATGTGCCCCCCTCCCCACAGGGAGGAGGCACAAAGAGGGTGTAGCCACCCTCAAGGACAGTAGCCATTGGCTACTGCCCTCCCAGACCTAAACACACCCCTAAATTCAGTATTTAGGGGCTTCCCAGATCCCAGGAAATCAGATTCCCGCAACCTGAAGAAAGAAGGACTGCTGACCTACAAGCCTGCAGAGAAGGAGGAAGACGACAACTGTTTTGGCCCCAGCCCTACCGGCCTGTCTCCAACTTTGAAAACCTGCTCCAGCGACGCATCCGACAGGGACCAGCGACCTCTGAAGCCTCAGAGGACTGCCCTGGAATACAGGACCAAGAAACTCCCAGGAAAAGCGGCCCCGTTCAAAACCAGCTACTTCTTTGCAACAAAGAAGCAACTTCCAAGGACTTCACGTTTCCCGCCGGAAGCATGAGACTTCACACTCTGCACCAGACGCCCCCGGCTCGACCTGCAGAAAACCAACACCTCAGGGAGGACTCCCCGGTGACTGCGAGCCCGTGAGTAACCAGAGACGACCCCCCCTGAAGCCCCACAGCGACGCCTGCAGAGAGAATCCAGAGGCTCCCCCTGACCGCGGCTGCCTGTAACAAGGGACCCGACGCCTGGAACCAACGCTGCACCCGCAGCCCCCAGGACCTGAAGGAACCGAACTTCAATGCAGGAGAGACACCCAGGTGACCCTCTGCCCTGCCCAGGTGGTGGCTGTCCCGAGAAGCCCCCCTGTGCCTGCCTGCACCGCTAGAGTGACCCCCGGGTCCCTCCATTGAAACCTATACAAAACCCGACGTCTGCTTTGTACACTGCACCCAGCCACCCCTGTGCCACTGAGGGTGTGTTTTGTGTGCCTACTTGTGTCCCCCCCAGTGCTCTACAAAACCCCCCTGGTCTGCCCCTGAGAACGCAGGTACTTACCTGCTGGCAGACTGGAACCGGAGCACCCCTGTTCTCCATAAGCGCCTATGTGTTTTGGGCACCTCTTTGACTTCTACATCTGACCGGCCCTGAGCTGCTGGTGTGGTAACTTTGGGGTTGCCTTGAACCCCCAACGGTGGGCTGCCTATGCCCCAGGACTGAGACTAGTAAGTGTTTTACTTACTTCCTAATCTAACCTTTCCTTACCTCCCCCAGGAACTGTTGATTTGTGCACTGTGTCCACTTTGAAAATAGCTTATTGCCATTTTACCAAGACTGTACATGATATTGTTTTCATTCAAAGTTCCTAAAGTATCTAAGTGAAGTACCTTACATTTAAAGTATTAACTGTAAATCTTGAACCTGTGGCTCTTAAAATAAACTAAGAAAAGATATTTTTCAATATAAAAACCTATTGGCCTGGAGTAAGTCTTTGAGTGTGTGTTCCTCATTTATTGCCTGTGTGTGTACAGCAAATGCTTAACACTACCCTCTGATAAGCCTACTGCTCGACCACACTACCACAAAATAGAGCATTAGAATGATCTACTTTTGCCACTATCTTACCTCTAAGGGGGAAACCTTGGACTCTGTGCACACTATTTCTTACTTTGAAATAGTATATACAGAGCCAACTTCCTACACCGACCATGACTCTTGTTCACTTTTCCTCAAACTAGCAACGCTTCTTGTATATTTTGACAAGCATGCAGGTGTATACATTAAATCATGCCTATACAGCACCTTTGTTACCTTTTGTACCACCTCTGGTTATGAGGATGGTTACTACTCTATGAATGCCTTCATCAAAGGAGGAAACCAGGCAGCCTGCTTACTCGGTGGGTCTGTTTAAAGCTATCAGAGTGGTCATTCACATTGTCCTGGAGGGTTGCATAGAAGAAGAGGACACTGAGGAAAAGCCCCTTCTGCACTTTCTGATGTTCTCTCCATCAAGAAGAGATGACATCTACTTCCAGAGGTTATTTTTTGTCAGTGCTTGCCTGTAGGAAATGTTTCACATGCTTGTAACAAGCATTAGTGTATTGCCTTGGAGTGGCAATATTTTATTTAATGCTTGTGATGAAAAGTAACAAGACAGAAAAGGGTAATGCCGGACAGATTTCATTGGTAATGTTTTGGTGCTTGTAAAGTTTAAAGCTTATATAAGCTCTATTTAGATTGTCATAGGCATGCGCTGTATATTTCTACAGTTCTTTCTTGTGAGGAACCCCTGAGTTTGTATTCCACGAGTGGTATCAGGAGAACACACCTAAGTTTCCCAAACTCCACAATACTACCTCACTGTGGCAGCTGTGCCACTGGTGGCTGGGGAGGCGAAGAAGAGCAGGGCCTTAGGAAAATAGAGCACATCACATTCAGGACAAGGTGGAAAAAGCAGGAGCACATGGAGACCCTGATTACGAGTCGTGGCGGTCTTACAGCCACATTATGACTGTGGCGAAAGTGCCACAGTCATACTGTTGGCACCACCACTTTTTGGCCGGACTACAGCCTGGCGGTACCAGCAGTCTTAATCCGCCAGGGCAACGCTGCTTGATTACGATGTGTCTGGCAGCTTTTGCATGGCGGTTTCACAACCTTGCAGAGGCTGGTGGAGACAGGGCCCCATGGGGGCCCCTGCACTGCCTATGCACTTGGCAGGGGCCCCCATGGACAGCCCTGTCACACTTTTCACTGCCTGAATTACAGGCAGTGAAAAGTGTGATGGGTGCTGTCGCACCTGACACACCACAACATTGCCACTGGCTTGTAATCGAGCCAGCAGCAAAGTTGTGGGTAGTTTCCTGCTAGGCCAGTGGGCGGAAATGCTGTTTCCACCCAGTGGCCCAGCGGGAAACTCATAATTGGGCCAGTGGGCGGAAGCCCAGAGTGGCGGTCTTCCGACCCAAAGAGTTTGGCGGGTGGCCTCTGCCACCTGCCAAAGTCGTAAAGGGGGCTCTGAATGTCTGGGCCAGAAAGAAGTGGTAGCATTTTGAATAGCAGTCAAAGAGTTGTACTTTGCTTGGCAAAAGCAGTTAAGGGGTTCTCTACTCTGATCGACTAGTTTGCACCGTTTGTTTTTCCAGGCATCCATTCAGGGCAGCTTAGCTTTACCTTTCTTTCTCAGATGCTGAGCATTGCTTTCCATCATTCTACTCTCATGGTTACCTGCAGACAATCTGACTCATTTTGGAACCCAGTGTATCTTCTACAGGAGCCTAATCTCCCTATTCCGGTCCTAAATGAAATCCTGGTTATCTGGTGGCTAGTCCTGGTCGCTCCGCTTATGCATACTAGGAAGGAAGCTCTAGTGACAATCCCTCATAATTCATTATTGTTTTATGCAAATATTTTCAAATTGACAGTACCTTATTTCATAAAGCTTTGGGGGTTCCCAGCAAGTCCACTGCAGACCAAGGTTCGTTGTCATACGCCTTCCACCATCGTGTGCTGCAGAGGTCGGCGGTCAGACACTAATCTAGTGTTTCTTCTCGCTAAATACTTTCCTCTTTTCCCACTCACTAAAAAGTCTCTTTAGAGTCTGGTGTTTATTCGGGTTCTCAATTGACTGTAATGGGAAGGGCTGGGGTTAGTATTGGAAATTGAAATGTTCTCATCTTTTCAATGCACTGTGAAGACCGTGCCTGACCAATCAAGGCTGCTCTACTTTCGCCCAATGCCCATTACCCCTCCCTCTGCTCCTCCCTTTCCTCTCAGGTTTCCTTCCTCTCTGGCACCATTTCAGCATGGTCACTCCCACCCATCCTCCCTGTTATGCTGCCACTTAACCTGTCCTCCCTCGAGCATACAGCTGGGCTGTCCAGGTAAACAGCAGAGAGGCTAAGAGTGTCTTCGAGTGGCTTCTTCATTGTTTGGTCTTAGTAGGTCCTGCAAAGAGCCTAGGACCAGAACCTCAAGTTCTCTCTTTCCTAAACCAAATTCCTATGCCCCATATACATTCCATCACTGCAACTCTTCTAACAAGAGCATTTGCCCTAATGATTTAACATCGCTGATCCACCATCATATTGTCTTGACATGTATAGTATTTCTGGTTGCTCTATTGAGGTTCCAGAGTTGGACAGGGAGCATCCCCTGAGTGGGCTCTTTGTTATATACTGGGGTCTGATCAGCCTTCTTACTAACCCACTGCAAGGTTAAGGACGAGGCGATTGGTCATCTCCCCCTCCTGAATAGACTCTACACAATGCTCTGTGGGGGTTTGACTCTGCCTCCAGTGGGTTGCGCATCTGTTATTCCTTGGTAGACTCCATTTAATATTCTGTGGTGGTTTAACGGTGCCTCCTATGAGTTTCTCACCTGTTGTTCCTCAATAGACTTCACATTGATAGGCCTGATGGTTTATGCCAGGATATAAAGATAATAATGTAATTCCCCAAAAGGAATACAGCTGACAATACCACTCCTCCACTCATTCCAACCAAGATGCTGAAAAAAATGTTGGTTAGGACATAGCGGAAAAATGGGAGAATGGAAAAGAAACTGGAGGCACTGGTTTGGAATGGTGGCAACAGCAACCTAGGATCATCTCAGAAACATTGTTCAGGTATCTCTCGCTCGGTGAGGACATGTGATTAGCCCCAGTCGTAACACAGGCCTGGAGTCAAACGGCCGAAGAGGGGATCCTGGACTGCCAGAATAGCGCAAGGCAGCATGTTGCGCCAGCTGGTTTGTTTCAGAGGTTGTTGCAGGAACTGCTACTAATGCCACAAAGGTGCTGCTGAGATGGAGAGCAGCAGCACGCATCTATATATGGGCACAGATGTAAGTGAGGAAAAGAACTTAAGGCACAAAATGGTGAATAGAAAACAAGAATAGATATAAATGAGTTTGGTAAACAAGTAAGGGTGGGGAACCGAGAAGATTAACAGTAACAAACTGTGGGGGGTCACATATGTTTTCACTTACCTTTAAGGCTCCAGAAGTCTCCTCAGCAACCTGAAAGTGAATACTAGCCTAGCTTCTATGTTCCTGTCCTCCATTCTCTCCAAACTTGACCTCTTCTGAACATAAAGCAGAGTCTAAACCCTGTTTGAGCTTCATGTTATACTCTTCATGGTTTAACAATGTCTCCCATGGGTTGTTCTTCTGTTTCTCTAACATTCCTGAGGCACATCAACGGTTGTTTCTACCTGTGACACTGCCGACTGTAAATAAGGTAAGCATGTGCATGCACAGTTGTGTCTACTCTCACACTTTACTGTGGCACTTAAGCTTTTGCTCAGTGGCACTTAAGCTTATGCTCAGTGGCACTTATTCCACTGTAAACTCACAAACCACAATCAGCACATCCCTTATAGGAAAAATCATCAAAACACAATTTTGACTATACAGTCAGAAAGACCCAAATGAAAGTTTGAGTGCTTCACAACCTCAACAGGAGAATAAAGCATTATGTTAAGAATGCAACGAAACCACCCAGAACATCACTTTAGGCTTCACAAGATGTACAGAAAGTGCCAAATAGCCACAATACCATAATATAATACAGCTATCTTGTCTGAGCAATTTCTTAATGATATTGCAGTCTGTAAAAAGGACAAGATTCCTGTATCAAATCCTGTTGTTGATCCTGCTTTGTTTTTGTTATGGATTATTTGTCAGACCACAATCCAAACACAGATTCCTTTTGTAAGAATACTGTCAGGGACTTCTGCATTCAACTAAGGGCCATATTTACAAGAAAGTGGCGCATTGGCTCTGTTGCACAAAAAAAGCAAAACATTACGCAAGGGCAGCGCAAGGAGGCACGGGGGCTTGTAAATATGGCCCTCAATGTTTCTATTATGTAGAGTCAAAAGCTATAGAGACATTTGATTTGCTTCACCATTGTACACTGTTTCTTTTGAATATTTTCAAGATGTAACCATTTCAGTTCCGGTGTGACCTTTGCTCAGTATGGACCGATCTTCAGTGGATGTATCCAGGGCTCCCTATACTATACAACATTCAGATGTGTTCTATGCAAAATGCTCAAGGCATGGTCTTTGTAATAAAGGTAATCTACTAGTACAGTCTTCTGTGTTTATGGTGACTTTCAGTTAAAAAGAAAGTTGCAGTTCCCACCAACTTCATCAGTTTTGGACAAAGGAGGCTAAAGTGTTGGAGCATCAAAGCAAACATCCTAGCAAAAAGCATGGCTGAGCAAATAAATGCAGCTTCACCTATAGCTCCTTGTGACTTAAACAAATATAGGTAAAAACTGCAGTTGCTCTTTCATGCAGTGTATGCATTTATTTCTTCTAGGACTTTCTTTTCAGATTATCTCAATTCCTTCACTGTCTGTGAAGTGTCTTTCACATGGGAAAAAGAAATCACAGAATATGTATTTCTCCCTTTAATCTCTTATTTTGGCATCACGATGCAAAAGGTCCCCAAAAATGCCCAGGACATTAAAAGCCAAAGAATGATTCTGAATAGCCCAGAATAGGCTCCTTAGAGTCTGCTGCTGGATCTTAGGCTGATCAAAGAATCCTAGATGAGCAAATGGCAAACGGAGATGGAGACTATTTTCCGCCATTCGAGATGGACTTCAAGAAGTATATTGTCGAAGCTGTTGATGCCTTCAACACCAAGTCACTTGACTTTGAGATGTTCTCCATCAAGCACAACAATGTCAAGCTGTCACATGCTGTTGCGGGATATGCAAGTGTTGTTGGAAGAAAGTCACTTTGATCTATGCCTTTAATTTTTCAGAATGCTTCTCCTCCAAGTGAGGAACCTAGATGATCAATCTTGGATGATAACTACACATCTAGCGTCCTCTAAGAGAAATGATACCTTTGCGAACATCTACAGTAAATCACTCTTCTAGAATGGACGCAACCCTTGAATCAGCATAGGAATGATGTTCTCTGATACGGTCCCCATCCAGAATCTTGTCAATTTGACATCCCCTCTTTTTAGGACCTATTAAATAGGGGAGGCATGATGAATTCAAGGCCCAGATTTAAGAGGGCCTAGTGCCTCCTTGCGCCATTAGCATAATTCTTTTTATGCTAATGTGGCCCAACGAGCCCAAAATTTCTGCACCAGATTTACAAAGTGGCATAATGCATGCATTGCACCACTTTGTAACCCTCTGCACCACATTATGCCTGCACCAGGCATAATGTATGCAAGGGGGGCGTTATCCTGGTAGGGGTGCCGAAAAAATGGCGCAAAGAAATCTAAAAGATTTCTTTGCACTCTTTTTTGTGGTACTTGTAAAGCCTGCACGGAGCAGGTGTTAAAAGGAGGCACACCATTATTTATAATGGGCCTCAATGTGCGTTGCAGGATTAGCGTCAACATTTTTTTATGATAATCCTGCAGAGCGCTAAACTAGTGTCAAGAATTCAGCCGTTAGTTCCTCATCTACTGCCATGATGCACCGTATCTTAAATATGGCACACACATGGTGGCGTTGGGGGGATGCTGAGGGCGCAAGAAAGTGGTGCTGCATTGGATGCAGCACCACTTTTCTTAAATCAGGCCCTAAGTGTTTGTTTGATGTCTCTTAGGCTTCTGCTAGGCCTCTGAAGCCTTTGGTCCCAAGGTTCGTAGAACCAATGTTGGAATCTGTTGCTACCCTGGCCAGCACAAAGTCAGGTATTCTCTGTCTCAGAAAGACAAATTGCTGGAGGTGATTTCTTTGTGTCTGTGATGCAAACCAGTGCCCACCAATTACAGCCTCTTCAGTTCTACCCAGAAAGGAGAGCCCTACGATACACACAGTGGTGTGGAAGAGGGGGGATTTTCTCATCATCTTTTGCAACTATAAAGAATTTGAGAGGCATAATGTTTAAAGCTTATGATAGCAAAGCCCTGCCTGATTGCTGTGAAGATCAACATTGAAGCTCTCATCAACAAGACATTTTGTCCACCACACTATCAGGAGGTATGATAGATACATATGAGACGCTATATAGAGATTTGTACCTCGTGGTTCTTGCACTTTAATGCACTTGTCATCATAGTTGCAATTAAAAACTTCTAACTTAAATACACAAAAGAAATCTTGAATTTTCCCTTCAAATGCAGCACCCTTTTCAGATCCCACGCTTATGACAATATGGCATGAATGATATGGCAGGGGCATTTGGTGACTGAATGACATGTGAGCAGAGGAATGGGGTGCGTATTGTTTGCAGTGAGGACCAGGATACGACAGTAAGGGGGTAGTGATGGGTAGGTTAGCATCAGGGAGCAGATAGGTAGTGTCTGTGGTGGGAGTTGGCTGGTGGTTATGAAGATGGGGGAAGCCGAGATGTGGCTAAGGGGGGCAGTGGTGTGAAGGCAGGTGGGTAGCTCCTGAGGTGTGACCAGTTGATGACCTACAAGCCATGCGGGTGCGGAAGAAGTTGTTGAGACTTCTTTTTAGGCTGTCAGAAAGGGACTACAATCATCAGCACATTCAGTGGCCGTTCTAGACTCACTCATCACAGTACTATAGAGTGCTGTACGATTATGGAAGACCATTAAAGTAAAGGCTTGGCAACACTCTGAAGTTCGAAGCACAACTTCTGAACCACCAACCAACAAAGTCCATAAAATTCCATTTAGACAACCTGGTGCATTAAGTTTGTCTTTTACCACAGCAGAGGCGAGCAAGTGTCCACCAGAAGTATGACACCTACACAATCGATCTCTGGTGCACTAGAAAGGCCAAGGAAAGAAGAGTTGGGGTTACAAAATACAATCAAATGGGTGAAAAAAGAAAAAATCAAGATTACTAGATTTTTACACAGTTTTAACAAGTCGATTGAATTGTGTCAAGACAGGTATTTCCACATCTCAATTGTATAGACACCTATTTCTGAGGTTTGTAGCAAACCCTTCAGTTTGAGGACCTATGAAGATTCCAAGTGCATATTAGTGATGTACCTTTTTCTAAACAGTTGGCTTCTGAAAGACAGTTCTTATGTCAAGATGATGGAGGATTTCCTTTCAGATGAACAGTTGATTTCTTCATTTAAAGGTGGAACCAGGAGTTCGTCTGATTTTATGTCTCCTTAGACAAATGGCTTCCTGCATCGTAATTCCTCCGAATGTGAGGCTTCTTTTGAGACCTCAGCACACAGGGCTTAGAGAACCAGTGGAGTCAGTGTCATTGAACCTATTGGAGGAAGCTTTGTGGTCATTGAACGTGGCAAAGAACAACAACATGATGAAAGAAAGGGGTTCCAGTCCAAACAATCACTTCTGTCTCAGTTAATAGTAATGGATACTTTTCTGTTAGGATAGGCAGCCCACTTTTGCCAGTTTCAGATACATCCAGCGTGGTCCAAAGCATTCTAATATCACTGAAGGAGACACCTGTTAGTTCAGACATAAAACACAATTGTAATCTACTACCCTCACAAGCTTGGAGGTATCAAGGCTTCTCTTTGGGAAAATACTAATCACTCTGAATGAGCTTTTGCTGCACTTTCATTTGTGGCAATTCAACCCCTCATAGTAGAAAACTAGCAAGATGACACCTTTAGGGGAACCGTATGTAAAAGCATATAGAGATGCCACAAAGGCACCATCTGTGCAGCATGGCACCCCAAGTGATACCTTCAGAAGAAATATATAGCTGGACTGAGACATTGAGTAGCAGGAAGTAGGTGTAATAGTACCTTTGTGTCCAAAGAGAATACATAAGCAACAGTAACAGGAGGACAAAGCCCTTAACGAGTCAGTAAGGAACTGGTGGAGTAGCACAAGTCCTGAAACTGAGCAGAGAGCGCCAAAGTAAAAGAAAGACAAACGTTAAATATCAAACTGCTGCAGGTATGTCAGTATTAACTAATGGCATGGAGAGGTCATGAAAGCACTTCTGCCATATTTATCAGCCTTTTTTTGGGGAACTTAGCTGGTGCTGTCTCTGTCCAATCTGCCCTTTCCTATTTCTATCACCTGTGTGAGTATGGCGTAGGGAGAGGTAAATGTCAGTTCCTGAAACAAAGGAGGGAGGGTGGTGCTTTCCACACTGTGTGCACTGCCCATGGTGCTGGGACCACGTTTCCTTTCCTTCTAGCCCCAGGTCCATCATGGCAGCCCGTATGTAGAGTCAACATGCCTTACTCCAGAAGGGTTTTCTCTCCCCTTGCTGTATGGTGCCAGCTCCCACCTACAGTGCTCACCACTCCACTGGCTCTTCTGGAGTCTGATAAGTGAGAGGGAGCAGGAAGAAGTGTGTGAGAGATGAGTGACCTAACGTCAGCAGGAAGGTCTGTTCATTCAGGGGTATTGACTTACATAGGGGTAGTGAGGATCAAGCAGTCTATCTCTCACTTGTTTGTATTTTGCACAATAGCCTCTTACAAAAACTAAGAAATTGTATGGTAGCTTTTTCCCAAAAAGCACATTACTCTATGGAAAATCTAGGGTTCATTTATCAGAGGAGACAAGTGGTTACCACTACCTCTATTAGAATCTCCTTGTTCTAGAATTTGTGAAGCACCAACTTGGAGATCACTGTATGTTTTCAAGACACTATGGCCTATGACCCAACTCCTGAACAGACACCCAAATGGGCTAAGCTTCGCTATGGACACTGTTGAGATCACTGTAGATCATGTTTAAATATCTGCTCTTTTTTCAACCTCTTTTTTGTTTGTTTTCTGAGCTGTGTTGATGAATGTCAGTGTAGATCCCATGATAGAGAAGAAAAAAATCCATATCCTCATTCATCAGCATGACAGAAAGGACAAGGAGCAGTTTATAAGTTCTTAATACATATTTCTAGTTTAAATCTTTATTGTGTTTAATCTGCCAAAGCAATAGCCTTTAGGCTAGAAGATCACCCTGGCTAACTCTTGAAGACAGGACATCTTGACACTTTGTGAAGCTAGGTTGCATATCATTTACCTTCTTTCATGTTTCCTTTTCAAGAAGAACAGATAAAAAGAGTTTCAGAGGCAGCAATATTGTTTATTTTGACTGTTTAATTGACTGTGTAAAAATCAAAGTTAAATTGATTTTAGATGTGTGCGTCTAATACACAATGCAGTAAATAAATACATAAATAGGATTTTTTCTTGTAACGCATCAGAGACCATTGCCATTTTCAAATATATTTCAAATGATTTCAAATTCAAGGTCGACACCTATGATGGAAAGCTTGGATTGGAATTAAGTAATGTTCCTTCTTTTTCTTCTAGAGCTGGCAGCATTCACCTTCCTGGTACCCACAGCAGACTTCAGTGGCACTGGCCTTATCAAAGACTGCTATCAGATCCATTCTGAGGATCCGGAGGTGCTGGAGAACATCACTTTGCTGTTCTCGGAGCTGGTCCAATATGGTACATTAATTATTCTTGATTTTTGCCTCATAAAGTGTGGTATCTGTGCTCTTATTTTGAAGATAGTAGTATGTGATAATAAATACTGCATCCTTCGAAGCACTTCTTTGGACTCAAACCATTGCTCTTTCATGGGAAAACTGTGGCAAGACTTTGAGACTGATGTAACTTGATGCGTTATATAATACATGTTTACATACTTATGATAACAGTCTTAGATCTCTGAATGTCTAAAACTGGAGAAACATAGCACATTATAAAAGTCTCAGATAAATGATAAATACGTGCCTGGGGACCTCTGACATGCATGCCAGACAGTAGAAGGACTAAAGACCACAGAATGCATGCTGGTGTTCGCGGATGTTTGGTCTGCCATAGGAATCCCAGAACCTGGACAACTTAAAACCCATAGTATTATTGCTAGAGCCTCAACAATGCTAGGACCCTAAACCAACTGTTAAAGCCCACAAAGTCTGGAATTTCGGTATCTTAGCTCAAATCCAGAAAATCCTATGCGCTGTGACTTCTACAGCCTAGAAGATCAGGGAATCTCGGTGGGCCTGCTAGATCCTAGAATAAAGGATCAGAAAGGTATTTTATGGCGGCCAGAGAGCAGAAAATCCTCTGGATTCTTCAGTGACTTCTGGAGTGCTGACAGATGTGAAGACCCTCTACAGCTCACAAGGCCCAAAGGGTAAGAAATGTCAACTACACTCATGAAGGTTCTTGAACTGCAGTTTGAGGGCCAGAGCTTTGTTGACCATACAAGAGCCGGAAAAACGTTCAGCTTTTCTAACATACATTACTGGTGTGCAGCAAGTTAGGGAGCTGAACTAACCAAGCTAAAACGTAGAAGCCTCTGAAAGTGTGCTAACATTGCCAGGGCCTAGAAGGTTGTCAAAGTGTGCTGACACTGCCAAAACCTGGATGTTCCTCATGGTGATGTAACCCTGCCAGAGCATAGAGGGTCACAGTACTGCGCTAACACAGCCAGAGTTTAAACTGTCCCCAGGGTACTCGCTTACTGTTTCGTGAAGAATCTCACAAATATACAAATAAGATAGAGCAAAATAGTTCAGGTAAGTAAATCTGCCAAAAGTTAAAATAGTAATGGTATCCAAGTGTGATTAGCCAATGCAAAAGCCTTATTTCTGTGCACCAGTGAAGATTATTAATAGAGCATTTGCCCCCATTTTGAGTACACTATTACCCTTAGGTAATGTTGTATGGGAGATTACCTTCAGGCAGGATATCCTGGTACTCGCTGGTGCAAACACAGGAGTTAGTGCTATTTGCGTGCAGCTCATGATAGGCCTCTGTGTTTTCATGGGTGCACTTTGAGCTTGCGGATTTTGTACTACTAATGCATACATTTAAATGACACCACAGGAGTAAGAAAGAGCATATTTTCAATGACTAAAAAGTAATTTAGGCTTCTATAAAGAATCAAGAAATATTTGAGGAAAAACCCAAACATCACAGCGAAACAATATAAGGCAACAATCTCTTGTCTCTCCTTGTAGACGATGCCCTGCCAGAACTGCGGTCGCGGGACGTGGCACAGATGCTGAAGGAAATTAAAATCAAGTTTGCTTCAACTGAGGTATGCTTTAGTTATTTTGCATTGCACTGGTTGTGTTTTGTTGGTTTCCTGGAGTCTTCATGGCATGTGTTTGTAATAACAGGTATGACCTGATAAGTACCCATAAAAAGCCAGAGGCAATTGTGTAAGTTCCTGAGCCTACATTACATAATTACTGAGGCTATTACTCATGTGCCCTCCCTCCAGGCTGTAATTACCGAAGGGGGGCAGGCATTGTATATTTGTTTTCATTTACCCCAACATGCCTGGTATCTGCACTACCAGTGACAACCAACTTCACTGGCAAAGATTCCCTCATCATCCCAATGGGATGCACTACACTCACATAATGTACTGGGTGTGCAGTCTACAGGAATGTCGGGGGATAAGTAATTGCAACCTGCTCTCACAGGGTGTCGACCACCAGATCTAATATTTGTTTTAAAAACAACAGAGATCTTGTATATAATAATAATGGGCATGAAATGCAAAATAACAACATAAAGCTTACAAATTCTATCAGGCGAGAAAGAACAGTTTGAGAGACGTGCACAGTCAATGCTCAACTAAAACACAGATTTTCGTCTTGAAGATGAACAGCCCTAAAAGATAAACTTATACATTTTCATAATCTGAAGTTAAGGAGGTTGGAATTGAGTTCCAAGGCATTGATAATTTTAATTTCTGCTTTTTTTTAGCCTAGAAAAAGCCTCCAGTGGGGGGAATCTTCCAGCTAGAACAAATTTCTGAAATCACTTTTTCACCTAGAACAACCTTATCTGTTGATGAAGCCTTCTTGTTTGCTACCTTAGACCATTGCTGGGACATTAGGATTGGGTAGTTTGTTGTCTGAACTACCAATAGGCAGGCTCCCGGAAGGCGTACCGTTCAACGACTGGTTAAATGAAGCTGTGATCAACCAACATGATTGTATAATGAGTAGAAGTGTGCTGCACTGATGGTCAAAAGCAGAACATTAATGGATGAGGGCCAGTTGTTAAGTACGTGCCTATGAAATTGGGGATCATGAGGTTCAGTCCCAGTTACCAAACGCCATTTAGGTACCACATCTAGCAGAGAATCAGTACCCTTAGGAAGAGGCTAAATGTGAGTACTAGGTGTCATTTACCAGAAAATGAATGTGTACAGTATCAAAACTCATTTCCAATTAAAAAAGGCACTTGCCAAAAAGCAACATTGAACACAATCAAGTTACCATTTAAACCTCTCACAGCATTAATGTTACTGCAGCTCTCAGCTTTGTCTTTCACAACTTTTAGAATGTGAGGATCTACTGCGGCAAAAGTGGTTCTGCTCCTTCCACTAGTCTGTTAAAATTCAGAAAAATTGTGGTTCAGAGGAAGCTAAATCTCAATACACTTGATACATAATTTTTTCTCCCCCTCCCCAAACCCCTCCCACCCCCAGAACAATGGTAAAATACCCTCCTATAAGGGAATTAAGCAACATTTTCTGGAGGCTGACACTGACATTGTCACAACTGCAAAATTCCTCAGCTTCACATTAGACTCCATGAGACACCTACAATTGCATGTTAAACTCTTGGCCAAGAGTGCCAGGTACCAACTCAAAAGGTCTGGATTATAAGTAAGGCTTCCAGTTTTCCGTTTTCACTGATTTTTGCAGATACATACAGACAGAAAATAATCTATTTCCTGTCTGTATTTATTTTTAAAAGCGGAAAAATACAGAAAATTGTGCTTCTTCTGAGTGAGTCTCCTTGTTGTCCTTTATGAATTCCAGACCAACTACTAAGCAGATAGACACCATGGGGATTCAAAAAAGGATGAGATTTCCTTAAATACAGGTATATGCTAACATAAATTTGTATATAGTGCTAAAACGTACCCGTCGGTGTAGTATTTTGTTATATTTGGGTGCTTAAACGCAACAGGCATCAAAGTATGAGTGCATGTTTATCAATTCAATAAATGTGAAGACTACATTTATCGTCCAAAACATAAAATAAATACGGATAAGTACCAATAAAATGACCCCCAAAAATATGGATAAATACAGACGGAAATGTTAAAAAAATAAATACCATAAAACCAGAAGCCCTAATTATAAGATATTTCTCTACAAACATGACAAAATGGTGGTAGAAGCTGTTTTTGATCAGTGATGTCGTTTGCGATGTTGTCAGTGATGTCATCAATGATGTAATTTAACGTTCTGAATAATGTAATATGTGAGGTCATAAGCAATGTATGGTGGAGACGCAACTTACAGTTAGGTCAGTGAAGTATAACTAGTGAATTTCAGTGTTTTTTTGGTTTCTAAACACTTTATTATTCCAGGTTCGAACTCTAACAGGTCTTTAACCTTTGTTTTTTCAGTGAGTATGTACTCACTGAAAATATATATTCTGAAAAAAACAAAGGTTAAAGGGGTGTTATAGTTAGGTGAAAATGTCAGTTAAAATATACAGTTTTAAACAAATGAAAGCACTGAAATTCACCAGTTATCTAAAGCATCTGTACCTCGTGTCCTATGCTAACAATAACTCGCACCTCAGCCATGCAGTGTTGTCATCAAAGATGTAACTTCGAATGTTGCAGTGTTGTTATCAGTGAAGACATAGATCATGTCATGAGTGATGTAATATGTGAAGTAATTAACAGTGCTTGACGAGAGAGCAAGTTATAATTACCTTAGAGCCTGAGTTACAGTTACTTGAGTTAACTATAATAGGTGAACTACACCGGTTATGTTAGTTTAAAACTTTGGGCCTGATTCTAACTTTGGAGGACGGTGTTAAACCGTCCCAAAAGTGGCGGATATACCACCTACCGTATTACGAGTTCCATAGGATATAATGGACTCGTAATACGGTAGGTGGTATATCCGCCACTTTTGGGACGGTTCAACACCGTCCTCCAAAGTTAGAATCAGGCCCTTTGTGTTTTAACTGATATATTCACCTAAACATAACATCCTTTCGTTTTTTCAGTAAATTTCTACTTTTTTTAAAATGGAAAGTAAGATATTATTATTACCCTACCTAATTACAATGTCACTTTAACCTTTGTTTTTTTCAGTGAATTTCTAGGGCTCTGCAACATAAAGTAATGTTTTATTACCATAATTAATGCCAACCCCACGCTGTGCACAGACCTTTGCCATGCACAGTGTGAGGTTAGCCCCCCCGCAGCCATGGGGACCACCTTCTCCGAAGAGCTGTTATGATATGCAGAAGGAGCCGCCCAGCCCTCTCCCGCTGCCCGGGGACATCCACTTCCCTGGGGCGTTTAACAAATGATATGCGGGGTGCCCTGTGGACCCCCACACCCTGGGGACCACCCCTCCCCCCCAGGGCATCTATATACAAAAGTGTGGTGTGGGTCTGTGGCCTCTCCGTGCACCGGTGACCACCACACCCCAGGGCAAGCAGAAAACAATTGAGAGAGTTCCCTGGGCCCCAGGGACTACCCCCTCTACCCCCAGGGCTGTCTGCACATTGGAGGGGAGCCCCGTGGCCCTCCTTTTGCAGCGTCTGATGGCCCAGGGGACCTATACCCCAGGTTCGGCTCCTGCTATGTCCCAGGGTTCTCCCCAGCAAACACTGCTGTTTGACAGTGGGACCTTTAAAACAGGTCCCGCTGTCAAACAGCAGAGCCTGCATCTCTGTCCCCTGCATGCGTGCAGAGCACAGAGATGAAATGCTTCAGCAAGCATGGAGCTGCTGTCAAAGCAGGTTTGTGATTGCTGAAGCAATAGCACTGCAGGGGAAACCTTGAGGCTTCCCCTGCAGTGTCAGGTAGCCCGTCAAGGGCGTTTTATTATAAATACAAAATACATTAAAAAAAAATATGGAGGGGCTGCAGGGGAGCCCTTGAGCGGTCTCAGAAAGCCCAATAAAGGGCTAAAAAGAAAAAGAAAAAGAAAATCCCTGTAGCTCAGTGTGAAGACTGCAGACCTTCAGACTGAGCTCTGGGGGCTCGAGTCCATCTGGACTAATTTCATTTTTTATTTTAAATTGAACACAAGTATCTCATTCTAACTGTATGAGACATTAAAGCCTAAAAAAACTCTATCTCTTTCCCTCTTACTTTATTTCTCCCTTTCCATCAATTTCTTTCACTCAGACACTTACGCACCCACTCACACTCACTCAGACACTCATGCACCCACTCACAGACCCACGCATACACTGACTCACCCATTAAAACGCTGATGTAAGCACTCTCACACCTATACAATCTGACAGCCACTCTCACCCTAGATACACCCTCTCATATCAATTCTCACACCCAGAGACACAGCAGCCAACTCACGCCACACATGGTCAAAGACCCGTGTACAGCATGGGGCTGAGTCAGGGGGAGTTGGCCTCTGGCTAGATCTTGCGGGCAACCTCCCTTGTGCACAGGTGAAAGCCATGCACAGTAGAGGTTTGGGTGCTTGTAGGGGGTTGATCTCAGAGCCTGGGTGGAGGCCAGGTGGCCGGGCGCAGCGATGGTTGGATTACCGTATAGTAATGAAAATTACTATATATTAAAAAACCCTAGAAATTCACTGAAAAAGACAAAGGTTAGAGGGACATTATAGTGAGGCTCACATTTCAAGCGTACAAAACCATAGAAATTCAGCAGTTATAGTTAGGGCTACCTCAAGTAACTGTAACTGTAACTATAACTCGTGCACTCACCATGCACGGCTACTTACCCCACAAATGATTGCACCCATGACATCTTTGATAACATCCTTGATAATATCAATGTAATATTTGCAGAAAAAAAATTAGGAAAAAACTGTGCATGGCGAGGGCACAAGTTATAGTTACTTGAGGTAACTAAATACAATTGCTGAATTTCTGTGGTTTTCTACACTTGAAATGTGAGCCTGGTTGCGGAAGACAGTGTGGACTTATTAGATAACGTTCTCATTTTAGGTTCTTGCATAGGGGACCTCCATTGATAGTCATAAGCACTGCATAATCCCACCCATGTGCCGGGACCTCAGAACATTTTCTCACTTCTTCATAAGTGTAATATTCGCCTTTCTTCAGGAAGGCCTGCAGAGTCACTTAAGAGTGAAACATATTATGCAGCCTATAGGAGTAAGCTACAAAGGCACAATTCTTCAAGAAGAGGCCAGTAGCATTATATATGTCTATAATGTCATAATGTTTTGGTAAAACACCATAAATGCCTTTCACACACCCCTTTTTGATAGAGTACAGAGATTAAGTAAAGCAGGACAGTGTAGCCCAATAGGCTGTCATTATATGAGTTAAAAATAAAGACTGCCTTTAAGAACAGACCACCAGTACTCCATCATGCTCAGCAGGTGGCAGTTGCTTCAGTTCTTTTTTCTAACTCCTGCTGAAAGGATCCTAGAGCACTGAGCTCAGCCTTTTTAGGCTCCTTCTTATCGACATTTTGCAGTAGAATTTGGTGGCAACAATTTTACTTGACGATTTTCATCTCTCCCTGCTTTCTTCTGTTTATCCTGACAGAAAAGTAAGGTGTTCTGTCAAAGTGTCTTCTTTGACAAGTGCCCAGCCTGTAGGAGGAAGAAGGCCAAAGCGGATGCTCATGAAGTCTGCATCATCTATCCTTCCAGCATCTCATGTTCCTGACTCATGTCATCACTGCAGGAACTTTTTGCGTCACACCTTACAAGAAAGGAAGAAGATACGCCTCCATGGGACTGAGGAGAGACAGCGGCAACAAGCACAGGCTGTAGGTAGGACCTCAGAACGAGGGGAAAGTCAGTCTTCCACCAAGACTCTGCCTTCAACCTCTGAAAGACGTGGGAGGTTTGAAAAGAGGGTTCCAGCGCGAAAATGACATTGGTCCCGGTGGGCTTTGAGCGAATCAAAGTCGAGGCAAGGTAAAGCTCCTACCTGTTCGCCATCAAGAGCTTGGTCTACACCCAGTCGTCATCGAGGCAACACCGGTCAAAGATGAAGTCCCATACACCATTGATGCACAGACTGCGGTCGATGTCGAGAAGTCAGGAAGGAGTGGATCAACTTCAGGACGTCAGTGGATGTTGATGTTGAGAAGCAGATCAACGTCAGGTTGTCTTAGTAGAACGTTGATGTCGAGGAGACACCGGTTATCAAGGAAAAAGAGAAGAATAATCTATTCAGCTCCAGATTTTCAATATTCGAGAATGTATTCATCTTCTCCAATTGTGGTACCATCTTTATCTACGTCTCCTCCACCTACAACACCTCACCTTCCTCTGCCTTCACCCTCTCCATCACCACCACCGATTTTGCCTCCTGCACCACTATAACCTACATTACCTCCTCCACCACCAGGCCCTTTTGCAAGGGCACCTATTCCATGTATGGAGACTCCAATTCCAAGGAATAGGTCACACTCCCAAATGGGCTACTGCTCTTGCCATAACAGACGCCATAGTTCCATGACCTTACAAATTTCGAAGAGGTCCTGGTACGAGGGGCGGCCAAATTTAATATACAGATGTCAGTACCAACACCCTCCACATCTGTAATATTCAAGACACTACACCAAAGGACAGCCTCAAGACCACTACTACCATTGGTCCCTGGCCTCCTGGAACCAGCCATTGAGCTGTTTTAGACACCGGCTACAGTTAAGCCTGCTCAGTTGAGGCTACAAAAGAAATACCAGCCTCCGGATCAAAATCCTCTATTCCTCTGCTCTGATCAGGTGATGAGTTCTGCAGCAGATCCTTCCCTTTTTAGCCGCACATGAATACTGTCATGGAGTGGCCTTAAGGAAACATGCTTGACTCAGTTTCACATCTGTCAAGCAGGAGTCTCAGCAGGGGATCCAGAATTTACCATTCTGTATTGCACTCTGTTCAGAAGTAACATTGATGATGAGATGGCGAGAACGAAAAGGGAAATCTAAACCCTTACACAGTGGATCTAGAGAGACCGAAAGAACCGAGAAAATCTTTCAGACACTCCGAATGCCATTTTTACCTTCAGGCGGTTCAAACCCCTCAGTGGTACTCAGGTTAATCCCAGCAAAAACACCAAAGATTGTACCGACAGCTGCAAAGCAGACGAGAGGGAGTTGTACCTAACAGCCTGCTCAGAGGGGTAAACAGGCAACCACCTCCAAGCCATGAGCCTCTTCCGTTACCCACTACGTTGGGGGGAAAAGTTTCTCATTAACTGGCAGAGTAGGAAAACCACGCAAGACGCCGGGGTTCTGAATATTGTGCAAAATGGGTATTGTCTTGGGTTCACCAGCCACAACTGTCCAATTTCCATCTTCCATTGCTACGGTCAGAATTTAACATCTTCTTTTATAGAAGAAGGCAGTGGAAGCCGTTCATCACAGACAGTGGGGGTGGGAATTTACACCCAATACTTCCTGGTGAACAAAGAAGACAAGATATACTCCTCCTCAAAGTAGCCTACAAGTGGATACAGCGAGAAAAGTTCTGGATGATGGCATTACATCAAATATATCCCCAATTACACCAGGGAGACTGGCTTTGCTCCATTGATCTTCAAGGTGTATACCTTTACATTCCAATTGCCACAGAGCATAAAAGGTTTTTGAGGTTCATTGTGGGGCACGACCATTACCAGTACACAGTACTTCCATTTGGCCTAAAGTCAGCACCCAGAACATTCTCAAAGTGCATGGCAGTAGTAGCGGCCCATCTTAGGAAGAATTGAGTATTGGTCTATCCATACCTAGACAACTGGCTCAGAAAGGCATCAACTTCTCAAGAAGCCCAACATCATTTCAATAAGACATGCAATCTCCTTCAAGGTTTGGGCCTTCATGTCAACCACAAGAAGTATACACCTACTTTGGTTCAGACTTTACATTACTTGGGAGAGTCCATCGACACAATTCGAGCAAAAGTGTGTCCTTCGGAGGAGAGACGTGTATCGATCCCTCAGAAGTATCACTCTCTCATTAAAGGTATCTCATCAAACAGTGAGTGTCCTCTATTCTCTGTTCCATGGCCTCCTGCATCTTCCTCACTCCAAATGCTCACCTGTAGATGCAACTCTCCAAGAATGTCTCAAGGACCAGTGGGACCAACTAACAGGCAAGTGCTAGGACAGGATCAACCTGTCCCTTCAAGCAAAACAGTCCCTGAAATGGTTGTGCTCTCCAGTCAATCTCCTGCAAGGGTTGTCTTTTAACCAACAGGTTCCCTGTCAAATCATAGTGATGGATGCATCTCTAGTAGGATGGGAAGTCCTAATGGATCACCTCCAGATTCAGGGCACATGGTCACACAGAGAGATGACCTATCACATCAATATCCTCGAGCTCCGCACAGTTCATCTAGTGCTCAAAGCCTTTCACCCATCGTTCACGACCCAGGCCCTGCTTGTTCAGATGTGCAATACAACCACCATGTACTACCTCAACAAACAAGCAGGGAGGAAGAAGGTCCAGGCCCTTGTCACATGAGGCCCATGTAATTTAGAAATGGCTTTTAGCCAGGTACCTGAAGAAAGATCACAGCAACTCACCTACCAGGTGTCCACTTCCACTCCCAACAAATGGTCACGAGGACCCATCCGAAATTCCTCCCTAAGGTTATTTCGGATTTCCATGTAAACTAGACCATCGCCTTACCAACATTCTTTCAGAATCCCTCTATGCCAGCTGAAAGAACTCTTCATTCCCTGGATGTAAGGAATTTTGAAATTTTATCTTGATAAATCATTGGACATCCGCAGATCGAATCAATTGTTTAGCAACTATGGTCTGGTTCATACAGGGCTAGCCACCTCTAAACAGTCGATTTCCCATTGGATCATTTCCTGTATCCTCTTGTGCTATCGCAAAGCTAATAAAACACTGACAGCTAGACCAATAGCTCACTCCACTAGGGGAAAGCGGCTACTGCGGCTTTAATGAGGAATATCCCTATAGCAGATATTTGCAAGGAATCCATGTTGAGATTTGTTCTCACCTTTACCAAGCACTACTGCCTGGACTCGGATGCTAGGAAAGATGCTAAAGTAGGACAGGCCTCCATCAGGTATCTCTTTGCTTAAATGGCTAAGTTCTCACTCCTCTATCTTCTCCACCGCTTTTATTAGGGATTGCCTTGCTACTCTATTCAGCATTTATGAGTATCAATAAAGATCCCCTACGTGAGAAGGAACAGTTTCTTACCTGTAACTCCAGTTCTCTGGTAGGGGAATCTCCATTGAAGTCATAAGCAACCCTCCCTCCTCACCGGTGGAGTGGACAGAGGTACATACATTCTAGTATCACCTCAGACAAAACTGAAGCAACAGCCACCTGCTGAGCATGATGGAATAATAGTGGTCTCTGGGTTCCTAAAGGCACAGCATCTATCTTTAACTCATATAATGACAGCCTATGGGGCAACACTGTCTTGCTTTACTTCATTTCTCTATTCTTTAAAAAAAAAAAAAAGGGTTTGTGAAAGGCATTTATGCTGTTTTAGCATCATGACATAATATACATATATCATTCTCCTGGCCTCTTTTTAATCTATGATGAAGAATTGGGCCATTGTAGCCTACCCTATAGGCTGCATAGTATGTTTCACTCTTAAGAGACTCTGCATGCCTTCCTGAAGAAATGGTATGGTAATGAAATATTACATTACATTGCATTAAAAATACCCTAGAAATTCCTTGAAGTAAACAAAGTTTAAAGAGACGTTATAATTAGGTATGTAAAAATATCTTACATAAAAAAACAATTAACGTAAAGATTCATAGAAAAAAAGAAAGATTAAAGTGACATCATAGTTGGGTGAATATGTCAGTTTTAACGTACCATTTTAAACTAAAAACCCTGACGGTCACCAGTTATAGTTAACTGAATAAACTATAACTTACACCCTTGCCATGCACTGCTTCTAACCTCACGTATTACGTTACATATGACATATCCTATAACATTACTGATTACGGTACATCTGAAATTGAAGCACGGATGACATTATGCATGGAGGGCGCGAGTTATAGTTGCACGAGTAGTGCATGGTGGCATATAGAGGCCTGGGGGCAGAATGGACATGGTGGAGCAAAAGGGGAATTGCAAGATATAGGGGCTGCAGGTACACACAGACTGCCTGCAGGGTGCAGAAGACACAGAGTGGCTACAATGGGTGTGTTGCACATAAAAGGGTTGCAGAGGCAGGGTGACAGACTGCCAACAGCACAACCAACATCATATGCCAGCACAACCACCATTATGTGCCAGCATTACCAACATCATGTGCCAACATCATATGCCAGCACAACCAACATCATGTGCCAGCACAACCATCATACGCCAGCACAACCAACATCATACAACAGCACAACCAACATCATACAACAGCGCACTCACCATCATACAATTCCCATCCTATACCAATACATCCACCATTAAACATTAACACAAGTAACATCATACACCAAGTTGCACACTGCATACTTCTACACAACCATCATACAGCAACGCAGCCACCACCACACGTTCCTACAACCAACATCATTTTTCAATGCATCCAGCATAATTTTCAAACACACCCACTGTCATAAGCCAACACAATCACCTGCATGTTTATCCAGTCTTATAACAGCAAACCTGCAACCATGCTTCCACTCAATCAACATCATACTGAACATGTCAGCATTGTAGAGCAACACGAACATCATCATAAGTCCATACAACTACCTTCATAAATCAACATACCAAGCATCATGTGTCCGCACAACCAAAGCACTGGTCTTGAGCAGGCACAGTTTGGAAGGAGACATGCTATGGAGCTCTTCTGGGGTGGTCTTAATTATAATCATCCTGTATATGAATGTCATTGAGAGAAGTCAGTAAGTATTCATATGAAGGTAGTTGTGACCTGCAGTGGTGGACTGAATTAGAGTCCTCCAGTGGCCAGCGGTATGTAGCAGATCTTCCCAATTATTCCATTACTGCTCATATGATGGGCGGTTTGCTGATGTGGTCTGTACTAGATGATATAGTCCTATAAAAGTGTTTAAGGGCAAAGCAGTATGCAGGAATCATTCCACAACCTGTTTGCACTGCAATCACCTGCACGATCACAGAGTGTTAGTGTTTGCATGCCCTAGGGGATTATGGGGGTCATTCTGACCCCGTCCGGCGGCAGAAGCCGCCGGCCTGGCTGGAACCTCCAGAATACCGCTGCGCGGTCAAAAGACCGCCAGAAGGCCGCCCGCCCAGCGGGAAACCCCTTCCCACGAGGAAGCCGGCTCCGAATGGACCCGGCGGAGTCGGAAGGGTGCGACGGGTGCAGTTGCACCCATCGCGATTTTCAGTGTCTGCTATGCAGACACTGAAAATCTTAGTGGGGCCCTGTTACGTGGGCCCCTGCAGTGCCAATGCCATTGGCATGGGCACTGCAGGGGCCCCCAGGGGCCCCACAACACCCCTAACCGCCATCCTGTTCCTGGTGGCCAAAACCGCCAGGAACAGGATGGCGGTAAGGGGGTCGGAATCCCCATGGCGGGGCAGCAAGCTGCGCCGCTGTGGAGGATTCCCCAGGGCAGCGGGGTACACCGCCGGTTTCCCGTTTCTGACCGCGGCTGTACCGCCGCGGTCAGAATGCCCAGGGATGCACCGCCAGCCTGTTGGCGGTGCATCCCCGGTCCCCGGCCCTGGCGGATTTTACCGCCAGGGTCGGAATGACCCCCTATGTATGAATTTTCAGTACTAAGAATGTCCAATCTAGACAGAGGTCAGCCCTTCATAACGTATTTGGACATAGAAAGTTGTCAGATTGCTTGCGAACATGAAGAGGGCATGGAAAATTATTAGAGTTTGAAAACATACTGTGAGTGTGCTGATTGGGCTATTACAAATCTGCCTACCATAGATTGTGCTTTGAGGAGCAATTATTGGTACAGGTTCTATTTTAGGGATAAGGGACATGTAATTATCCTGTCAAAAGTCATGTTGTCATCTTGTTTCTGAACTGTAAGTGCTCCTGGATACTGTGACTCTTGGCTGCTAGTGAGTTCCAGAGCTTGACACCCCGGAAGTGCCTCCTATGACTTTGTTTTGTTTTCTTTTTTTTTTGTCTACAGTAAGGCAGTATTCCGATCCTTGGTGCAAGGTCGGAGCACGCTATCTGGCTTCTGTGGTTTTGCTTAAATTGCCATGGGGCCTCTATTGACAATGCACTGTGCTTTAAACGTGGCTTGCCTAGCTACAGGTAGCAAGTGAAGTGTTGCTGGATTGGTGTTATGCATTCTGTGGGTTGAAGTCAGAAGGGAGTCTTCTGGAAGTGTTTTGGATTAGTTGTATTTTGCATATAATGAAACTGTGAGATCCGAGGGATAGGCTGTTGGCATGGCTAAGCTTGGAGATTACGAGTGCAAGAATAGATTTCTTTGGTATCCAAGATATAAGAAGATGTCTTGCAGTGCTTACATTGTGTAGAAGGTGCTCTTTGCTACCTTGTAGAAAATGTGGTTTCACGGATAGGTCGGAATCCATAGTTGCCCAATATTTTTACAGCTCTTTCATTGTAGCTGGAAGGCTATTGAGTTCATTGGACTATATGTAGGTAAGTTGGTGTTTGTACCATTGTCTCCAGATCATGATCTATGTCTTTGGAGAGTTGAGCTTTAGGCAGGTCCTCCTCGTCCATGCATTTAAGGTATGGAGACAGCTGCCAAGTCAGGACTTGAAGAAGTCTTCTGAGACATGCATTTTTAGAATGATTTGTATATCATCTGCTTACTTATAGAAGGTGAGGTTGAACAATCTAATCAGGTCTGCTGAGGGGGTTAGAGTTGGGTAGATGTTAATTAAGAGTGCAGAATGCAGTCTGAGGAATGCCACGGTGTTGGGTGTGAGGGGCCAATGTGATTAGTGGTAGATGCTTAAGCTTTGTCTGTCTTCAAGGTATGAGGCAATCCATTTCCGAGCATATTTACGTATTCCAACTGGATATATTCTTTGTAGTTGTGTGTGATGGTGGACAGTGTTCAAATTCTGCTGATAGATAAAATCGCAGCAGGACAGCCACTCCTTTCTTATCCACTGTATGTTTTAGTTCATTCCATATGGATATAAGGGCTGACTCTGTGCCTCGACCTGGTCGGAATCAATATTGTTGGTCCCACATCAAGTACATTTTATAAATAAACTTTGAAAGCTGAGAAAAAACTGCTTTTCCAGATAATTTTCCAAGGAACAGACCATTAAATATTAGTCTGTAGTTTGCTGGGTTGGCTGGCTTGAGGCTCTTCTTCCTGGGGAGTGGTCTAGTGGTTTCAACTCCGACAGGAAATAACATAGTTCCAAACTTATTGAGTAAGCATTTAGCTACCTCCCATGTACAGTTTATGTGAAGGAAACCTTTCAGGTTTTTGAAGGAGCTGGGTGTGAAGGTGATCCTGATAGTCTGCTTGCAATGATATTATTGTAGAATTATTTTTCAAAGAGGGTACTGAAATGATTAAGTGGTGAAAGACTATTGTCGTCCATTTCTGTGGTAGTTTTGTTTTGCGGAGGGGAGAGTTAGCAGTGTTTCCTTACAATCATTTTATATCTTTTCAATCTTCGAGAATAGTTCCACTGATATTTTGTCACAGAAGGCTTGGGATTGTTAAATTTGTGCATTTTTTTGGCATTCTGAATTATGGAATTTGACTAGAATTTTGTGGGGTCCTTGGGTGGACATTCCACTTTAAGTGTGATTGTGGAGAAGTGTTGTCATTTTATTTCACGGTCTTGATGGCTGCTTTGTACTTTAGTGGTGTAGTATGATTTTGTCTTGTTCATCCCTTGCTTGCCTCCCTTGCTGTGTACTATGCTGAGTTCTCATTCTCTTGATATTATTAGTCCAGGCTGTTTTCTTCTTGTGGTTAATTTTGGATGTGGTTGGTATAGGTATCTGGATGTCAAAGGCAGTGATGATCCAGCTGTAGACCACGTGTACGTGTTGAGGTTACATAATTGTTTTTTTTCCAAGATGGGTGTTATGTCTTGGGAGGTGATTTTCAGTGCGGCAATTGCTGATCATCAATCAGTAAAGGTTTATAAAGTCATTTCCAAATAGTCCAAACAGTATGAAGTCTATCATTCCACACTGGGAAAGATTGGTTACAAATCCTACCAGGGAGAATTTGTGTAAGCAAATTCACCCCAATATTATACCATATCCTATTTGAAATTTGAAAGTAATCCAAAACTACATCCAGGATCTACATGATCTTTGGTATGAGACATTAGAATTCATGTTTTTACCAGTAGGAAACTGACGAAAGATTACCACCTTTATGGAAAGGCATTTGGAGAAGCCCTCTGCCCTCCAAAAAGAACATTACAGTAAGTCTTCGGTGTGCTTTGGACTTCTAGAATAATACTCTCGAAACAGATGAGAGCAAAGTAGGATTCTTTGGCTGTACTGTGTAGCAGCAGGCTGTACTGAAAACCAAACACACTGCATATCACCAGAAGAATCAGATTTTCATCTGTCAAGCGAAGTGATGATTGTGGCCCACTGTGCAACTGCAGAGTCTGAACTCATCACAGTCATTAAGTCCTCCATGAATTGATCTTTACACCGGCACATTTCAGAAGAAAATTGAAAGCATCTGTCCATTAACCAAGGTTTAGCTGAGAATCGATCATGCACCAAGACATTGATCAATAAACACATTATTTCATCTAATACTGAATAGGTGAAAATGAAACAAAACAGGTTTTTTGAATGGTCTTTTCAATGTCCAGAGAGCCCCATTGAGAAGTTGTGTGAACTGAATGGTGGTGTGCATAAACAAATGTCTTCATACATCACTGAGCTTGAGTAGTTTTGTTGGAATAAATTGGCCAGAATTCCTCTAAGGTGATGTGAGAGACTGAACTAATAAACTTGTACAGAAATCTTTACGTTATTGCTGCTGAAGAGGGTCCCACCTGTTTCTAAATCAGAGTTAAACCTTTCCACACAAGTCTACTGATCAATGGCTGATTTGTTTTGTTGTGAAATATGTGTGTTTGTCACAGGAGTTTAGATTTATCTGTGATTAAGACTTTGGGGAGGGCTGGATATTGTTAATCTGTAAAACCACAGAATCTTGACAGTATACTTTCTTTTTCACATCACTGTACTTTCAAAAACATTGACCAGATAAAAACTCTTCTATCCAAACAGTCTCACTGCCCGCCCAGTGCAGCGCTGAGTGTAGTTATTATAGTAACTTTAGCCCTAACATGTTTGAGTCAAGTTTTTGTTACCGAAATAGATACATGTTGATATTTTAGTGGGTAAATATTTTGGGATGGTTTTTGAAGCCTACATTGTTGAGTTGTTTAATATTGTGTTTATATATTCACGTGTCCCCAATACCATACAGCACTATGCTCAAGCTGCAACAGGGGTAAAAGGCAGGAATCTACACAAATGTTGATTTACTTTCAAGACTGCATTGGTGTTTGAACTGGGATTTTCTCCAAATATTCAACAATTTTTTAGGAAATTGGAGAGAAATGTGTAGTTAAGCCCGCCTAGTGATGATTTGTTTCTCGTTATTTTCTCAGGAGATTGTCAAGCTTGCAGAAAAAGCACTTCTGAGACTTCAGCAAAAAGGTAAACTAGCTCAGTTCACCCCACAGCACAGCATTCCTTGTAAGGTACATAGACACTGTAAGTCCTCCCGAAGAATTAAAGTATCTTTCTTTTCTGACAGACACAGCTTCCCGATTATCTCTGATGCCCCTTTCACCTGGTGCCACTGGGGAGCAGACTCCCACTGGCATCGTTTCCGAGGGGCTTTCCCTCTCTTGCGGTGCAGCCATACTTCTGCAATACTCTCACAGTGCCCCGGTGGTCCTGTTTCCAGCTCACAGCGCCATAGTGCAACTGCCTCACTCTCTCAGTGCCCCAGCAGATCTGCAGTCTATACGTAGCATCACTGTGAAGCTTCCCACCTCTCACAGTGGCACTGAGGGAGGTTTCCTCTCTCACACTACAGCCATGCCTCTACCTCACTCTCACAGTGCCCCTGTGGATCTGCAATCTGCAAGTGGCATCACCAAAAAACATCCCACCACTCTCAGTGTCACCTTGAAGCAGAACCTTCCTCTGAGTGCAAGTCGTGAGATGCCTCCCTACGGCACTGACACGTTACAACTGTCTCCATCTCAAAGAGCCACCATGGAGCTGCCTGGCTCTCTTACTTCCACTGTGGAGCAAGCCCACCTTCCCAGACCTTCCATGCAAAGGATGCTGTCTCATCCTGCCAGACCACAGCAGACCCCACCTGGCCATGGCATTCTGGGGCAGACCCCCGCTCAAAGCACCTCTGTGGAGAAGAGATCTTCTCAAGGTGCCATAGTGGAAAGGACCACTTCTCTCAGTGCCACCGTAATGCAGACTCCCTCTCTCAGCATCACTGAGAAGCAGACCCAATCTCTCGGGGCCACTGCTAAACAAACACCCTCTTACACTACAACTGTGCCACAGACACCATCACACATTGCCACCATGAAACAGTCCCCATCTCCCATTACAACTGTAGAGCAGACACCCTCTCGTATTACAGCCACAGAGCACACCATATCTCTCAGTACCACTGTAAAACACCCCCCCTATGAAACTTCCATTGAACAGGAGATTCCTCAGCTCAGCGCCTCCATAAAGCACAACCCCACCATGCAGCAGACGCCTTCTCTCAGTGTGCTCATGGGGCAAACCCAGTCTCCTAGTGTGGCCCAGAAGCAGACCCCCTCTCACAGTCTTACCAAGGAGCAGGTCCCCCCACACAGTGCTACTGCGGGGCAGACCCCCTATCGCAGTGTTACCGTGGAGCAGACCCCCTCCCACAGTGCTAACTTGGAGAAGAACCCCTCAACCCCTGCTCGTGGTGCTCCCTTGGAGCACCACTCCTCTCACACAACTACCTTACAGCATACCCCCTCTCAACCCTCTCACACTGTTTTTCAGCAGAGCGGCTCTCACACAGCTACCTTGCAGCAGACCCCCTCTCGCACAGCTACAGTGCAGCAGAGCGGCTCTCACACAGCTACCGTGCAGCAGACCCACTCTCACACACCTACCTTGGAGCAGAGCCCCTTACCTACTGCTAACATGGAGCAGAACTCGACTCACAGTGCCACCTTGGATAAAACCACAGCTCGCAGTGCCACGATGGAGCAGGACCCCTCTCATACTGCCACGTTGGTCAAGACCGCCACTCGCAGGGCCACCTTGGGGTCTTCCCCCTCCTCCACTGGCACCATGGGACATTCCCCCTCTCATACTGCCACGGTGGTGAAGACCGCTACTCGCAGGGCCACCTTGGAGCCTACCCCCTCTTCCACTTCCACCATGGAGTCTCATTCTACCACGATTGTCAAGACTGCCAATAGCAGGGCCACCATGGAGCCTTCCCTTGTCTCTGCTGCCACCATGGAGCAAACCCCCTCTCAGAGTGCCATCTTGGACAAGACCACCTCTCTCGCTGCTACCATGGAACATACTCTCTCTCATACTGCTACCTTGGATACGACCATGGTTCACAGTGCTGCCCTGGAGCAGAATCCCTCTCATACTGCCACGTTGGTCAAGACCACCACTAGCAGGACCACCTTGGAGCGTTCACCCTCTTCCACTGCTACCATGGAGTCTCATGCTGGGACATTTGTCAAGACTGCCACTCGCAGGGCAACCTTGGAGCGTTCCCCTTCTTCCACTGCCGCCATGGAGCAGACCCCCTCTCAGAGTGGCATCTTGGAGAAGACCACCTCTCTCACTACCATGAAACATACCCTCTCTCGTACTGCCAACTTGGATAATATCACAGAGCACAGTGCCACCATGGAGCAGACCCCCTCTCATACTGCCACACTGACCTTGACCACCACTCGCAGAGGCACCATGAAGCCTTCCCTCTCATCCACTGCAACCATGGAGCAGACCCCTTCTAGGAGTGCAATTGTGGATAAAACCATCACTCACAGGGAGACCCTGGAGCAGAACCACTCTCATAGTGCCACCTTGGATAAAACCAGCACTGGCAGTGCCACCATGGGTCACACGCCCCCCCTCATTACCACCATTAGACAGACCCCCTCTCATATTGCCACACTGGAGCAGGGTCCCACTGACAGTGCAGCCTTGAAGCAGGCCCCTTCTGTTAGTGCCACTGGGGAACAAACTCCCCCTCACAGCGCCATCATGAAGAAAACACATCATCCTTGCAAACCTACCGCAGACCAGACCACTCCTCTCGGCATGTCCGTGGAGCAGGATTCCTCTCCCAGTGCCACTGTAGAGAAGATCACTACTCATAATGCCACTGTGGGGAAGACCACTACTCCCAGTGCCACTATGGAGAAGACCACTACTCATAGAGACAATCTCAATCAGACCCCCTCTCAGAGCACCTCACTGAAGCAGACCTCCTCTCACAGTATCGGAGAGGACCTGACCCCATCTCTGAGCGACACTGTGAAACACAGTGCTCCTCATACTGCCACCATAGAGCAGACACCCTCTCGCAGTGTGACAATAGAGCAGACCACCTCTCGCTCCGTGACACCAGAGCAGAACTCTTCTCACGGTGTGACTGTGGAGCAGCCTTATTCTCAAAGTTCCACCATGGAACAGACCCTATCTGGGAATAGCGCATTGAAACAAACCCCCTCTCACAGCTCTGACAGAGAAAAGGCCCCTGCTCACACTTCTACTGTGAAGCAGGGCCCTCTCTTGAAAAATACCACCTCCCACAGTGACATCTTGAACCACACCCACTCTCACACTGCCACTGTGGATAAGACTACGACTCACAGTGCAACGATCAAGCAGGCCTCCTTTCATGGTAAAAACATGCAGCAGACACCCTCTCGCAGTGCCACCTTCAAGCAGAGTGCCTCTAACAGTACAACTGTGGAGCTGAACCCCTCTCTTAGTACCACTGTAGAACAGACCACCTCTCACATTGCCCTTGAAGAGAAGACCTTCTCTCGCAGTGCCACTTCAAAGACTACTACACGCAGGGCGACCTTGAAGGAGAGTTCCTCTCTCAGTGACACTGTGGAGCAGACCCCCTTTCGCAATGCTACTTTGAAGAAGACCACCATTAGCAGTGCCACCTTGAAGCAGACCCCATCTCACATGGCCACAGATAAGCAGACCCCATCTCTCAGTGGCACTATGGAGCAGGAAACTTTTCAAGATCGAGCAATGACCACCTCTCGCACTGCCAGCGTAGATCAGACCTCTTCACGCACTGCCACCGAAGAGCAGACCTCCTCCCCCACTGCCAGTGAGGAGCACACCAGGAAGAAGACACATCCTTACAAGCCCACCACTGAGCAGCCTTCACATAGTGACCATTCATTAGCACAAGGACAGTCACAGAATGAATAAACTCACAAACAACATTTTTATTTGCCATCTTTCTTAGAGTTAAAAAAAATTAAAAAAATACTGAAAGACTTCGTTCTAACCAAAAAGCATTTACTAAGCCCATTTTCTCAATTTAGATCCCGCTTCCTCAGCATCATTTGTTTTACAAATTAGCTGGGGGGGTTGTGCATGACAGCTACCAGAGGATGAACAGTCATTCATGAGAAAGGTGATGCGAGACATCTGCCAAATGGAGAGAAACAGATGAGACAATACTTTAAATGACCAAAAGGACCGTGGTACAAGGTTACACAGATACTTTCCATTTGTTAGATTTGGTCTACAGAATTATACAAACCAGAAGTAGGAAGACAGTGTGAGCTGCACTGAAAATTGTCTTCCATTGAGAGTCTATGGTCTGCAGGTCATGATGCTTGCAGATCAAGGCATCTTGCAAAAAAGGCATCACACTTTGTTGGAATGCACCAAAGAAGGTGTCACAATAACAACTCACAGCAGCTCTTCCCACATCATCGCTTTTATGTTACAAAGGTGAAAAAACATAGAAACAAAAGGCTGTTTTTGAAGAAGGGGGGTAACAGCTGGTCAGAAAGGAATATGTTACCCTGTAAGCATGTAGTGTTGTAGATTAACATGCTTTGCATACTCCTGCCATCTAGTGTTGGATCCAGATGTGTGTAGGTTGTTTTTCTTTGAAGAAGTCTTTTGAGTTTTGAGATAGTGCGACTCCTCCTTCTTGGTGATACTGCACATGGGCATCAACCCCATTGTTCTATTGTTTTCCTGCAAGCACATGATCTGTGATAGACAGAATAATTGTGGAGACCATGTCCCCTGTTTTTGTAAATAGTAAATGGCTATCATGTTGTTCGTCTGGATTAGGACAATCTTGTGGATGAGGTGAGGAAGGAACGCTTTCAAGGCTAGGTGAACAGCTTGAAGCTCTAGATAGTTGATATGAAGACGGTGTTTGGTGTCCATAAAACCTATATAGCGAGATCCTTCAGATGTGCTCCACATCCCGTGAGTGATGCGTCTGTAGTGACAGGCAGTTGGGGAACAGGGTCGAGAAAAGGGAGCCCTTTCAACAGATTGTTGATATTCAACCAATGCAGAGTGATGAGTCTGGCAGTCTGTCAACACTAGATCCTCCACCTGACCCTGTGACTCAGACCACTGTTGTGCCCTCCTATATGGGTCCCTGTACAATGTGGCATAGGGTACGATGTCGATGCAGGAGACCATCATCCCTAAGAGGTGCAGGACTGTCCTAACTGTTAGTTATTGATTTGCTTGAAACTGAGGTAACAGTGACAGAAAATGTTGCACTCTTACAGTAATGGGGTAGGCAAATTCTGTGTGTGTTCAGATTAGCCCCTAGATATGGCTGAAACCAGAGAAGATGTAGGCGAGACTTGGAATATTGATGGTAAATCCCAAGTGGTGTAACACTGTGGTTCCCACCCTGGGGGTTTGCAAAGCCTCCTCAGGGTGTCCGCGCTTGCTTAGAAAATTAAATAATATTAATAAATTAGGTCCCCAGCTTTCAGAAATGACTCATTGGGGGTCCCTGGATTCCAAAAATGATAAAGTGGGGGTCCACAGAAGTCACAAGGTTTGGAACCACTGGTGTAGCAGATCTCTTATAATCCTAGTGTGATGTAGACACTGTTGGTGAGTGTTGGCTTTGATAAGCCAATTGTCTGTATATGGAAATATGTGTAATTTCTGTCTGAGTAGATGAGTTGCCACTACAGCCAGAAACTTGGTGAATATTCGAGGTGCAGTAGTCCCCCCCACCCCCAACCACAAACCTGAGGTATTTGTGATGTCCTGGGTGTATTGGAATGTGACCATTTGAAAATGCTCTGAAAGGATGTAGTGGTTTAGGGGCTGTATATCTAGAATGGTACATAAAGATCTGTGCTGTTTGGGGATTAGGAAGTATAAGGAGCATACTCTTGACCCTTCAAGTTTTAGAGGGGCAGGTTCTATAGCTCCTTTGAGAAGAAGAGCTTGAACTTCCTGTTTGAGCAGCGTTTGATGGTCCAGGGATACCCTGTGGGTGCAAGGTGGGATGTTAGGAGTTGTGGTAGCGAGCTCCATACAGTAACCATGTTGGATAACATCCAATACCCACTGGTTTGATGTTATTGATTGCCATATGGGTAGAACATTTTGCATACAACCCCCAACAGGTGTTGTAGGGTCAGAGGGGGATATGAGGGAAGTCATTGTTTGGTGGTCGGATTTCCACCTCGTGGGGAATCACCTTTGCCTCTACCCTAGGCATTATTGCCATGTAGGTGCATGTATAGTAACCTTTGTGGGGGGCAGGTTTTATAGCTCCTTTGAGAAGAAGAGCTTGAACTTCCTGTTTGAGCAGCGTTTGATGGTCCAGGGATACCCTGTGGGTGCAAGGTGGGATGTTAGGAGTTGTGGTAGCGAGCTCCATACAGTAACCATGTTGGATAACATCCAATACCCACTGGTTTGATGTTATTGATTGCCATATGGGTAGAACATTTTGCATACAACCCCCAACAGGTGTTGTAGGGTCAGAGGGGGATATGAGGGAAGTCATTGTTTGGTGGTCGGATTTCCACCTCGTGGGGAATCACCTTTGCCTCTACCCTAGGCATTATTGCCATGTAGGTGCATGTATAGTAACCTTTGGAAGAAGAAGATTGTTTCTGACCTTGTTGATAGGAGATGGAGGCTTCTGAAGTGGTCGTTTTGGAACACCCACAATAGCTTGGATGGAAAAAGGAACCTTGAGGTGTAGATGTTTGGTGGGCACCCATGGATTTAGCCATTTCAGTGTCTTAATTTTCTCAAGGACCTCGTCGACTTGGGGTCCAAAGATGTTCCTTGTCAAGGGGTAAATTTGGAAGGGTTTGTTGTACATCTGACTTGAACCCTGAAATACGCATCCATGCAGGTCAGTGAAACAGGAGGATGGTTAATCTCTCGCTGCGGTGTTGGCAGCGTGTAGGGCCCAACATATTGAGATGTAGGAGATAAGTTTGCCCTCTGCGCGAAGTTCTTGTCCCCTTTTTCTGTGCTCGTCTGGGAGATGTTGGAGGAGTTCCTCCATTTCGTCCCAGTTAGTACAGTCATATCTGGCAAGCAAATCTATTGAATCGGTGATATACCAAAGGTTTACTGACTGGGGGCGCAACCTTTTCCCCCACTGCATCAAAGCACTTGTTTTACTTGTCCAGTGGCAAGCATCACCTATAGTTTGTGAGTTAGCGCTTTTACAGGCGCTAGTGACTACTAGTGAGTGTGGTGGTACCTGGCCTCAAATATATGATGGAGGGATCTCTATCCCAATATATAATGGAGGGATCTGATGTGGATATATATTTATATATTACACCATCCAAAGGTCCACCTTGTGGTGCGCAAATTTTACGGGTGCAAACGTTAGGAAAGGACCATTCCTCTGCAATCTCCAAAACCAACAATTGTCAAACTATTGATTTGTTGCACTCCAGGAGAGTTTTATTGCTTTTATCCAAAGAAGTATAAAAAGACACTACCAACGCGTTTCAATCTCTCGGTCTTGATCACAGTTTCAAAAGAAAACCTTCCCAAGAGTCTCTATTTATAGTACATTTTCCTATCACCACCCGAGTGCATTCTGGGGCACGTGGTACCCTACAAATATCTAACACCAATCAAAACATGATAAAACCCCAAATATTACCTATTTTTATTAAACGTTCTAATTATTTCTTATTATTCTCACAACGCAAATACTTTCCAATAATATACCAATGTACTAGTTACAGTTATCAGTCCATTATCCCTCATGTAGGATAGGTATGATAACAGCTATCCCACACATCTCATCCGGTTCAGTGTGTAAATATGTGCATGTATTTCATTATTCTGTCTTGGCCTTATATATATTTCCGTATTTAATGATTCAATTACAATTAGAAATTTTTATAATAATAGGTAATATTTTGGGTTTTATCATGTTTTGATTGGTGTTAGATATTCGTAGGGGACCACGTGTCCCAGGATGCACCTGGGTGGTGATAGGAAAATTTAATATAAATAGAGAATCTTGGAAGGTTTTCTTTTGAAACTGTGATCAAGATCGAGAGGTTGAAACGCGTTGGTGGTGTCTTTTTATACTTCTTTGGACAGAAGCAATAAAACTCTCCTGGAGTGCAACGAATCAATTGTTTGACAATTGTTTTTTTGTGTGTGTGTATATGAAAAATGTCACTTACCCAGTGTACATCTGTTTGTGGCATTAGTCGCTGCAGTTTCACATGCTGTGCACATCCCGGAGTGTTACAAGTTGTTTTTCTTCGAAGATGTCTTTTCGAGTCACGAGATCGAGGGACTCCTCCCATTTCGGCTCTATTGCGCATGGGCGTCAACTCCATCTTAGATTGTTTTCCTCCGCAGAGGGTGAGGTAGGAGTTGTATATGCTAGTAATAGTGCCCATGCAATGGAGTGAATACGTATGTACATAATGTAGTTTAAAGTAATATATATATTTACAAATATACAGATGTTCAAGATCAACTTCTAAATGGGTACAGGCTCCCGGGGAGGCGGGTGGGCGCATGTGAATCTGCAGCGACTAATGCCACGAACAGATGTACACTGGGTAAGTGACATTTTCCGTTCGGTGGCATGTGTAGCTGCAGATACACATGCTGTGCATAGACTAGTAAGCAGTTATCTCCCCAAAAGCGGTGGTTCAGCCTGTAGGAGTTGAAGTTGTCTGAAACAATGTTCGTAGTACTGCTTGGCCTACTGTGGCTTGCTGTGTTGTTAGCACGTCTACACAGTAGTGGTTGGTAAATGTAGGAGGCGTAGACCATGTAGCTGCCTTACATATTTCTGTCATTGGAATATTTCCTAGAAAGGCCATGGTAGCACCTTTCTTTCTAGTTGAGTGTGCCTTTGGTGTAATAGGCAGTTCTCTTTTTGCTTTAAGATAACAGGTTTGAATGCACTTAACTATCCATCTAGCAATGCCTTGCTTAGAAATTGGATTTCCTGTATGAGGTTTTTGGAAAGCAATAAATAATTGTTTTGTTTTGCGAATTAGTTTTGTTCTGTCAATGTAGTACATTAACGCTCTTTTGATGTCTAATGTATGTAGTGCTCTTTCAGCTACAGAGTCTGGCTGTGGGAAGAACACTGGTAATTCTACTGCTTGATTTAAGTGGAACGGTGATATGACTTTTGGTAAAAATTTAGGATTTGTTCGTAGAACTACTTTATGCTTGTGTATCTGAATAAATGGTTCTTGTATGGTAAATGCTTGAATTTCACTTACTCTTCTTAAAGATGTGATGGCAATTAAAAATGCAACTTTCCATGTTAAGTATTGCATTTCACAAGAGTGCATGGGCTCAAAAGGTGGGCCCATGAGTAGTCTTAAGACAATGTTGAGGTTCCATGAAGGAACTGGTGGTGTTCTTGGTGGTATAATTCTCTTTAGACCTTCCATAAATGCTTTTATGACTGGTATTCTAAATAGAGAAGTTGAGTGCGTAATTTGCAGGTAAGCTGAAATTGCTGTAAAATGTATTTTAATGGAAGAAAAAGCTAGCTTTGATTTTTGCAAATGTAGTAAGTATCCTACGATGTCTTTGGCAGATGCGTGTAAGGGTTGAATTTGATTATTGTGGCAGTAATAAACAAATCTTTTCCACTTATTTGCATAGCAATGTCTAGTGGTAGGTTTCCTAGCTTGTTTTAAGACCTCCATACATTCCTGTTTAAGGTCTAAATGTCCGAACTCTAGGACTTCAGGAGCCAGATTGCTAGATTCAGCGATGCTGGGTTTGGGTGTCTGATCTGTTGTTTGTGTTGCGTTAACAGATCTGGTATGTTTGGTAGTTTGACATGAGGCACTACTGAGAGGTCTAGTAGTGTTGTGTACCAAGGTTGTCTTGCCCATGTTGGTGCTATTAGTTTGAGTTTGAGTTTGTTTTGACTCAGCTTGTTTGCTAGATATGGAAGGAGTGGGAGAGGGGGGAAAGCGTAAGCAAATATCCCTGACCAACTCATCCATAACGCATTGCCCTGAGACTGATCTTGTGGGTACCTGGATGCGAAGTTTTGGCATTTTGCGTTTTCCTTTGTTGCAAATGGATCTATTTGTGGTGTTCCCCAACTCTGGAAGTAAGTATTCAGTATTTGGGGGTGAATCTCCCATTTGTGGATCTGTTGGTGATCCTGAGAAAGATTGTCCGCTAGCTGGTTCTGAATTCCTGGAATAAATTGTGCTATTAGGCGAATGTGGTTGTGAATCGCCCAATGCCATATTTTCTGTGCCAGGAGACACAACTGTGTTGAGTGTGTGCCTCCCTGTTTGTTTAGGTAATACATCGTTGTCATGTTGTCTGTTTTGACAAGAATGTGTTTGTAGCTTATTATGGGTTGAAATGCTTTCAGCGCTAGAAATACTGCCAATAGTTCTAAGTGATTTATGTGAAACTGTTTTTGGTGAGTGTCCCATTGTCCTTGGATGCTGTATTGATTGAGGTGTGCTCCCCACCCTATCATGGATGCATCTGTTGTTATTACATATTGTGGCACTGGGTCTTGGAAAGGCCGCCCTTGGTTTAAATTTATACTGTTCCACCATTGAAGCGAGGTGTATGTTTGGCGGTCTACCAACACCAGATCTAGAATTTGACCCTGTGCCTGTGACCACTGAGATGCTAGGCACTGTTGTAAGGGCTGCATGTGCAACCTTGCGTTTGGGACAATGGCTATGCATGAAGACATCATGCCTAGGAGTTTCATCACCTTTTTGACTTGTATTTTTTGATTTGGATACATGGCTTGTATTACATTGTGAAATGCCTGAACCCTTTGTGAACTTGGAGTGGCAATCCCCTTTGCTGTGTTGATTGTCGCCCCTAAGTATTGCTGTGTTTGACACGGCAGAAGGTGTGACTTTGTGTAGTTGATTGAGAAACCTAGTTTGTGGAGGGTTTCTATGACATATTTTGTGTGTTGTGAACACCTTTCTAGAGTGTTGGTTTTGATTAACCAATCGTCTAGGTATGGGAACACATGTATTTGCTGCCTTCTGATATGTGTAGCTACGACTGCTAGGCACTTTGTAAAGACTCTTGGCGCAGTTGTTATTCCGAATGGCAACACCTTGAATTGGTAATGTATTCCTTGGAATACAAACCTTAAGTACTTTCTGTGTGAAGGATGTATCGCTATATGGAAATATGCATCCTTTAGGTCTAGTGTTGTCATGTAGTCTTGTTGTTTGAGTAGTGGGATTACGTCTTGTAATGTCACCATGTGAAAGTGATCTGATTTGATGTAGGTATTTAATGTTCGGAGATCTAATATAGGTCTCAGAGTCTTGTCTTTTTTGGGTATGAGAAAGTACAGAGAGTAAACTCCTGTTCCTTTCTGGTGTTCTGGTACTAATTCTATTGCTTCTTTTAGTAGTAATGCCTGAACTTCTAGTCCTAGAAGATCTATATGTTGTTTTGACATATTGTGTGTTTTCGGTGGTACGTTTGGAGGGAATTTGAGAAATTCTATGCAATAACCATGCTGGATAATTGCCAGTACCCAAGTGTCTGTTGTTATACCCTCCCAATGTTTGTAAAATTGTCTTAGTCCCCACCCACAGGTGTTATGTGTTGGGGATGTGTGACTTGGAAGTCAATGTTTGTTTTGAGGGGTTTTGGGGCTTTGGAACTTTCCTCTATTTTTTGGGAATTGTGCCCCTCTATATTGCCCCCCAAAAACTCCCCCGCTGGTATTGGCTTTGATAAGTGGGCCTTGCTTGGGAGGTTGTGGCCTCTGTAGGTTGACCTCGAAACCCTCCCCTAAATGGTGTTTTGCGAAATGTGCCTCGGTTTGTGGGGAGCAGAGTGCGCCCACGGCTTTTGCGGTATCAGTATCTTTTTTGAGTTTTTCAATAGCAGTGTCGACTTCCGGCCCAAACAACTGCTGTTCATTAAAGGGCATATTCAGCACGGCTTGTTGTATTTCCGGCTTGAATCCTGACGTACGCAACCATACGTGTCTCCTTATTGTTATTGCAGTATTTACTGTCCTTGCAGCTGTATCTGCTGCGTCCATTGATGACCGTATCTGATTATTGGAGATACTTTGTCCTTCTTCTACCACTTGTTGTGCCCTTTTCTGGAACTCTTTGGGTAAGTGTTCTATGAAATGCTGCATTTCGTCCCAATGAGCTCTATCGTATCTTGCCAAAAGTGCTTGTGAATTGGCAATACGCCATTGGTTTGCTGCTTGTGCTGCAACTCCTTTACCCGCAGCATCGAATTTGCGACTCTCCTTGTCTGGAGGTGGTGCATCTCCCGAGGTATGAGAGTTTGCTCTCTTGCGAGCTGCCCCAACAACCACAGAATCTGGTGTTAATTGCTGCGTAATATAAACAGGGTCTGTTGGTGGTGAGTTGTACTTTTTTTTCCACCCTTGGAGTTATGGCTCTGCCTTTAACAGGCTCCTGAAATATTTGTTTTGAATGTTTTAGCATTCCTCGGAGCATAGGTAAGCTTTGGTATTGGCTATGAGTAGAGGAGAGTGTATTGAATAAAAAGTCCTCCTCAATTGGTTCTGAATGCAAGGTGACGTTATGAAACGCAGCTGCCCTTGAGACCACCTGCGTGTAGGATGTACTGTCTTCAGGTGGCGACGGCCTTGTAGGGTAACAGTCTGGGCTGTTATCTGATACAGGAGCATCATAAAGGTCCCATGCATCAGGATCATCTTGACTCATTGCAGTATGAGTCGGAGATTGCATCAGTGGTGGAGTGGCTACCGGTGATGTGTGCATTGATGGTGGTGGAGATGGTGGTGGAGTTGTTTGTCTTGCCACCTTTGCCTGTGGCTGCTTGTCCTTTTCTTGAAAGGCAAGTCTTCTTTTCATCTTAATTGGGGGAAGAGTGCTTATCTTCCCTGTGTCTTTTTGAATGTGGAGCCTTCTTTGAGTGTAGTCTGGCTCAACAGATTGAAGTTCCTCTCCGAGCTTATGTCCTTGCATCTGGGAGGACAATCCCTGTTTCTCTGTGTAGGAACCTGTTTTCAGTTCCGAGGCTGGATGTTTCGGAATCAAAATCTTTTCGGTCGCCTTTTTGGGCTCCGAGGCAACCTTCTTTATTTTCGGCGTCGTGGTTTCTCGGTGCCGAACCATTTCGGTGCCGAATCTGTTTGGAGCCACTGTCTCGGGCCCGAGATTGCTGTGTGGCGGTATCTCGACCGGAGTCGGATGACTTCGCCACATGCATGCCCTTTTTTGGTGCCGATGATCGGTCACCTATTTTTCGGGTTAAGCCATGGCCTGTTGGCGGTGGCGTCCCCTGGGCTTTTGTTGTCTTCTCGTGAGTTTTATGTTTCGACGTCTTACACACGGTTTTCGGCGTTTCTTCGGGATCGAGCTCGTCCGAGTCCGATTCATGGATGGAGAAGCTTTCTTCTTCCCCCTCGAAACGCCCTTGTCCTGTCCGCGCCGACGCCATCTGCAGTCTTCTTGCTCTTCGGTCTCTTAATGTTTTCCTCGACCTAAACGCTCGACAGGCTCACAGGTATCCTCCTTGTGCTCTGGAGACAGACACAAGTTACAGACCAGATGCTGATCTGTATATGGATGCTTGTTATGGCATTTTGGGCAGAAGTGGAATGTGAATGTGAATTTGAACCTGTGGTCCGTTCCATCAGCCTTGAAGGGACACGTGGCCGGGCCGACCAGGCCCCGACGGGGGGAACGAAAAAAACCCAAAGGGCCACCGGAGCTCTTCAAAAGTCGGTGTTGATCTGTTATAACTAACCCGATACCGAACGCAAACAATACCGACGATTTTTCCGAGATTCTAACTAACTTTCCGACCCGAAACACGGAGCGAAAAGGAACACGTCCGAACCCGATGGCGGAAAAAAAACAATCTAAGATGGAGTCGACGCCCATGCGCAATGGAGCCGAAATGGGAGGAGTCCCTCGATCTTGTGACTCGAAAAGACTTCTTCGAAGAAAAACAACTTGTAACACTCCGAGCCCAACACCAGATGGCAGGATGTGCACAGCATGTGTATCTGCAGCTACACATGCCACCGAACATACATATATATATATATATATATATATATATATATATATATATATATATATATATATATATATATATAAAATGTCACTTACCCAGTGTACATCTGTTCGTGGCATGTTCCGCTGCAGATTCACATGCTGTGCATGGGCCCTGCCATCTAGTGTTGGGCTCGGAGTGTTACAAGTTGTTTTTCTTCGAGGAAGTCTTTTAGAATCATGGGAACAAGTGACTCCTCCTTTTCGGCTCCATTGCGCATGGGCATCGACTCCATCTTAGATTGTTTTCCCGCAGGGGGTAAGGTAGGAGTGATAGAGTGTAAAGAGAGAGATGTACATGCAATGGAATAGAGATGTGTAAGGAAATGGCTCCCTGTTGCAGTTACCCCCCACTTTTTGCCTGATACTGATGCTGACTTGACTGAGAAGTGTGCTGGGACCCTGCTAACAAGGCCCCAGCACCAGTGTTCTTTCACCTAAAATGTACCATTGTTTCCACAATTGGCACAACCCTGGCACCCAGGTACGTCTCTTGTAACTGGTACCCCTGGTACCAAGGACCCTGATGCCAGGGAAGGTCTCTAAGGGCTGCAGCATGTCTTATGCCACCCTAGGGGACCCCTCACCCAGCACAGACACACTGCTTGCCAGCTTGTGGGTGTTGGTGGGGAGAAAATGACTAAGTCGACATGGCACTACCCTCAGGGTGCCATGCCAACCCCACACTGCCTATGGCATAGGTAAGTAACCCCTCTAACAGGCCGTACAGCCCTAAGGCAGGGTGCACTATACCACAGGTGAGGGCATAGGTGCATGAGCACTATGCCTCTACAGTGTCTAAGCAAAACCTTAGACATTGTAAATGCAGGGTAGCTATAAGAGTATATGGTCTGGGAGTCTGTCAAAAACGAACTCCACAGCTCCATAATGGCTACACTGAATACTGGGAAGTTTAGTATCAAACTTCTCAGAATAATAAACCCACACTGATGCCAGTGTTGGATTTATTAAAAAATGCACACAGAGGGCATCTTAGAGATGCCCCCTGTATTTTACCCAATTGTTCAGTGCAGGACTGACTGGTCTGTGCCAGCCTGCTGCTGAGAGACGAGTTTCTGACCCCATGTGGTGAGGGCCTTTGTGCTCTCTGAGGACAGAAACAAAAGCCTGCTCTGGGTGAAGATGCTTCACACCTCCCCCCTGCAGGAACTGTAACACCTAGCAGTGAGCCTCAAAGGCTCAGGCTTCGTGTTACAATGCCTTAGGGCACTCCAGCTAGTGGAGATGCCCGCCCCTGGACACAGCCACCACTTTTGGCGGCAAGTCCAGGAGAGATAATGAGAAAAAGAAGGAGGAGTCACTGGCCAGTCAGGACAGCCCCTAAGGTGTCCTGAGCTGAGGTGACTCTGACTTTTAGAAATCCTCCATCTTGCAGATGGAGGATCCCCCCAATAGGAATAGGGATGTGCCCCCCTCCCCTCAGGGAGGAGGCACAAAGAGGGTGTAGCCACCCTCAAGGACAGTAGCCATTGGCTACTGCCCTCCCAGACCTAAACACACCCCTAAATTCAGTATTTAGGGGCTCCCCAGAACCTAGCAAACTAGATTCCTGCAACCTAAGAAGAAGAGGACTGCTAAGCTGAAAAACCCTGCAGAGAAGACGGAGACACCAACTGCTTTGGCCCCAGCTCTATCGGCCTGTCTCCCCACTTCTAAAGAGACTGCTCCAGCGACGCTCTCCCCAGGGACCAGCGACCTCTGAATCCTCAGAGGACTGCCCTGCTCTAGAAGGACCAAGAACTCCTGAGGACAGCGGCTCTGTTCACCCAAGACTGCAACTTTGTAACAAAGGAGCAACTTTAAAACAACTTGCGTTTCCCGCCGGAAGTGTGAGACTTGCCACTCTGCACCCGATGCCTCCGGCTCGACTTGTGGAGAACAAACACTTCAGGGAGGACTCCCCGGCGACTGCGAGACCGTGAGTAGCCCGACTTGACCCCCCTGAGCCTCCACAGCGACGCCTGCAGAGAGAATCCCGAGGCTCCCCCTGACCGCGACTGCTTGCTCTCAGATCCCGACGCCTGGTAAAGACTCTGCACCCGCAGCCCCCAGGACCTGAAGGATCCGAACTCCAGTGCAGGAGTGACCCCCAGGAGGCCCTCTCCCTTGCCCAGGTGGTGGCTACCCCGAGGAGCCCCCCCCCTTGCCTGCATCCCTGAAGAGCCCCCTTGGTCTCCCATTGAAACTTATTGAAAACCTGATGCATGTTTACACACTGCACCCGGCTGCCCCCGTGCTGCTGAGGGTGTACTTTCTGTGCTAACTTGTGTCCCCCCCGGTGCTCTACAAAACCCCCCTGGTCTGCCCTCCAAAGACGCGGGTACTTACCTGCTGGCAGACTGGAACCGGGGCACCCCCTTCTCTATTGAAGCCTATGCGTTTTGGGCACCACTTTGACCTCTGCACCTGACCGGCCCTGAGCTGCTGGTGTTGTAACTTTGGGGTTGCTCTGAACCCCCAACTTTGGGCTACCTTCGACCCAAACTTGAACCCCGTAGGTGGTTTACTTACCTGCAAAAACTAACAAACTCTTACTCCCCCCAGGAACTGTGAAAATTGCACTGTGTCTAGTTTTAAAATAGCTATATGTGATTTATGTGAAAAGTGTATATGCTATTTTGATTATTCAAAGTTCCTAAAGTACCTACCTGCAATACCTTTCATTTGAAGTATTACATGTAAAATTTGAACCTGTGGTTCTTAAAATAAACTAAGAAAATATGTTTCTATACAAAAACCTATTGGCCTGGAATTGTCTCCGAGTGTGTGTTCCTCATTTATTGCTTGTGTGTGTACAACAAATGCTTAACACTACTCCTTTGATAAGCCTACTGCTCGACCACACAATAGAGCATTAGTATTATCTCTTTTTGCCACTATCTTACCTCTAAGGGGAACCCTTGGACTCTGTGCATACTATTCCTTACTTTGAAATAGTGCATACAGAGCCAACTTCCTACAAGATGTATCTACAAAGTTTAAATAAAGGAATGTTTATATACATATGTACATTTTTTAATTATAACTTAAACGGCTACAGGCCCCTGGGGAGGAGGGAGGGCGCATGTGAATCTGCAGCGGAACATGCCACGAACAGATGTACACTGGGTAAGTGACATTTTCCGTTAAGCTGCGGATACATATGCTATGCATAGACTACAAAGCAGTAATCCTCCTCTAAGCGGTGGTCAGCCTGTAGGAGTTGAAGTTGTCTGAAATAATGTTCTTAGTACAGCCTGTCCTACTGTGGCTTGTTGTGTTGCTAACACATCTACACAGTAGTGTTTGGTAAAAGTATGAGGTGTCGACCAAGTGGCTGCCTTACAAATTTCTGTCATTGCTATGTTTCCCAGAAACGCCATTGTTGCTCCCTTTTTCCGTGTGGAGTGTGCCTTTGGCGTAATGAGCAGTTGTCTTTTAGCTTTCAGGTAACAAGTTTGGATACATTTTACTATCCATCTGGCTTTGCCTTGTTTGGATATAGGATTACCAGTATGGGTTTTTTTGAATGCGACGACCAACTGTTTAGTTTTAAGAAATGATTTTGTTCTGTTGATGTAATACATTAGAGCTCTTTTAATTTCTAATGTATGCAGTGCTCTTTCTGCCACCAAGTCTGTCTGTGGGAAGAAGACTGGGAGTTCTACTGTTTAGTTTAGGTGAAACGGTGAGATGACTTTTGGTAGAAATTTTGTGTTTGTGTGGAGTACAACTTTGTTTGTGTACCTGTATAAAAGGTTCTTCAATAGTGAATGCTTGTATTTCACTAACTCTTCGTAATGAAGTGATTGCTACTAGAAATGCTACTTTCCAGGTTAAGAATTGGATCTGACAGGAGTGCATGGGTTCAAATGGTGGACCCATGAGTCATGTAAGTACAATGTTAAGATTCCACGAGGGTACCGGTGGAGTTCTTGGAGGTATGATTCGTTTTAGGCACTCCATGAAAGCTTTAATGACTGGTATTCTAAATAGGGATTTGGTCTATTTATTTTGCAAATAAGCAGAAATTGCTGTGAGATGTATTTTGATGGATGAAAAAGACAGATTTTTTTTGTATGTGGAGTAAATAACCTATGATGTCTTGTATGGACGCATCCAAAGGTGTTATGTGCTTTGCTTGACAGTAGAAAACAAATCTTATCCATTTGTTCGCATAACACTGTCTGGTGGTAGGTTTTCTTGCCTGTTTAATGACTTCCATACACTCTGTTGGAAGGTTTAGATAGCCAAACTCTAAGATTTCAGGAGCCAGATTGCTAGATTGAGCATTGCTGGATTGGGGTGTCTGATAGTCAGCAGGTCTGGCCTGTTTGGGAGTTTGACGTGTGGTACTATTGACAGGTCTAGCAGTGTGGTGTACCATGGTTGGCATGCCCACATTGGTGCTAGAAGTATGAGTTTGAGTTTGTTTTGACGCAGTTTGTTGACCAAAAATGGAATGAGTGGGAGAGGGGGAAAAGCGTAAGCAAATATCCCTGACTAGTTGATCCATAGAGCATTGCCCTTGGACTGAGGGTGCGGGTATCTGGACGCAAAGTTTTGGCATTTTGCGTTGTGGTCAGTGGCGAACAGACCTAGGTCTGGTGTCCCCCCCCCCCCCCCCCCCCCCTCCTACCACCCACTGACGAAAGTATTTGTGGAGTACCTGGGGGTGAATTTCCCACTTGTGAGTTTGCTTTGTGATCTCGACTGAGGTCGTCTGCTAACTGATTGTGAATCCCTGGAATGTATTGAGCTATCAGGTGAATGTTGTTGTGAATTGCCCAATGCCAAATTTTTTGTGCTAGGAGGCAAAGTTGTGATGAGTGGGTTCCTCCTGGTTTAAGTAGTACATTGTTGTCATATTGTCTGTTCTGACAAGAATGTGTTTGTGAGCAAGATGAGGTTGAAAGGCTCTTAGTGCTAGAGAGACTGCTAGCAGTTCTAAGTGATTTATGTGTAGCTGCTTCTGTTTGCTGTCCCATTGTCCCTGAATATTGTGATTGTTGAGGTGTGCTCCCCATCCAATCATCGATGCATCTGTTGTGCAAATGGCGTGAGGCACAGGGTCTTGAAAAGGCCGCCCTTTGTTTAAATTTGTGGCATTCCACCACTGAAGCGAATAGTGTGTTTGGCGGTCTATCAACACTAGATCTTGGAGATGACCCTGTGCCTGCGACCATTGTTTTGCAAGGCACTGCTGTAAGGGCCGCATGTGTAACCATGCGTTTGGGACAATCGTGATGCATGATGTCATCATGCCTAGGGATTTCATGACAAAACGGAAAGTGTAGTACTGATTTAGCTGGATTTTTGGCAACATGGTATGGAACGATTGTACCCTTTGTGGGCTTGGACTTGCAAGCGCCTTTTGAGTGTTGAGTGTAGCTCCTAAGTACTGCTGAATTTGCGATGGTTGCAGGTGTGATTTTTGGTAATTTATCGAGAACCCTAGTGTGTGTAGGGTACCTATTACATAACGTGTGTGATGTTGACACTGTTTTTGAGTGTTGGCTTTTATTAGCCAATCGTCGAGATATGGGAATACATGCATATGTTGTCTCCTTATGTGTGCTGCTACTACGCCAAGGCATTTTGCAAAGACTCTGGGGGCTGTTGTTATCCCAAAGGGTAATACCTTGAATTGGTATTGTTTTCCTTGTATAACAAACCTGAGGTATTTTCTGTGAGCTGGATGGATGGGTATGTGAAAATACGCATCTTTTAAATCCAGTGTTGACATAAATTCCCCTTGTTGCAGCAATGGGACTACATCTTGTAGTGTCACCATGTGAAAGTGTTCTGATCGGATGTAGAGGTTGAGAGTCCCGAGATCTAATATTGGCCTTAGCGTTTTGTCTTTCTTGGGAATAAGGAAGTACAGGGAGTAAACCCCTGTTCCTTTTTGATGATGCAGCACTAGTTCTATGGCTTGTTTAAGCAATAGTGCCTGTACCTCTGTTTGTAACATTGCAAGATGTTGCGATGAAAGTTTGTGCGCTTTTGGAGCAATGTCCGGAGGAAATTGTATGAACTCTATGCAGTAACCATGTTGGATAATGGATAGTACCCATGTGTCTGTTGTGATGTCTAACCATTGATTGTGGACCATTTTCAGTCTTCCTTCCACAGGGGAAGTGTGTTGAGGGAAGGTGATGACAAAGTCACTGTTTGTTGTTAGTGGCTTGCTTTGCGGATTGGAATTTTCCCCTAGACTTGGGAAATTGTCCTCTGTAGGATCCCTGAATTCCCCCTTTTTTATATTGTTTGGTATGAGGGCTTGGATTGTGAGGTGGATGGCTCGGAGGGCTGTGGTCTGAAGCCTCCCCTATATTGAGGCTTCCGAAATGTGCCTCTGTATTGTGATGAATAAATCCCTTTAGCAGTGTCAGCATCTTTTTTCATTTTTTCTATGGCTGCGTCCGTCCACCTGTGTGCCGAATAATTGCTGTTGGTTAAAAGGCATGTTGAGGACGGCCTGTTGGATTTCAGGTTTAAAACCTGATGATCTGGGCCATGCGTGGCGCCTAATGGTAACTGCCGTATTTATTGTCCTTGCGGCTGTATCAGCTGAGTCTAATGCTGATCTTATCTGGTTGTTTGTTATCGCTTGTCCCTCCTCTACTACCTGCTGAGCTCTTTTTTGGTGTTCCTTGGGGAGATGTTGAATAATGTCCTTCATCTCATCCCAATGAGCCCTATCATATATAGCGAGGAGGGCCTGTGAATTAGCTATGCACCACTGATTGGCAGCTTGTGATGCCACCCTTTTCCCAGCAGCATCACATTTTTTGCTTTCCTTATCTGGAGGGGGTGCATCTCCAGAGGACTGCGAGTTAGCTCTTTTCCGCGCTGCGCTGACCACAACTGAATCGGGGGGTAGCTGTTGTGTGATGTACACTGGGTCTGAGGGTGGTGGTTTATACTTTTTTTTCTACCCTTGGGGTTATAGCTTTTCCTTTAACCGGCTCCTGGAATATCTGCTGGGCATGTTTAGCATACCTGGGAGCATGGGTAGGCTTTGGTATGTGGCGTCTTGAGAACAGTGTATTGAATAAAAAGTCGTCCTCTAGTGGTTCCGTGTGCATGCTTACATTGTGGAAAGCTGCTACCCTAGCTAAAACTTGTGTATACGATGTGCTATCCTCAGATGGAGAGGGCTTAGACGGGTAGCATTCTGGGCTTTTATATGATACAGGGTCATCATGAAGATCCCATGGATCTGTGTCCTGATGTGACTGCATAGTGTGTGTAGGAGACTGTGCAGTGGGTGTAGCAGGTGGAGAAACAGTTCGTTGAGGAGAGTGAGGAGGATACTGGTGAGGTGAAAACTGGCGAGGCGGAGATTTCTCTCTTGGCACTTTAGCCGTTGGCTGATCAGTGTCCAAATGTCCATGAAAGGCCAGTTTTCTTTTAATTTTGAGGGGAGGTGCTGTGAGGATCTTGCCAGTGTCCTTGTGGATCTGTATCCTCCTGGCTTGTCTGTCATCGAAATCCTCCATTTGTTGTAGCTCTTCCTCAGATCTATGGCTTTCTTTAAGCTGTTTTGAAAGTCCATGCTCCTCTGTGTATGACTGTCTTTTCGGCTCCGAAGCTGGTTTCTTCTGCACCTAAGGGCCTGGGGTGGTAGTTGGCCTCGGTTCTGAAAGTGACTTTCGGGGTCTCGACTCGATGGGTCGGTGCCATATGGTTTCGGAGCCTGTCTCTCAACTCGAGTCCGAAGACTTTGATGCGGGTGTGGCCTTTTTTGATGCCGAAGGTGTTACTTGGTCACCGGTTGATTATTTACGGGTGGAGCCATGGCCTTCTGGCAGTGGCGTCCACGAGGCCTTACGTTTGGTCTTGGTCTGGTGCGGGGCAAGTGTACTCACATGCAGGCCCACTGTCGGTGGTCGGTCAACATCGGATTCTTCAGAATCGGAACCTTGAACGGAGATGGCAGTGTGAATAATCATCTCTTCTTCTGCGTCGAGGCGTTCAGTGCTCTTGGACGCCATCTGTAACCTACTCGCGCATCTGTCTTGCAGTGTCTTTTTGGAACGGAAGGATCTGCAGGCTTCACAAGTATCCTCTCGGTGATCTGGAGACAAACACAGATTACAGACTCGATGTTGATCTGTGTAGGGATACTTGGCGTGGCACAGAGGGCAGAATCTGAACGGGGTCCGGACCATGAGGCTTCGACGCTTCTTGCGGTCGGGCCGACCAGGCCGAAGTTGGGCGCAGGTGCCCCAAAGGGCAACCGAAGATGTGTGTCTGCCGGTACCGAGGTGTCGATGTTAGATAGGAGGAGGAGTCACTCGGTCCTGTGGCTCGAAAAGACTTCTTCGAAGAAAAACAACTTGTAACACTCCGAGCCCAACACTAGATGGCAGGACCTGTGCATAACATGTGTATCTGCAGCTACACATGCCACTGAACATATATACCTATACATATATATATATCAAACCTTGGTTTGATTATTTTAGCCCTAACAGGGTCTCTGAGAATGTCGCCCGTGCGTAACATACCTTTAAGCATTGGTAAGGCTTGAGTGCCCCAATGTGCAGATAACAGTGTTTCATAAAGGAAATCCTCCTTAAGGGGTTCCTTGTGTAGCTGCACATGATGGACATTAGCAGTCCTTCCTATTAACTCCTGATATGCAGTGGAATCATCAGGAGGGAATGGATGTGTGGGGGTATAACTCTGGGTCAGTGGCTTCTGGAGGATGTACATCATAGGAGTCCCAGGGGTCATTATGTGGTGGTGTCCCTGTAGGAAAGTGCATCTTTTTGACATGGTTACCCCCTACTTTTTGCCTGGTACCTGATGTGATTTCGACTGAAAGTGCACTGGGTTCCTGCAAACTAGGTCCCCAGTGCCAGATCTCTTTCCGTAAATTGTACAGTTGTTTCACTTTTCTCTCAATTGGCATCATCTGTAAGTCCAGAGTAAATGGTACCCTTGGTACCTAGGGTCTGAGGTACTAAAGAGGGTCCCTAGGGGCTGCAGAATGAATTGTGCCACCCTAAGAGAACCCCTCACCAAGCACGTACTAGGCTGCCATTGCAGGCTGCGTGTCTTGGTGCAGACAAAAGTGAAAACATGACATGTCACACATCCCTGCGTGCTATTTCCCCCTAACACCGCATGCAATATATGCAAGTCACACCTACAGCAGGCCTGACAGCCTTAAGGCAGAGTGTACTATATTACATGTGAGGACATATCTGCAATAGCAGATATGCCCATTGTCTATGTTGATTCTTAGACATAGTAGGTGGACAGGGAAGCTATTTAAAATGCAGGTGCTGGGCACTGGTCAATTAAGGTTCCCCAGCTACATGATGACTGAAGATAGGGATGTTTGGTATCAAACATCTTGTATTGGTAAGCCCACACTGATCCCAGTGATGGATTTATCAATAGATGCACCCAGAGGGCACCTTAGAGGTGCACCCTGAAAAAACCTACCAGCCTCTGGTGTGGACTCTAACTAGTTTGGGCCAGCCTGCCACCACCAGAGACGAGTCTGACCCCCTAAGGTAAGAGCCTTAGCCCTTGGTCGGTCAAACACAAAGCCTACTCTGGGAGGGGTGTTACATGTCACCACCCAACAGGATGATCTGCAAATCTACATTCCAAGGCAGGAAGCTTCAAAGAAGCCAATTTGACACCTGGGCAGGCAGGACATTTCATATTCAGAGAGGTGTGTCCAACCCTCAGGTCAGTCCCATCCCCCACGGTGAGCTGCCAGATGTGGACACTACATTTCAGAATCTAGCATCTTGGTGTTGGCAGATTTAGAAACTCTGGGACAGGGTTATATACGCTTCACCACAGTAAGTGATCATATTGGGGGGGGGGGGGGTGTCTAGTGACTCCAAGGTTAGGTAGCCCATTGACTACTCCCCGAAACACCTCTAAATTCAGTATCTGGCGAGCCCCTGGCACCAGAGAAGCAGATCCTGAAGACCAAAGACACTAAAGAGCTGTAAAAGCAGAAGAGGAGAAAAGAAGCAGTTGACCTGGTACCGGCCTGTCTGCATCCCTTGTCAAAATCTACACAAAAGTCGACTCGTCCTGCAGCTGTATCTTCAAAAGCTCAGGAGGACTGCCTGCTTCAAAAAAGACTCAAGACCTCCTATGAACAGCAGACCTGCTCTCCAGCAAACTCTAAAGAAGGGACTTTGAAACGTCCGGAACTGCCAAAACCAGACACCTGAAGTCCCCACAGCACCCTCTGTCTCCGACCCGAAGTAGACCCCCGGTGCCAGCAAGGTTCCCCAGTCCTCAGGAGTCTTGAGTCCATTGTGTATTCCCACCCCCTGGACTCCCCTGATGATGCCTGCTGCCTCTGCACACAGCCCCCTCTCTACTGTGATCGCTCTGGTCAGAAAAATCTGACACCGGAAGACACCTCGGCACCCATCGCCCCTGCGCTGTGGAGAAGAGGACCAAAGGTACCCTACCTGTGCCTTAGCATCATGAGGCTGGAGCTCCACTCTAGGTTCAGCCCTACTGGCTTCCTGGCCAGAGCCTGCAGCCTCTTTTTGCAGCGACCGATCTCTATTGAAACACATTGGGCACGCAATGCTGTTTTGCACCCTGCATCCAGCTGCCCCCGTGCCACTGGTGGAGTACTGCTAGTACTGCCTTGGAACATGCCCACCACTCACCTTTACTCTTCCCGTAGTATAACATTGCAGAACGCAGAAATTGCACTGTGTCCACTTTTTAAAGTGAAAAGAATTCCCATTTAAAAAATAAAAAAAACATACTTACCTGAACAATTTGTTCTGATGCCTAAACATATATAGATACTTGTTATTTTTAGAAATTGTTGTGAGTCCCCTTTTTGAGTTGTGGGTCTCATTTATTGGCCAATGTGTGTATTTGTGGATGTCTTGCACTCCTCTGTGTTAAGTCTAAGGCTGCTCGACCACACTACACCCAAATAGAGCACTTTGGGATTGCATAGCAAGCCTGTCCACTCACTGGGGAACACCATGACTCTTTACACGGTGTAGCTGGTTATTAATATACTGCATAATTAGCAGCTTTCCTACAGTCCCTTACATCATGTCCACATGTACCATTACCAGAGGATCCCTGAGGTGAAATGTCTAGGGGATCTCCAACAGACTGTGGTGGAGATGGTTAGTCTGTTGGTGGTGAAGGCAGAGGAGGTGAGGGTGGTGAAAGGGGCAAAGGACTAGATGCTTTGCCCACTGTATTCTTTTTTTGGTGAAGGAGGGGAATCAAGTACCTCTTGAAAAGAGCTGTCTCTTTGAAGATGGCGGTATTGTAGCCAGAGGCTGAATCCGTATCTGTCATTGATGAGCATCCAATACCTCCTGTAATTTATGGAGAATACGTTCCACTGGTTTTATAGTGGGCTTTTTTGGAGTCTACCTCGAAGCTTTCAGATCCAAGCCGTGCTTGTGTTTAGGTGCCAAAGTTCCACTCAGTGTCAAAATGGTGGATGTCGTCAGTCAGCTCGGTACGGATGGGCAGATAGGTGTCGAGGTTGTTGGAGTCTAAGGCTCTGGCTGATGTTTTGTCGCCGAGCCAGAGGGCGGGAGTCTTAACTAGTCTCTCTGTGCCGACCATGGCCAGAAGACAGTGGCAGTAAGAAGGCCTCTTGTTCAAGAGGTGTCGTGTGTTTTTCATTTTTGATGTTCAGCAAGAGGTTGAGGTGCAGCAGGGGGTACAGTAATCACTGTTCAAATCTCCAGTGCAACATCTGTTATTTCAAATTCAGGGTCGGATTCAGAACTGCCCTCAACAGAGAATGCCTCTTCCGCTTCTGAAGCTTGAGGGTAGTGTTCTTCACGGATGTTTTGCTGCCCGAAGAATTTGGGAGTGTCCTCAGTGCTACTCCTTTGTGACATGCCCGACAGTCCCGGAGGGTTTTCTTCAAGTGGAAAGAGCGACAAACCTTGCATTCTGCCTCCCTGTGTTATGGTGACAAGCACAGGTTACAGACCTGATGTGAGTCGGTCAGTGGACATTTGGCGTAGCAGCGAGGGCAGAAACTGAAAACCGTCTCTTCCATTACCAGGAGGCCATTCTACAGAGGTTCTGTTGGAGAATGGGTTTGAAGGCCCCCGAAGGGCAGGGTCCTTGGTTGAAGCGTTTCGACCTGATGAGCATTTAAACCTCAATACGCGGAGAAGTGAAGCATTTGAAATCAATATCGGCAAGGGTTAGAGTGTATTAAGAACCGAAGAGAGATCTGTAATGGTCTCGACCCGCAGCGGAGGCACACATGTCCAATTCTAATGATCGAAAGAGAACAATGGAGTTGATGCCTATGTGCAGTATCACCAAGCTGGAGGAGTCACTCTCCTTCATGACTCCAAAGACTTCTTTGAAGAAAAACAATCCAGCTCTATCACTAGATGGCAGGAGTATGCAAAGCATGTTTATCTACAGCCATACATGCCTCGAACAGTACGGTACTGTTTTTGAACAGAGAGTTCAAGTGTGCACACTGCTTGTAGCACTCAGTTGAAAGACCACTTTCAGGAGTATTGGACCCTAACCCTCTGCCTTACCAGAAATTCTTGGCCAAATGACTCCTACAAGATGGGATTCTCTTTTGTCAACAGCATTTAAAGCATTGGAGTCCAGCATAGGTACAGGAAGCCTGAATGAGTGTCAGACATTCAGGATATTCATCCTATGATTTATATTTCCATCCAACAAATCTATGTGGCACTAATTTACATAGTCCGTGGTTAGTCTGAAAATCTGGCATGGAACTGCATTCCTGGATTTAGATAGACATCCAGTAATTAAGGTTTTTTTTTTGCATTGGGTATCCTAAAACCTGCAGGATATTTTCCAACTTTTAAAAGATTATTCTGGTGTCAACCCCCATTGGCAGAAGTATGTATGTTTTTTTTTTTTTGTATTTTAAATTTAATGAAAGGTAACACACCTTTTCATATTTTGAGCACTCTGAATTTGCCAAGTAGAATGTGATTATATAGTCCTTTCTTTCAGGGCAGCTTTATTTCGGGATCTATAATTGGACAGTTTAAAGCATCTTCCTTGTTTCTGTCTCAGCACTTGTGGAGCATCGAGTGGCTAGTTTATTAAATAGTGTGCAAATATGCTGAACCATCAGTCAAATACCAGTACTCACAAATCACATCACAATGGACACTAACTGTAGATGGAAACACCCTCAAAATGTGCAGAACTCCCATGCTTTTACACCGGGAGATCACGCTTCCCAGCAGGTCAGTGGTTTACTTAACATAGACGTTCTACCAGTATCCCCAGGTCAGTCATCAAATCCTCCTTCTCTTACAGAAGACAAGCGATACGGACACATATCAAACCAGACCTGTAGAGGTGCCTACAAAAAAAACTGGCCAATGAGGTGCTTTCACCCTGGTGTCTCCTGGGATGGATCTTTCATAGATCTTTTGAAAATATACTTAGGACATCAAGATCAGATATATGAGGAATCTCAAATGAGTATGTGATACGGTTTCTTTTTCAGTGTTTTTGTTATTCTGTAAGTTCATGTGCAGTTTTAATACCTCCCAGGCCTCTCTACTGTCCTCACTTCAGGATAGGTTAGGAGATACTCTAAAACACTGTGAATCTACTTAAGATACCTAAGTGAAGGAACTGGCTTTACAGGTTAGTGAGGTAAGTGAATTATTTTGCATCATCTCCTTCTTGGTCTAAAAAAAACCCAGCAAGCACTGTGTGTTGGCTACTTGCAGGTGTCTGTGGGGCAGGGTAAGGGGGATGAATTCCTCCTCATCCAGTCCCCTTTTCCTGTGTGTTCTACAGTGGCTGGAACCTGGCCAGAAGGAGAGTATGGTGAAGTCAGTTTTACATTTTGAAAGCGTTTTATGCAACAGTTTGTGTCCAAGTGTGAAGACACATCCAGTTTCCTGTCTCTTTCTGGTTTATTATGTGTAATAAAGTGTCTCCAAAATCCACCATAGCTCTGCAAAAACATGGTTGCACTTTATCATAAGGCAAAAGGTTAAAATTACTGTGAAAATCATGGGGGCAAGTGTAATCTATGAAGGTAACAGGTAAACTATTTTCAGTAGCCCACTTCCTTTTGCTTCTTGCTCCTAAAGGGATTTACATAGTATCGTTCATCCGATTTGCTGGTGTTAAGTTTTAAAAAAAAATACTAGTCTCTTATGTTGATCTTCAGTTCAGGAATTATCCTTAGTTCTGCGGGGCCACGTTGCATTTCTAATCTTCAACACAGATACTCGCTGCATGGCTGAGAAATGGACATCTTCACTAGCTTGTCTTAGACCATGTCACCAACAGCTGGACATGAGTATAAAACGTCTCCTTACGACATTTCCAAGACATACTCTGCTTTGTTTGAAGTCAAAGTGTCAGCTTGGGTGGCTGTCCATCATCGTGCAAATGTGAGGAGTCAGGGGTTTTCAGGAAGATTTACTTTGTGGCTTGTCCTTGTTTCTCTGTTTCTGTTCATTTTGTTTGGCCTTGATGCTGGCCTCCCACTGCTTTTTATGTAATGTGTAGAGTCGCATGGCTGCCTGGGCATCTTGAACCTGCACAAAGAAAGAAAAGAGGAGTTTGAACAGAGATCAATGGTAGCATCAGGACTACAGATGTACTAAGAACCTCTCCAGTGTTCAGCTGTTATGCACAATGTGTTGTGTTGGCAACCCGGAAAAATAAGAGCTTTCTAAGTTCTTTCACCATGCTAATGCCCTATCTACACACCTTAGTAAAGAAGACGTTCCCCCTCCCCCCACTTCCATAAAGTAGGATGGGATAACTATCTTGACAAGAGCCCAACCAGATTGACCTTTGGGTACATTTAGAAACACAGTGATGGCAAAGGGGTTGGGAGTACACCAGATGCAAAAGAATATATTCATGTGCCTGGCTCATCAGCAGTGGACAGACATGCAGGATGGATCTTGTCATCTGAGACAAATTGTTGGCCTTGTTCTGCGAGAGTCCATTTAAGGTTAGGGTTAAGCACAGGAAGACAGTCTCTGCTGTTAAATCATGTTCTACTCATGCAACTGAACATGGGTGGAAATTAATGCCATACTAATGGCAGAAATCTACAACATAGGGGCACTTGACCATCCTAATAGAGAAGCTCCTTCAAATGCCCAGAGCCACAATGGAGCTTTGAAAAGCACTGGTAAACTTTAGAGAACCAGATAGGTAGTCTCAAATACCTGTTGCCACAGGTAGAAAGGACATAGTTAAATGTCTTATTTTCATTTGGCTTGAGCAAAGGGTGTCAACTGCCAACATGGGAGAAGGAATCAGAGATTTGAAGAGAGTAACAGATTCTGTGTGTGCATTTGTTTCCTCTGTAAAATATTCAGAAGAAACATTATTGTTACAATCTAAAACCTAAAATCCACCGGGAATGTATAGTGAGCTACAAAACTATAACTCCCCCTAATGTACTTTTCATGACCTTACACGGTGCCTCAAACTATATCATGTGCATCAATGAAGACACTTAAGGATGCTGCTTGATCTTTGGCCCGACCCTCCACCCTGACCCAATACCAGCCTCAGTGGTGTAATCATTTATTTCAATAGTGAGACTCTATGGAAAGCCTTACTGAGGTGAAAAGTTAGGCATTTTTAGAAAGTCGTTAGTGACATCATGTGTAAGGTAATAAGCAAGTAGGCAGGGTGTAGAGGGGCTGTGCGCTTGGCAGGTGCTGTCTCCAGAGCAATCTCAACTCCGACCAGGGTGTGCAGCGTTGTGGGAGCGCTCATGCTTCTGATGTCAACAGCGGCAGTACCACTCGTACCTAATCTCGTTTGATGTTTGCTTTCTGTTGGAGACTGGATATGGCTCAATGTGGGGGACTCTCTTGCACACTAAGGTCGCTGCTGGCTTCGTACAGTGTCGGTCTCTTGCTAGTCTCCATGCAGGGAACACTGGGCTTGTACTGCTAGACAGCCTCTCCTACTAATGGCCAGGAACAGTAACAGTACTTCCTTGTCTAAGCAAGCAGGCAGGCAGGCTTTCAAGCTCCAGAGACCTTCCAACTTTTACTGTAGGAAGTGCAAATTAAGGTGATGTACTCTCATACCCTCACCCATGCAAGACTGGCTCAATTGCACATATCGCCCTTGCCATGTACTGGTAATTACCCACAAATTATGGCCAGTGCCTGAGTGGGTCTGTGAGTTGGTGAGTAAGGGTCTGAGTGGGTGATAGAGATACAGAGTTTTTTAGGCTTTGATGAATGATATAATTAGAATGAGATATTGCTGCACAGACTGAAAAGAAAAATGCATTGAACAATTAAAAAGATTAAGACCACCTTTCAGTATGAACCTTAAACATTTACAGTTGAAAAGAAATTTAAAGAAGGGAAATGACTACAGAGAAACCTGGAGTCGAACCCTCAGCTCAGAGGGTAAAGGTCTGTGACCTTCATAATTAGACTACAATACGTTTTCTTTTTAAACCATTTTTGTTGCCCTTTACAGGCTATCTGGGACCGCTGGGTAGCCTCAAGGTCTCCCCTGTGGTCCCTGACATTTAGAAAAAAGAAATATTGTTTAACCCTTTACAGGCTATCTGGGACCGCTTTTTTGGGGGGCACAAAGCCTACTCCATGGTCCAAGCCGGTTCCCTCCTACTGCGTGAGCAGCCATTGCTCCAGCAAGCAGGGAGCTTATTTTAATAGTCGCTTGCTGGAGCAATATTTTCACCTGTCTTCGGAGAACAGATAAAAACTCTGCTTTCTGACAGCGGGACCTGGTGGAGTTATAATGCTTTTGCTTGATGGGGGCAGTCAGCTCCAACCAAACAAAAGCAAACAGCTGTCTCCTGGGGTTGGGCACCCTAAGACATAGCAGGAGTCAGCCCTGGGAGGTGGCGGTCACCAGGGGCCCCCCTCCAACAATCTGTTTTGCCCCAGGGAGGTGGTGGTCCCTGGGGAAGTGTCAGCCCTCCCCCACACATAAAAACCATTTTGCACTGGGGAGGCCACGCAACCCCCCAGCACATATTTTATGTATCACTCCAGGTAAGTGGTGGTGGTGGTCCCCCGGGTTGTGGGGGAGGCCACTGGGCCTCCCTTACACCTAATAAGCATTTTGCCCCGGGGAGGTGGTGGACTTGCGTGGGAGCGAATGGGGGAAGATTTGCAGTGGGTGCCCCCTCGCACATATAACAAAAATCGCCCCGGGGAAGTTGTGGTATCCAGAACATTGTGAGTTGGGCGGGAGACCTCACCTAATTCAAAATTATAAATGCCTAGGGTCTTAAAAAAAGAAAGCACGTGAGGCCAAGCTTGTTTTTTGGGGATTTGCCGCGAATTTGTAGCAAAACATTTTATTTTATTTTTTATGCTTTTTCGCTCTGGCAGGGTCCCTTCTGGAGCCTCTCAAATGGGTCACTATCTCGCTGGACCAACTATCACTGGGCGAAAAACTGCCTACTCATCTTGGTAATAAAAGCATCAGTTATGTACTGAAAACACTACAGAATGCTAACAAGGTGCTGTCCTTACAAACATGTTCTTGGTGGTATGCGTACCCGGTCAATGGAATACTGAGACTCGTTTGAAACAAACAGTCTTTGGGAATATGTAGACAAAGAAAAATATGAAATATAGGCCCTCATTATGACCCTGGCGGTCTTTTGACTGCCAGGGTTAATGTGGCGGTTTACCTGCCAACAGGCTGGTGGTGTATACCGCCACTTTATGAGTGTAGCGGGTTGGCCGCTGCCAACCCGCCACATCTCCACTTGTACCACCATGGCAGTATGAACTGCACATCCTTGACCCGACGGTCCACAGCAGACCACCAGCGGCCTTCCGCCATGGTTTCCGCACTGGTAGCACCGCCACGAAAACCATTGCGGTATGGCTACTGGTGACAGGGAATTCCTTCCCTGTCAAAGGTAGGTGCCCCCCCCTCCACAAGCACCTGACCCCCCCCTACAGTCACAGCGCCCCCACCCCCTCTACAGTCACAAGGCCCCCCCACTACAGTCACAGGGCCCCACACCCCTGCATACATGCACACATCCACCCACACGCACCATGCATACCATGCATACACCTGATCCTCTACACTTCCATACACGCATCCACTCACACTCATCCATATACGCATTCACTCACACATACTCACACGCATTCAGGCATGCATAGACACAAACCTCTATACACGCATACTCACACGCATACACACTGACATGCAGACACAAACTCACTTCAAAATTCATACACGCATTCACTTACACGCACACATCCACGCATACACCACAACACTCAGTCGCATTCACACACATATTCATACACATGCGCAGACACCACACACATAACACCCCCTCCCTCTCCTCTGTCGGACGCCCAACTTAACTTGTCCGGTGAGGTCATCCGGCAGGGAAGGGGCACTGCTACCGCAAGCAGTGCCCGCCAGCAGGACACCGCCAAGCCGTACTAATGTTCTTAATACGGCTGGCGGGGTAATGCAGGTGGTAGCAGTGCAAGTGCGCCGCCGTCAGCCAGCATGGCTACTGCCGGATTTTCACCCAGAGTGTGGTGGAAATCCGGCAGTATCCATTATATGGCGGGTGGAAGGCGGTCTTCTGGCACACATGGCTTTGGCGGTCTCGCTTAGAGACAGCCAAAGTCATAATGAAGGCCATAACTCTTTAAACACCAACAGGGCACTGGAGACTTTGATATCATATTCTTGTAAAGTTGTATTAAGAAAAAATTGATGTTGAGGTCTATGATCGGACACTATACTCACCGATGAGTGCTCCGAGCTCTGCACCTTCACATTCAAGAGCTTGCTGCACAGCAGTTTCAGAGACGGCCTTCCAGACTATAAGAGGAAAAACCAAATGCTATAACTGTGAAGTGTTTGCAGCCAATCCTCTAACAGATGCAACATTTTAAAGGACAGATTACATGAGGTACACAAAGTGCTTTGATATAATTTATACATTATAAAATTGCCAACTTTTGAAAGGGAAGCTTTTGTAGCATGTGCAAACTACCCCATTCTCTATTTCACAATCCCCAAATAATTTGTTATACAAAAAATGTATATGAAGTGTGTAGTCCATTTCTTTCCCCACTTGTGTATAGTTGGTATCTCCGGTCTGTAGTTTCAACTGCCAGAATGCAGACTGCAGATTAAGTTTATAAATCCCAAAAGATTTGGACTCCTCCCATGATTTGTCGTGAATGTCCGATAGAGCCTTCTGATGAAGTAGCTCTCAACACTGTTGTATTTGGGAAACTACTCAGTGTACATCTTTTTCCAGGTGGCTGAAGCTGGAGTCTGTAAGTGAAATCACTGCTCTTCTGTGGTCAAATTATTGTCTGGCATTTTCCCTACGGAAAACAACCCAACATGTCTTCTTACTCACTATGGGGTACAGCTGACATCCAAAATGATGGGCGACTTTTTGGAACAAAAGTATTTCACAAAAGAGGTGTTCCTCATAACATCCTCAAACCAATGGAATCATTGCAAGGTTTAATAAGACACTAAAGAAACCTATTTAGATAGCCAAACTAGAGGGAAAGAATTGGAGAGAAGCGTTGCTGAACAGTTTTGAAGACTACAGGTTTACTCCCCATTCCATTTCTGGGGGTGGCGGGGGGGAGAGGGGAGTCCTTTGAAGTTGTTCAGGAAAAGAAAACCATGCACGAAGATGTGCCCACCGTTACCGTTAGTGAGAGACATTTTGAGAGAACCACATATTGTGGAAGATTTGGAGAGTTTGAGTAGGATAAGAGAACTTGAGCAACAGAGTAGGAGGAAGAAATATTATTATGATTGAAAGACAGTCCAAACATTGAAAGTCAGCCGAGGAGATATGATGAGAGTTGACATACCAAGATATTCTCAGGATTCTACAAATTTGGTAAGTGCCTCAAAATGGTTAAGGTGTTTAAGAGGTCTGTTAAAATAAGAGTGCTGGAATTACAAAGAAGTAATTCCGCATTTGATGTTTTTATACATTAATTTTAATTCTGTGTTTATATAGTAGGCAGCATTATATTTCAGCTTACATACATCCTGCTGGATGACACCTTAAGACAACAGAGCTAACCACTGGGGTACTCAGACCTGACAGTCTCAGGTCGTAAGACAAAAACACTACCTCTTGAGGTAAATAGATCCTGCAGGTTCAGTCCTGGGTAGCAGGGCTGGTCCCAGGTTATCAGATCCCATAGCATCCGGCCTGGTCAGAAGTATCCCTCAAAGTTCAAAGATCTCACATGTTCAAAAATTGTACAAGAAACCGGTCTTTAATCAAAAGGTCTGTGTGTAAACTAACTAATACTTGAAAAGTGTTAGACTGGAAAGTTTTCTTTCTATTAAACCCCAAAGACTGAACATTTACAAATGGATCATGCCAAAAGAAGTAAATTATTCTCCTTGCAGGGAAACACTAAATCCCAATATAACCATGAATTTAAATATAGTTAAAAAAATTATTAGTAGTGCACACCTCCCATTCGGGTACTTTGGTGCTAGTGAAGTCAAGGGCAAGGCGACTGATGTTCATTGGGAGGAATTCCATAATAAGACTTAAATTATGATATTTGTTCATGCGCGCCTTCCACTTTATGAATTGCTTCTGAATTTTGAGAAGGAATTTAGATCGTGAGCTCAGTGTCCAAGTAGATGACAGGTTGCAGCTGCATCAGTTAGCGATGCTGTGGGGGTGTTATTTAAGTCCTCACGTTCCACAAACCTTAAAACACTGTGCGTTCCTGGAGAACAATGTCGTGATCGCTTTGTCTCTGTAACAAGGCGCTATTCATGGAAATAGAAGTAGATGGTCCCATCATGAATGCCATAGAGCCTGACCGGTAGTTTAGGTATGGGGTTTTTTTGTATTGCCATTTTCAGTACAATTTACAGCAAAACACATACATTCCTTACAGACCTCTCCATTTGAAGTTACAACAAAATGGGGCGTCTCAAGCACAAGGTCTCAGTAAGGCACACATCAGTACTTTGTACGGGTCCTGCGGAGTCCACCGCACGACCCAACAGTACAGCCACCGTGTCCAAACTGCCCTCGGGTGCCTCACCCGGGTGCATCAAGCAGTTGTCAGAGGGCAGCACTGTCTGATTCTACACTATGAGTGGGACCTCAGCTTCTGAATAGATGCACAAATGTGCGAACTGCACCTTTGCACAACAACAACAGAGCCTGAGGTCAGGGGCAACAATGCCGCCCTGATCAAACAGTAACGTCAACACCTTCCAAGGCCGCGTAGACTGTCCCCCACAGCAAGCAAGCGTTATCAGGAGGGATCTAAGTCGGTCAAGGAAGGCCCTTGTCACTGGCATAGGATATTGATGAAAATGTAAAGGAGTTTAGGTAGTATCATCACCTGGCTATAGCCACATTCCTAGGCAGCGAGACTGGCAGCTTGGACCATTTCAGGATTTGTTCATCTAGCCACTCTGTAGCTCTACCATAGAATTTGCACTAGACCTCAGAGGTGTCTCTGCTGAGCCACACTCCCATGTACTTCCCAAGGAGTTGGCCCACATCAGTGGGAAATCCATGTCAAAACAAAGGGTGGCCTAGGTCAAGGGGAAAATAATGGATGTAGTCCGATAATGCTAGTCAGTCCGCTGAATTGAATGACATCTAGGTTAAGCTCAGACACTTCCTGTTGGCAATCAGGACCAGCACTGTGGAAGCGAGCAGCCCCGTTGAGTGCCTCTGCTGACAGGGAACGCAGGGAAACCATTCCAGACACTCAGACACAGGCTGAAGAGGGTGCACAAAGCAGAGCTTTCTAACCTGAGCTGAGCCCAATACGCGGCAGGAGGGAGAACAAGTAGGTATCCAAGAAGACACCACAGCACAAAGATCAGAAGGCAAGGAGTGGAGTACTGCAAACAGTGTGCGCAGGTTGTACGCAGTTGCCTGACCAGGTAAGAAACCAGGTCGCTCGTATGACGCAATATATGAGAGGAATGTCAGCAAACGGTCTGCAACTAGTTTGTTCGATATCTTCAATATTCACTAACAAAGGCCGATATGTTGGAAGGCTTATCGAGCTTGAGCACAGTGATCAGGGCTGCCTCCTGGACCACTGGGGGTAACTCTCCAGTGGTCTTGGCTTCCAAACACATATTGCAAGTGTGGTGCCTGTAGCTTGGTGTATTCTTTGTAGAACTGGACATTAAGGCACTCCAGCCAGGGGCCTTGTTACGAGGCACGTTTCTAATCAAGCAGATAATGTCTCCACATCACACAGGATGTAATTTTACTGTCTGTGCGATCCATAGCAACTGTACTCTTTCAAAACAGACTTGTATCTCAGAGCAGTCTGCGTCTAACAACTCAGTTACATAGAGGCTGCCATGGGAGGTTCCGAGTGAGGACGCAAGGGCTTTCCAGGCTCGATCACCCTCCCGTACCTCAGAGCAGGGCCTCCTTGTGTAAGTAGTGGGTCTCTCTTTTAGCATCTTCCTAATATTAAGAAAGCTTAGTCCGTATCTGAGCCAGCAGGTGTGTGTCAATTGTGGTGTAGTATTAAGCCTCCAGGTCGTGCAACTCTCATTCTAGGTGTGCGAGCTGGGCTCGGAGGTTGTGCAGATTCCACTAATATAAGCCTTGAAAGCCTCTCACACCACCCCCTGGGGAATGTACAGAGTGCGTATTATGAGTGAAATATTATGCAACAGCGGATTTAACTTCAGAGTTAAAGACTGGGTCTCTCAGAATGTTTGCAGGGAGTTTCTATGAAATGGTCCAGTCTCCCGCCTCCACTAAATGTAACACAAACTTCATCGGGTAGTGGTCTGAAAGCTCTTGTGGCAAGTGTTCTGCTCTAAGGATCAAAGCAAGGTCATCTTTTTAAATTAACCAGTAGTCAATGCGCAACCATGCATTGTGAGAGGTCATGAATCACTGAGGGCACTCCGGGTGTTGCAACCACTATATGTCCCCCGGGTCATAGTCTGAAGCTATAGTGTGCAGCTGCACAGCCAAGCATGAAAGGAGTCTGCGGTCGGACCACGAATTACCCATCTCAGGATGCAGCACAGCATAAGTCCCCTTCCCATCTTATCGTCGAGCAGCCTAGACCAAGCATACGTTGCCACAGTGTGAGGAAGAAATCCAAGCATTCAAAGTTAGGACCATAGATACAGACCAGGGTGACCTCTTACTCCCCAATATGCTATGTAAAATTAAATATTGTCCGTCCCCCATCATTCAGCAAGCGTGCACCATTGCACCTCTTTTCTGATCACTACTTCAACCCCTTAACATAAGATGAGTATGTGTATGTATGTGCCTCACGAATCCAGTCTGTACGCACCCTGTTGCGAGATACCTCAGTAAGGTGGAGCTCCTGTAACCATATCCAGTATCCATTCTGTCGTGCCAGAAATAAGCAAACAGCCCTGTGACCTTGCGCAGGTCTTCTGCACCTCAAATATTCCAAAACATCAGCGTAATGCTGGCAATCCTGCAACCCAGTGGACCCTGGAGGAGAGGGAGGGATATATTTTGTTGGGTCAATCCCAACCCAGCAAAAGAGAATAGGTGCATAGTAGGGGCAGAAGCCTGGAACACATGATATGGATTACGATCAAGTGAGGAGATGCACAGTAACATCATTAACAAGTTAACATCTCATCTCATCCCTCCCCTACCCACTTAAACTTCCCCAAGCTATTAAGAAACAACCCTCCCCACAAACCTCCAGCCAACAAATAATACTGTCCCATAGAAGGACACAAGTAATATAAACGAGATCCATCCCAAGAGGGAACCCTGAAAGCGTGAAGGTGATACAGGCTGTATTCCTGCTCAAACACTTGTGTTGTCTGTATGGGAATGGCACTTGAACAGCACTTTTTTCCACAAGACATTTCTCTTTCTCTCTCTGCGATTTCCAGAGACCTCACCAGTCCAACAAACGGTGTGGTACAATAACTCAATGTTCGCAGAGCTATTTCAAAGATTACAGTAAATCTTTACATTACCTTGACTTCCTGTTTGAAAGGTTTATACCGTTGCGTATCTCGGATTTTTTTTCTTGGATGGTCAAGGAACAGGATCTATAAGAGAAAAAATACTGATTATATCACATAGAAACTGTGAAGCAGCAACCTGAAAAGCACTTTCACACATAGGTAAACAGGTAACTCTGAAAATAAATAGCCCTGAATTCTTACATTTCCTGCGCAATCTTGCTCTTCACCAGACATACCTGTTGAGCTCATCCACTTCGAGAAGTAAAACACTGTGCCACCCAGAAATAGAAACGGCGGCAACCCCTACATCGTTGAGTCACCAGCCGTAGAGGTAAAAGTATTTACTTCTGATGAATACTTCCTTCTGCAGATTCCACTTCTTTGCATGTCATTATCCTGAAAGGTATATTCCCTAGCAAAAACTCTCCTGTTTGTGGTAGGTGGTGTCATTGCAACTACAGTCGCGGATCTGTTCCTCCACCTACATGACAACATGGAACCATAGAAGGCACAACCTCACATCCTTCATGGGGCGCATTTGAGACTACTGCGGTTTCAAAACGGTTCAATATTTTGTTTTAGTAGTTTTAGTTTCGCTGAATTAATACCTGGCAAAGGCAGAAGCCGCAGAGGATGTTCCAGCTCATTTCAGTAGATAGAAGGTGTCTCGTCAACATTTGCTAGAAGGATTCCTGTATCGGATATGCGTCTCTCACACTCCAAAATGGGACTGCGCACAAACATTCACACTGCAGCGCTACTTGCTTATACAGGTTAGAGTAACTCACTTTGCCAAAGCAGTTCTATAGAATTTCTGGTGTGTCATTCTTTTCTACCCCCACAATTAGGTGATTTACTCAGATGAGAAAGCCTTAGAAACACTTACAGATAAGAGGAAGTTATTTACTTTTAGTAATTTTCTTTTTTATGTGGATAACATCTATTCCTCCAGATTCCCCATCTTCTGCCCACCTACCCGTTCTGAGGGAAAGGGTTTTTGTGCTCACAGTTCAGTATTCTAATCGATTGATTTGGTTAGCACAAACCTGCATTTTCTATTGTTTTGTATTTGGTTCTCAGAAATTCATCTAGTGTGGAAAATGATGGGAAATGGATGTCCGGGGGTGGGTTGTGCCTGATGCACCTGTGTGTCAGCTTATCTGCTAGAGGTACAGATGTATGGCTAGAATCCCACTGATGCCACCAAACACCACTGAAGAACTATTACTAGGGAAAAAGCTTCCAGATCCAGTGTAGCGCCTGGTGGATATTCAAAGGATGAGGACCTGCAGAAGGAATATCCAATACAGAAAGTATTAACAAGTGTAAGCTACCTGTGCCACCTATCAGTGATACCTCCTGCTTCTCAGTTTCACCAGGCTCAAAAGAAGCTGTAAGTGACAATGGTGCATATTTGAGCATATCGGCCCAGGAGGCGGCAATTCCTACATCTCTCTGCCACCTGTTCTAGAAGCAACACCCTGTCATCGCCTTCCTACCCATCTGTAAAAGGGCAGCCCCATCAACACTGTGCCACCAGACCCAGAAGTGACAGCCCCATCAACACTGTGCCACCAGACCCAGAAGTGACAGCCCCATCAACACTGTGCCACCAGACCCAGAAGTGACAGCCCCATCAACACTGTGCCACCAGACCCAGAAGTGACAGCCCCATCAACACTGTGCCACCAGACCCAGAAGTGACAGCCCCATCAACACTGTGCCACCAGACCCAGAAGTGACAGCCCCATCAACACTGTGCCACCAGACCCAGAAGTGACAGCCCCTGTGTCTTTGCGCACCAGGCTTAGAAGAACACTCCCATCATTATCACCGGATTTAGAAGAGACAGCCTTATGTGCCCCAAATCAGAGAAGCAACAGCTCCTGAAATGTTGGGTCACCGGTCAGGAGTGACAAGCACTACTTCTCTTGCTTCACGCCTTGTAAGGCGCCCCTTTCTGCCACCAGCGATGATCCCAGCATGGCTGCGCTGTCCGGTTGTAGAAGTCACCACCTCTACATCGGAGGAACGACTCACAGTTCTGAAGGGAATCGACCCTCATTTACCACTTATCAGAAGCATGGGTTACATTAGATTAATAATGAATCATGCCTATCATACTGCAGCAATCTGCGGAATACATCAGGTTCTAAGTAGTAAAAAAAAAAAAAACTCTTCTTTTTGATGTCCATTTTGCACTAGGGTGAAATGTGGTGCATACCAGCAGTGTTACAGCAGCAGTAAACCACCAGCCATAGGAAGCCGGCTGTACCTGGTGTTACCGCCAACCCAAACCCCTGTAGTCCTAGAAGTTAAAGGCTATGTATGCCTCTACCTATTTCTCCAACCTTCTCCAGTTCTACGGAAAGCTGTCTTAGCCTCCCTGTGTGAATCCCCAGACATATTCTATCCTTATGGGGGAATTCACCCTAATTCTCGCCTGAGCCTGTTTCACTGCCCCACCACCACAAACCTAGACACAAAAGGGGCAAAAGGTCTTCAAATGCCTTCAAAAAATTGTACCGGGATGCTTGAGTTATTTCAAATGGCATCAGTCAGCCAGGTGTGCTAAATGAAATACGAGGAGCCCAGATACCAAACTGTAATCCACACTGTCAGGGAAATTAGAAGTGACATCACACACCTTCAAATCATTGTGCAAAGCATGGCCAACCAAAATCCGGCCCTCGATGATACTAGCGACATCCCTCTGGACATCTTTGAATGATACACCTGAAACAAATGGAAAGAAGAAGATGAAGGAAAAACAACGTGCATCATTATCATTTCTATGTGGTGCCCATTAAAAGATCAGTTTCTTATTTTGTGATCGCAATGGCAGAGTTGACAAGTTATGACAAATTTTCAGGAATGAACACAGCACTTTTGAAGGACTGTCTCTAGTAAGCGTGGAGAACAGCATTAGAACAGGCCCTCTTCTGTGATCTTGAACAGAGATGATTGAGACTACCAGGCGTATATAGAGTGTGCCAATGTTGCAAAGGTCTTAAAAGGAAATGAAAATGCACTGCAAGTTATGAGGGAGCGAAGGGGTATTTTTCTATAGTTCATAGCTGTCCTATTTAACACGTTTGGAGAAGTTATTGTGGTAATTAGAAACTTTTTACAAATATTCCTTGATTCTGAGAGAGGATCTCAGAAGTCTGATAAACACGCATACTCCAGAAATGTCTGGAGCCATCCCAGAGACTTGTGACCGAAATGTCTTTCAATCCTTGTATTTGATGCGGATGGAACTTTGCTGGGAATAGGGAACTTTAGTTGACAATTTTATAAACATGTGTACAGAGGAAGTGATTTTTATTTTATAACCTCTGCAGAGTTTTAGTTACTAGTAAATGGCCTTTGTTACTTTGTTATTTAAGAGATTCTCTTATGTTACTGGAGCTTCTTAGACACTGCATGGGCTGCATTCTGAGGGCCATTTCAGCAGTGTCTGAGGAACTACTGAAACAACAAAGTTACATTAAATACAAACCCTCAGAGTGGTCCTGAAAGGCAAACCAGCCATACAGAGCGCTACCCAAAAAGTTTTTTTTTTTTTTTTTTTTTTAGTCATGTTCTTTCTTTTTAGTTTCCACAGGCTAGACTTTTCAGGCTTTAAACTGTAGGGCTATGGCTTCTGGATTATACTTTTGCGCCTATTCCAATGCTTAGAGGAGGGCTGCAGAAGGCAAAGACATTGCGTTTTGTTGGTATATCTAACTCTTAACTTGCTCTAAGATGGGAACAGCCAGGAAGTTAAAGTTGATACACAGAACCACAAGTTTGCAAAGAATAGCAAGGTTAAAGAAGGCCTGTACTGGATGATGCATGTACGGTGGGGTACTTTGCATTTATTTTTATTTTTTACAGCTTGGCTGACTGTTTTCAAAGGACCTACTGTAAATCAAACCACACATTCCAATGTTTTAAACAGCTGAGGAAACAGGAGCAGAGTACTTGAATGCCAGGCTTTCAGGGGATTCAAATCCAAGCTCATAATCTCAAATTGTTGGTGTTATAGAAACTGGTTACTCAAATACCAGCTTTTCACTTTCGTCAACATTTGAAGTTATCACAGCTGGCTGCTTGAGTGACAGGTTTTTGGAGACGTCATAACACAGCCCCATAATTTCAGCCATGCCTACATTCAGACCCATGTGCTCCACCTAATCAACTGTGAAGGTAAATAAGATAATCACTGTCGTTTTCTCCCACTAGCCTGTTCCATTTTAATCTACAACGCCATCTGAGTATTGTCAGCATCTAACAGGAACTCAACTCCATGTATCTGTTTTTAGAGCGCGGGGGAAGTGCAAGCTCCTGGGGGACCATACAGCCCAAACGCATCAATCTTGAGAAATTATGTCCACATCTCAGCAGCTGCTTTTGTGGTTTCATAAAGGGCCGCACCTATACCATGGTCTTCTGGGACAGTCCAATTATTGCAACCAACCTCCCCTAAAACAGTAGGACATTGAAAAGCCATTTGCAATTCTTGCCAAGTGCTTTTAACGTATACAGCTTCCATAAAGAACATAACTATCTGATAAAGACTTCTATCCTCAGATTCCTTACCTTAAAATATTATCCAAGGGTCAGACTGGATCTGGAAGAACCTTGAGCAGTACCCCGTGCAACGGTTGGTAGCCCTGGACGGCTGTGCGTTGGCATCTTCCACGCTGGATGTGATGTGCGCGGTACCTGTATAAGCGCCACCCCAGCACACGGACGTCAGTTTCTTTCTTTCCACACCAACAGTGCCGATCCAGAAGAGCTCCCCTGGTCATTTCTGAATGGCCTTTTTCATCGTTTTGGTCAGCCCTTTTTTGTGAGAAATTGGTCCCAGTGTGCTGGACTTACCTCCTAAGAAACCAGTGGGTTTCAACCCCTGCGGGGCCTGACACAGGCAAATGTCTGTGAGAGACCCCCATCTGGTCTGCCTGTAATGCCTGGATCCGGACCACAACTCCAGGAACTGTCCTGATTGCCGCACAATGAATCCGAAGGCGATTATGAAGTGGGAGACGAAGCTCCCGGCAGCTCAACATTGGAAGACTTCACACTGCTCCAGGTCCCGGATGTGTGGAAAGTCCTAGGCCCACTCTCAAAGTTATTCACATCAGTCGTGGTCGAAGTTGTCACTCAGTAAGTCCCATAAACACAATCAAAGAGGTCTAACAAGTGTTCCACTTTGCTGCAGCAGTCCAAGTCATCAGAAGAGGAGCTAAGCCAATTCGGTCTTGAGAGCTTTAAAGAAGAGTAGAGTCACTGCTGGTCGTTGGGGGTTGCCACGACCCCTCGCCAGCCACACTCCTCCTTTTGTGGCTACGATAGAAGCTTCCAGCTGCGTCCTTTTCAGAGGAGCCACCCCAGCCAACAGGAACTCCAGCCCTTTTGTGGCCACTGATGCGGCTCCCACAAGTAACATGGGCCAGAGATCTGCCCAGTTCACCAACCCCCAGCCAACAGCCTCAAACCCCTTTAATACTTTCTCGCAACAACATGAGCACCCTGTTGGAGGCAGAATCATAACCCATCTGCTCCAATGGCAAGCTATAGCGTCAGATAAGTGGATTCTCCAAACTGCCTGGTGGGGATACACTCTTCTACCCCTGGAGATCACGCTCCCTGACAACTGTCCTCAGATTGGCTGATGGAGAACCACTCCTCCTTGTTGCGTCAAGAAGTGCTGGCTCTTTTGGCAGAAGGATCCACCTAGAGAGTGCCAGAATCAGAAATAGAGCCTCCCATTACTTTCTGGTGCTAAAGAAGGACAAAGGCCTGTGCCCTCTCAATGCCTTCCTGAGGAAGGAGAAATTCGAGCTGTTAAGACTTGCCCAGGTTCTGTCTGTGTTAGACCATGGAGACTGGATGACAGCATTAGACCTGCAGGACCTCTATTTTCACAGCCCCGGCCTGTGGGCCATCAGTGTTACCTACAGTTCACGTGGACCAGGAGCATTTTCAGTTCTCTGTGGTCCCCTTTGTTCTCATCAATGCCCTTCGGGTGTTTACCAAGTTGATGGAGGTGGTTTGCAGCACCTCTGCGTAGGTCGGGTGTCCCAGTGTTCCCCTACCTTGCCAACTGATTGCTGAAGGCAGGCTCGCTCCAGGCAGTCGTCACCCACCTCCAGATTATGGCAGAACTCTACATTCACTGGGGTCCACTAGCAACATGAAAAGTCATGCCTGACTCCTTCTCAGCCACTTCCTTTCATCTGAGCCATACTGGACACCGGTCAATTCCACGCCTATCCTCTGGCATGGACAGTCCAAGACTTTTAGGCTATGATCCCAAGTTTTCGAACTCCATCATGGATTTCTGGGGAGACTGACAGACTGCTGGATCTGATAGCCTCATGCATCCTACTGGTGATTGGTATATGTGGGCTCTACAGTCCCCAACCTGTGCCTCTTTTCTGCCAAAGGTGGTGGCACCTTTCCACATCAGCTAAAACATTATGCAGTTGACTTTCTTCACTCTGCATCACCCCTCCAAGAAGGAAGAGAGACTTCATGGTTTGGACCCTAAAAGGTCTCTGTTATTCTATATTGACAACACCAAAGAACACTGGGTGGATGATCAGCTCTTTATAGTGTTCACTGGAACAAAGTACGAAACCAGCAGAGTAATGGACCATCCCCAGGTGAACTGAATTCTGAATAAATATCTGCTACACACTGGCCAAGAAGCAACCCCCACTGGGCTTGCAGGCTCATTCTACCAGGTCCAAAGTTGTGTCTAAAGCGTTAGCTTGTGAAGTTACCATTCTGGACATCTGTCAGGCTGCTACACGGGCATCCCTGCAATTTTTAACAAACACTATTGCCTTGACAGTCGAGTCCTTCATGATGGGCACTTTGTCCGTTCAGTCATCTGGGACTTTTTGGGTCTGTCAGTTTGTAGGCTCACCTCCAGAGCGGTATCTATTCTAAGGTAAAGTATCTGTAGCTAGAAGTGTTCATCAGATGAGCAAGTGACTTACCTCTGGTTACCAGCTAAGGCGTAAAGACTATCTAGCCGCAGATTCCATATGGACAATACAACACTCCCCATTCTGCGAACTAAACTTTTCCACTTAAAGGGGTCCTGTAGGTCCTTAGAATCTGCACATGGGTCAAAAACCTTATGCTGTGGCTCCATGTTTCTGGTGCGCAAAATCACAAACTGAAGTCAGGGTCTTTGGGACGCGCCTATATAGGCACTGCGCATGTCACATCCAGCATGGGTGACACTGATGTGGAGCCATCTAATGCCACATACCGCGCAGGGCTATTGCTCAAGATTTTCCGGATCCAGTCATAGGCTTGGGGAATATTCTAAGATAAGGAATTGAGGTTAAATAGAGTCTCTACCAGATAAACCATTACCAAAGGTAAATAACTTGTTCAGTAATGAATGATTTACATTGGGACCAAATGGCCTGCACAAGGATGGTGTCTTTGGAACTCAGTGTGGAGTATTCAGGCAGAAGTCTGTGAGGTATCCCGTAATTATCCACTGCCCCCAGGAAGCAATTCCAACTGGATTGTGACTCCAATTTAAACAAGGCCCTGGAGCCTAGGTGCAGTACACAGAACTGTCCAATTTGTCAATTCTTTGAACACATTAAATACTTCCATACTTACTGCAATTTTAAAGTCAATATAGGAGGGAAAAAAAGAGGGATACATCAGGCTCACCCACCATTCTTTATGTCATCAGGCCGTATCCCACTGACCGCTGTCCTGTAATCTGTGACCTTTTCTGTGGGTTTCACATATTTATCATATATACATTTGCCAAAGTGGTTGACAATGGAAACGCGGGCCACAATGCTGTCTTCACCCTCTGGTCCAACTCCAACCATCTCACAGTCAATCGCCACAGCTTTGGTGAGCCTGTGAAGAAATGAAAAGAGAAACTCCTGTGAGACATCGCAAGGCTCCTCTTCACGGGGGTCAGAGCCTGCGGAAGGTAAAGAAGAATAACACAGGAAGACACATGGCTGTTCGAACCATGTAAGTGCAAATAAAAGAAAACATTCAACATAAGTGCATCTCCACTTGAGCACAAGATTGTTCTAAAAACCCAAACAGCCAAAATAATAATTCCTCTAAAACTAATTCCAACCCTTTAAAATCTCCTCTAACATGAGCTTGGAACTCTAGTAGCGGCATCATATACAACAGCTGAGGAAAGATTCTGTCATAGTACCACTATTAGCACTGTTGGAAAACCACTCCCAAAGATTATTATTCAAACTATCTCTATTAATTCAGTCAGTGCACATTCTCCCTGCTATGACCCAAACCGTTGTGAATGCAAGGCAATTAAAATTTCATATCAGGACTCATCAGAGGCACAAAATCCACGGTTATTAGCGTAGGAAGTGGAGGAAGCAAGGCAGCTAGGGAAGACAGTATAAAGGTGAGAAATAGATGACTTTTCAACATGGCACAAATATTAGGTTTCTGTATGTAGGTCTCATGCAGAAAAAGGGAAAACCTGTGACTTAGTAGCTAAAGTGTCGACTGTGGAATAATGAGTTCCCATTTCTAATCCAAGGTTCTCCACTGTACTGCATTGTGTGAGCACATGAACATAATGTCATCTACCTGATTATTAGTTACCTTATCTGATGATCTATACAAATTATAACTCTTAAAACCAGATCGATGGCTTGCTCTTCAACCTAATGGCACTGAGAAATTTAAGATGCCTTTTCAAACCAATGATACACAAATAAAATCCACCTTGGAGAAGACAGGCAACACTGCAGATATCATCTTGTGAAGGAATCGATGACTGAAAACAACCTGTGTTTCAGTGGCTTGGAAATGGAAATGCTGCTCTTTGGAAAACTCAACATAAGGCAGCTACTAATCTAATCGCCAGATTGGTTGGGAAATCACCTACCCTCAGTGCTGAAGCTGACAGGTAGATACTTTCGGTCATCTTCAATCCTGCACTATCATTCCAGACTCAAGTAAACTGAGTGATAAAAAAAAAGCAAACAGCACCATCTTATGGTAGACCTGAATATTTTAATAAAATTTACATAGGCCTCCAGAAGAAAATACCTACAACTTCAGCTAGCACCAGGCAGCAAGTCTAGTACTAGGACTAAAACCAGGAGTTTTAGCTGAATCTGAATAATCTACTCTCCACCTGTCTAAAGGGCCCTTTTATTTACTTTTCTTACTTTGAACCCTCCCTCTATCAGGCATACTGAAATGACTATCAGAGGCATGTAAAGGATGAGCAGAGCACTAAACGTCACGGATACATAAATACATGTGCTGCCCAACAGAAAGCATTTACAACTTTATTGCTTTCTGGTAATTGTGTTAATTTTACAACTGCCAATTTATTTTAAAAAAAAATACTCTTATATAGCTGCAAACCCCATTAAGATAGTGCCCACTAGGATAGAAGGATAGAGGAGGTTGTTTTTTGTGGCTGTGCTATTATATGCAGTACCAGTACAATGCTATTCTTTTTGTTTATTTAGTAGTTTTTGTTGTGCATAAAATACACCTGCAGGTATCTTTCCTCTAAGAAAACATAAATCTGGAGGAGAGGTTAACCAGGTCTGTAAAGCTCAACCCTGTAGAGAGGGAAAAGCAAAATTTTACAGCTGTCCTAACTTTTAACAAATTTGCTTCTCACTGAATAGATAGGGGTGGAATGTGGCAAGAGCTCATAACATGAATAACATTTTGGAAGCAATTCTTTGAGAATTTTATAAGTGTACAGTGAACACAGCGAGAGTCACATACAGATAGCCAGAAACCATGGGCAAGGATAGGAGGACATCTGACGGGAGTATAAAGAAATTGACAAAAGTTCACAGTATTGAACTGTAACAGTTGGGGACACACAATGTAGTTGTCCGGATCAAGAGGCACTATCACCATTTCTACAATGGGTTAGTCCAACAACTTACCCATCAAAAGCTTTTTCTTTCACCAGCAGCTGCTCCACCTCTTCTGGTGGCTTGTCTTTTGGTAAACCCAATTTCTGCCGGGCTATTTGAGCTGCCTCAGGACCCAGTGCAGCCTCAATGTCTTCAGGGTCGACATCATCAAACCAGAGGTCATCCCTTAAAATGCAGAGAAAAGATACAGAAATATGAATATCGGGAAACCAGCAGGTAAACAGCTTCTTCTGATGCAGTGTTCTTCATTAACGATGCAATCAGGATTCATTCTTGCTATTTATACAAACACAATTCATCCTTTTTATTTTGCAGCCTACCAGACAGTGCAGCTGTCTGGTTTGCTAAAGACATCTTGGAGACACAAGCTGACCTAGGAATGCATTCTGCCTGTTGCTTGCCATTGGCTTTGTAACTCACATTTTCTTAGTCCTTATTTGATGGCTTTATTTGGTTTAAGCTGTCCAGCACGGAGTTTGTACCTTCCCTTGCCCAAACCTTATTTACAGTATCCTTACAAGCACTCCCTTCCTATAAACAGGCCTGTAAATCTTGTTCTTAATTCGTCACATTTGCTGTGCATTCAAAGACTGAGGTCAAATGTCAGGCACTGTCTACCGAGGGCGCTTGTTTACTTTTCTTTCCCGGACTTCAAACTGAGAGGATTTATGTGACAATCTTGCTGAATACTGGGGGTAGGAAACAGTTTTTTTTTTTCTAAACACACCAACACTTAAATGAACTGTGTAAGTATTTCAGAATGTGTCAGAATTAGAAACACAAATGAAGCACAGTTTGTGTTATTTCTGAAGTGTTCTGGAAACAAATACTTTAATATGATCAAAACAAATCATTACACTGGGTGATGCAATTTCCACACATTTCGGTCCGTGCACTGTATAGTTTTATTAGTAAAACTGTATGTCTGAGCAAATGTAATGGTCATTTCAATTGAAAATGTGCTGTCTGTAATGGCCGTTTGCTACCACACATGAATACTCCACTCTACTCTGCACAACTCCACACCATGGCGCTCTAGTCCTCACCACTCCACACCACCCCCATACACCACTCCACTGTATTTCACTTTACGATAGGCTTCTCTTCTCTACCCTTTACAAATCTACTCTATGCCAGTGCACTCTTTGTCACGGCACTCTCCACCACTATTGTCTAGGCCACACCAATCTACTCTGAACAACTCCACGCCAGTGTACTCTACACCACTCAGCAACACTGCACCCTATGCCAATACACTTTACTCTGTAAAATGCAATTGTATGTCTCTGCACTCTACGCCGATCCACTGTACTCTACTTGAACCTGCTTTGCACCACTGCACTCCACACAACTTTACTCTATGCCATCACACTCTATGCCACTCTATGCAACTGCACCACTCCACTTCGCTGTATTCTGAAACAATCTCCTCTACGCCACTCCACTTTCTGGCACTGCACTCTACGCCACTGTACTCCTAACCACTGCACTCTACACAGCTGCCCTCTGTGCCGCTGCCCTCTGGATCAATGTACTCTACATCACTACTCCACTCTACACCACTGTACTCTGACACTACTCTGCACACTGTGCCACTATACTCTACACTACTCCACTCTCAACCACTCTAATTTGCACTACTCCTCTGCAATCTATGGCACTATACTCTATCTGGACCACTCTGTGCCACTGCACCCAATGCCACTCACGCTGCATTGTACGCCACTGAACTCAGTGCCATTGCACTTTACACCACTATACTCTGCAACACTCTATGCCAGTGCACTCAACTCTGTGCCGTACAGGGCATGCCACTCTACGCAACTCTACATTATGCCACTCTAATACACAACAGTCTCTGCCTCTACACTCTACAACACTTTACTTCACTCTTCACCATTCCACATCACTTTCCCCTACACCACTAACTTTTAGCCATGCTGAACAGCAGCCAAACTGGTGTACAAAACGCAAAGCCAGTAATTCTTGCATAGGTGAAACATATTGGCTTTGCTCATGCTTGTCTTAAACAGTGGACATTGAACCCCTCCTAAGGGCCAATGGAATGATCTATTTTGATCACTACATGTAGCGAGGGCTGCATTCAATACATGCAAATGCCATCAAAGAAGGCCTGTCAGATTCCGGAATGCATCCTATAAAGTCACAGGTTAGAAGAACTTCATTAAATGGCTCTTAAAATAGTAGTGTACCTGAAACCACTACATAAAAGCAGAGACACCATGTTTTACACCAGTTGTGGATTCATGCCTTATTAGGGTCCACAGAATCAAATATTATGCATAACCTTAACTTTTCCAAATCCTTGTGTAGACTACAGTTAACATTCCCTATTCTTCTGGTACACTGCTGCTGCTGCCTTCCTGTTTCCTCTACAAGGACATTTGAAGTTGCAAGGCATTTGGAGATCTACTTCATTGAAAGTCCCTAAGTGAGATCTGATCAGCAGCTATAGCATTTCTTTAACAAAAGGACTGAACATACTTCTTGAAAAATATTTCACATAATGTGATGGCTTTAAAACGTAGTAAATGGCTTGGTTCCCCCAACAGATTGTCTACAGCTTAGCTTGTTTATACAAACGTACATTAATGCTTGGTCATCAAGGGCTGCTCCACTTCTAACCAGAAGGAGCCCGTTCTACTCCAGGACATAACTCACCACCCAAGAAAGGGATAGGAGACAGTTATAAATATCCAGTAGATAAAATCAAACGGGCTAGTTTGGTGCCCCATAAGATATTTAAAAAATGCAGTGACCCAGGCAGAGTCCATTTCCAAAATTTTAAATGGTCAGTATAGTCTTGTGGTCAAAATCCTAATCAGAGTAGTGTGGAGTTCTACTTGCGACAGCGGCTGTTATCCCTGCGTACAGTAGAAGCGAGACCTGAGGCTCGGGGGATCAGAGCAACCTCAAGCCAGTAAAAATAAGTGTCCATATTGGCTGCCAATCCACAAAAAGCATGGATAGGTCACATGAAAGACTTATCATTGTTCAACCCTAGGATAGGCAGAAGTGGATTCCTGACTTACTCCCTATAAAATGGACAAGAATGCAAAAAAGCAGAAGCTACTAAAAAAGTGACCATACAGTCTTACAAGTGGTTTGGTTGGAGCAAGTTCAGACAATACTCTAATAAGAAATTACATCTGGAAAAAAAAAGAGCAGACAAGGCTAACACAGTTGAGCTGTCTGTGTCCACAAAAAAGGTTCACAGTGAAGTTACCTGTGCAGGTGAAAAGAGAACTACATATCTTCCTGTGTTTATTTGTAACTCTTAAAACAATTGCATTACCACTCACTTTTTATGAATAGTAATGCATCTTCAAAGGTAAGAGGAGAACCCACACACCCTGCGCCTCAGGGTCAAGATCAACTCATGGTAACATTTAGAACCTCCAGAGAGCAGCCTTCAAGATGTCTTAAAGTCTGGTAGCATGTCTCAAGCAAGATTTTCTTCCTGAAACCTACTTAGTTTTGTTTTGGCATATAATTGCACATTCATCGTGGCATAAAATGGGATTTTCATGGCCAAGAAAAATCAGTTTGTCCTCTGATGTTTTTTTATGTATTTTACACCGATCTCTCCTAGCAGAAGTGAAGAGGGATATCACATTTGGGGGTTATTTATATTAAAAGTCTTCTATCAGTGTTAAGGTGTAACCTTGTTTGAACCTTACTTGAAGATGTTCCTTGCCTTGCAGAATAAGCCTATGAAATGTGAAGTTACAAGAAGGCACTCCAGAACAATCAGGATATGATGTTGCGAACTTTTTTTTTTTCATCGATATTTTTATTTGACAAATCAAGCTAATTTGTGTGTGAGAAGAGAATGTCTGCTTCAGAGGAAGAGGATGTAATTCAGTGGAAAAGATGCAGACTGTGGATCAAAAAGGCCACTGACCAATTCCGGTTTTCATTTCTTGTACGAACTGTGTAATCCTGGGTAAACGATTTCATACTATGATAAATTGTGAGCACTTGGTTACAGATCATGTGCAAGATGGCTCAGTGAGTTATAACTCACTTCTACTTTTGCTATAAATTGCAGGTCACAAGCTGTTTGCAGTCCTGCATGGAAGCAGTAGAGAGGACACCACCAAAATAAACTGAGGGCATTTGCATCTTTAATAAAATCATGCTTTTCTTAACCAAAAAGAATGGGGAAAGAATACATTATTTAGGGACTCCATGCGAACACAGGCACGAGGCTGCAAAAATGTTGGTGTGATTAACCTTACAAATCAGCATTTGACGGTCTGTTAAGAATGTCAACTGCCTTTGAAATTAACATACCATTCTGCTTCTTCTTAAAATGTCTCTCATATAAGCTGAGCTGCCCTATTAACTAAACACCTTTCAAAATACACATTTTTATTTACACTATTTTGATTTAGATGATAAGTACATGCTTTTTCAGAGCTTACTGTCATGAAATAAAAATTAAACATTTTAACAAAGTTTAAAAAAAGTCTGGAATATTGTAAAAAAGCCTATAAAAGAAATTTACAGTTCTTGTAGTAGATAAAAAGAATACTGCATCTTGGACAGTTCAAATAATGTCCTGTAAAAACAAAGGTCTAATGTTATGATGCCTCTGAACAGTTAAACCAGGACATACAAGTAAATTTGTGATTTACAGTCTGCTCTCCTCTATAACATAATTTACAATGTATTACTGACAAACCAATTTCATCTGTCTCCCACCAAACCCATCAATATTAAATGTATGTAAAAACACTATACCACTAGGTGTAGGGAGGCCAGTAGACCAAACTGTTTTCTCCTAAAATAGTTGTATCACAAACCATAGCTAATCTTTTTTTGACACATGAAGGAGTCAAATTCATATCTTTATCTTGCGCCTTTAATTTCCCCTTAAGCGGGCTTTAGGTGGAAGTGACCTCATACCCCATATGCACATATTCATCTTTGCTCTTGCCAATTTAAATATACAAACCTCTAGCATAGAATTTATGTCCAGCTGAAGCTCTGAGTATATTTTATGACAAAGAAAGGCTACAGGCTTCTGCCTGCCTGTGCTGGTAACAGAATGCTTTGAGCACATCCACTCATAATGGCATTAATCGTCCCTAGTACCAAGCATATGCATGCTATGGGCATACCTTACTTAAACGCACAGGTGCCTTCTAGAGTTCACCCTCTGTGATATTGATTGAAGAGAGGACTTTAGAAGAGACAGTTCCGTCCATATAGGAGCCATGATGCATTTTGCCTCATGGAAGTATTTCCATGTATTACTTTTCCTTTTCTCCTGCATGGATCTTTCACATATGTGCATGCTTGAATCCCGCAATCCCCGCCACCCGACTGGGAATCCCAGATAACTGTGTTAAATGGCCACAGGCAAGTTCAGTGGCACATCTCCTTATTTGGAAACAATCCAAACTTCAGTCACTGAGGGAGAAGTGGTAAGCTACTCTAAAAGCCACCACAGCTCAGATTTCCACTCCTTGTCACATGTGAAGGAATCCCCAAGAACAGCTATGCTCTAACCTCTCTTGATCTTATTAATGTTAATCTTTGCAAACTTTAGAGAGTCTAAACATGTTATGGCATTAACATTCTGCTGTAGCCCAATTGTAGTTCAATCAAGTAATGTGCATTGATCAGCATACATAAATACAGGCACGTTTAACCCCGTTTTGTGGGGGAAGGTTTGAAAAGTGTTGATAATCAGTGTGGAACACAGGATGTTGTCTAGTCAGGAAAGAGATTCAGTAGGTGGTGGTTTATCACACTCCAGTCGCAGCTGGGTTCACACTGTCATCCCAGTAAAGAAGCTAAACTTTATACCAACTGTCTTTGTGCCATCAAGCGACAAGCATTGTAACACCAGCCAAATTAGAATACCCAAAAGTCCAGCTCTGTTTCATTTAAATGCTACATCTGTGACAAACACTGCGACATGTCACATTCTAAATATGTCACTACCATACATAAAGTACGCTTTAAAGGATTTGTGTAGGCATGTGGTGTTTATTTGGCACAAACATAGCCAAAAGGCAGCGAAGGCTGTACAGGGTCAAAGATAAAGACACTGTGTGATAGAATGGGTAGTTGTTTTGTGGACTCTTACTGAATGATGATGTGTTTTTTTTGTTGTTTTTTTTTTAAAGAGGCGGGAACTTTAGCTCTTTCCAAAATTGGGCATTGATGTACTGGGGGAGGAACAACTTCTGATATAAAGGTAGGGAGAGTTACAATTATAGTTAGCTATTAAGGCATTTCACTTTGGTAATGATGACATAATAGAAATGATGGTTGAAGGCGCTTATTGTCATATGTAAAACTTAATAAAAATATATTTTTTAAACATGATCGACCTGGTAATGCAGTTGTTCCTTCCATTCCGAAGTAAGACCTGACATGCTAGGATGTGACAAAAAGCCAGTGCAAAGGGCCACTGAAATGCACTTCTGCGCCATCACTCCATTCCACTTCTCTCACCCCCAGGCCTCATTTATGTCACCCCAGTTTTTGTGCCCTTTAGAAAAGTGATGAAACCCAATCCACTTCCTATACCATCTGTACAAGCAAATCTCTACAATCTGTTCTACCTCTTTCCTGCTGTCACATCCACCCCTACTTAAACCCACTAAAGCTAGTTATATGATCACCTGACATTTTGTGGCTGCTGTACAGAATTCACTAGTAAGCAAAGATGTGCTGCATTACTTCAACACTACATCTTGGAAACAGAAAGCGTAAGGACATCAACAACATTGTAGTGGTGCAGTATAAAAGTGGTTCAAGTAAATTAAAAATGAAGGATTTGTTTTACCAACTTTGACAAAGAGGACAAAAAACTGTTTTTAAATTTCATACCCTTTTTAAACAAAATTAGTATACACTTTGAGAAGTTGTTTGTCATTTAACTTTAAAGTAGAACGGTATGACTAAGCGTGATTTCTACATTGATTAATTTCAACCGTAGTTTACAAGCATAGACTGGTGTTACCAAACCGAAAAAGGGTACTGCATACCATGTAGACACTCACTCTGTTAAAGGCTTGTCAACCTTCTCTTCTGGCTTCCTCTTTTTGTGCTTGACATGCTCTTCTTCACTTTCGATGAAACCATTCTTCCTCTTTTTTTTCTTCCCTGGTCTGTCCTTCAAATCTGATGTATGGTTCTCTTGGGCAGCGATTTCTTTCTTGGTGTCTTTTTGTCCCACTTTTGCCTTTGGGCTTTTGAGTTTCTCTTCTGTCTTGTCATTGGATTTAGTCTGTACTTGACTGCTGCTTTCTTTACCCACTGAGACGTCTTTGGCCTTCTTTTTTTTTATTTTGTGTTTCTTGTTGGTACACGTTGGTAAAAGAAGCTGCAGGTTAGATGAGTGGGTTGTTTTTGGTTTCAGCACCTAGTGAAAAAGGACAGCATTGGAATTGAAGGAAATAAATTAATGTAAATATATATTCACCAGTTGGGTTTAACTTACTTTGGCTTAGTCAGCTGCAGCAGCAAACATGTCATTAACAGAAGGACAGAGGTGCATTCTCATAGTCAAGCACACATGAGATACTCGGTCATTAGGTACTTCAGTAAACATGCACTTCTGGTGAACACTGACCCATTAGGGTCACAAGTCAATAAACCACGCTCATTCACAATCTAAGCCCAGCAATGGCAGTAGCAAAGCAGGGTTTCAACATACCACTTCAGTTTCAGTTATTAAACTGAACGTCTCAAAAAGTCAGCAGACAATTATCCCAGCACTTAATCCAACTATGCTCATAGTGCCAGTACTCAAACTTGCAGAGCTTTAGAAGAAAAGTGCTGAGCATTCTATACAATTAGAAGCTGTATGTACAGACCCCATCAGAATTTTCCTGTGGTGCAAGTGTTTTGAGATAATTTTTTCTCTCTCATAATGAACTGCAGATCGCCAATATATATGCATATACCTGATGGCTTATTTACAAGGTCTGTGGATTTAGGTCCATTAAGTCAGCCCTCTTGAGATACCAAACATAGTGGTACTAGTACCTATGAGGGGCAGAGTTGTAACGTGGAACCAAAAGGTTACCATGAGAAATGTGGAATTACCAGGGTGCTTCTGGCTCGGACACCCCTCCCCCCAATAGTTCCTTGTTTCATACTTTACTTTCACCTAGTGATTTCAGCTGTGTTAGTAGCATCTGCTCGTGGCATACAGTGCTGTTGATTCACATGTGCCTTCCCTCTTCCCCAAACACCTGTGGCCACTGCAGTTACTTTATCCTTGTATGTATCTTGTACATATGTATTTATACATTGCATGAAATCTTTTTCCCTGCACTTACTTTCCTTCACCTCCTTTCTCACCCATCTGGGGGAAAACAATCTGACAAAGGAGCTGACGCCCATGCGCATGTTATCAAGAGGAATCAATCACTCCTGACTCGAAGCACTTCTTCTAAGAAAAACAACGTGTAGCGCTCAAGACCCAACACTAGATAGCAGGAGTATGCAAAGCAGGTGAATCATAAGCATTACATGCCACACACAGATGCTTACAGAGTAAGTAATATATACATATTATATATATTTAAATATAAATGCTCGAACCAACCACACCCTGGTGTTCTTTCTGCATTCTACAAAGCGGGGTCGGTGCACTACTACGGGCGCAGGACCCGTAAATCATATTGCAAATGAAGAGAAAATCCACGCGGCACTCCAAATAACTCTGTCTTTAATTCATCATCTGCTTCGTGAATGGTCAACATAAAAGAGGCTTGCTTTAGCGGCTACGCTGTTCGACCAAACGGTCTTCTTCCAAAGCCTCAATCTTAACAAATGACCCCACCCTATCCCCAGTCTCAAATACTTTTCAATTACTAAACATGAAAGAAATACTAACAAATGTCCCCACTACAGGAGATAAAGTCCCCAACCAATCCTTATCCAAGGCTGTTCATTTTACTTCATACAGTTTAACAAATATCCCTTCCCAAATTCTACCAAACACAAAAAAGTAAATCCGTGGAGAAATAAAAATAAATATAAAATAAATTAAAAGCCCGTTATTAAACATGATAATCCACATAACCCACTATCCAATTCAAAACCATTTTTCATCTAACACGAACATTTACTTATTTTTCTAAATTTCAACCTTATATTCCATAACATACTGTTTCTACTGTATCAACAGTTAGTTGATTCTAATATTATCCTGCTTATCAATTTTTGTGTTCTAATATTTGTAACAGTCATGCTTTAATTATTCTTTCATTAAAATTCTCAGTCCTCAAAAATTCTTATCCAGGCCAAGTGGCCATTCACATCCCAAATATTATGTAAGTGGGGATAACCAACAGAAAGTCAAAATTAATGCTTAATAAATCAAAGCAAGTCGTCAAACTCATTTCTAAATTCCAAAACATTTCCATTCCATAAACTGATACCTATGTAAATAATTTCCAAGTCATTACATTTAACCTAAGTGAACCAAGAGCTCCTCGTCCTTATTCAAACCCCATTGGTGTTTACTGTTAAGTCGTATTATATACTCAGACTCCATCCTTCTCAATATTAATTCCCTGTCACCCCCTCTTGGTGTTGGTAGTACCCTATCTATTCCAAAGAACAACATATTCTCCACTTTTCCTACATGTACTAGGTTACAATGACGTGCAACCGGATATGTTACATCATTATTTTTAATCGCTCGCCAATGTTCCAGGATTCGTTTCTTCAAAGGAAAGAACGTGCTACCTACATATTGTAGGCCACATGGGCATCTTATTACATATACAGCAAACTCAGAGTTACAATTCAAGAACTTTTTGATCCTAACTGACTTCCTTGTGGGAAACACATACTCTTTACAGTTTGAACTGTACCTACAGCCTTACATTTTTAAGGAATTGCTATTTTAGCGATTCCTTAAAATTGGTTTCAGAATGCCTTTAATACATTCTGAAATGGCTTTTTGCATTCGCAAACGGGCATTTGCACCGTTTGCAAATGCAAAAAGCTTTCATACATCTGGCCCTTAGGCATTCAGGCCTGTGAGCATTTCTTTAGAGATAAACCTATAAGAGGTTATGAGCATTCAAAATTACTATTAAGATTTTGCCTGGAGAATAACTTTTTCTTGTTTGAAGATCAATGGTATAGGCAAACCGTTGGGACTGCGATGGGAAGTTCATTTGCTCCGAGCTATTCATGGGGTGGTGGGAGACAAGATATGTGATGATAGATGAAAATGAAAAATGGTGCAAGCATATAATTTTCTGGACGAGATACATAGACGATATTTTTCTGATCTGGGATGGCCCAGATCAGATATTGAAAGATGTTTTGACCTGGCTCCCCTATAATAATTGCAATCTAAACTTCACATATAAAACTAATAGACAAGCCATGAAGTTTCTTGATATAGAAGTTACAATTGAGGACAATACCTTACAAACTAAATTATTCAGGAAACATACGGCAGGAAATATTTTTTTACATCATCACCCCCCCCTCCCCCCGAGTCTTAAGTGGAGCATACCATATGGGGAGCTATTAAGGGCCAAGAGAAATTGTAGTACACAGATGAGTTTCCAAAGTGAACAACTTGAAGTGATTAAAATATTTCAATCCAAGGGTTCTCCGAATAAGGTTATCCATAATGCATGTCAGAAGGTGACAAAAGTACAGAGATGCTCTTCTGAATCAAAATATGAAATGGAGAGATCATAGTACCTTGAGATGGATCACAACTTATAATGCGTATTCACCTCAGGTTAGGAAGGTTCTAATAAAATATTGGCACTTAATTAAGGCAGACAAAATGATTGGTAAGATAGTCACCCCAAATCCACAACTGACATACAGGGAGAGCAGCTCCTTACAGGATATACCGGTGCATAGTTATCAGATGAAAAACCGGGAGGCGTTCCTTGAAAAACAACAAGGTTTCTATAGGTTCATGAGATGTAAGACCTGTAGGTACAGTTCAAACTGTAAAGAGTATGTGTTGCCCACAGGGAAGTCAGTTAGGATCAAAAAGTTCTTGAATTGTAACTCAGTTTGCTGTATATGTAATAAGATGCCCATGTGGCCTACAATATGCAGGCAGCACGATCTTTCCTTTGAAGTAACGGATCCTGGAACATTGGCGAGCGATTAAAAATAATGATATAACATATCCGGTTGCACGTCATTGTAACCTAGTACATGTAGGAAAAGTGGAGAATATGTTGTTCTTTGGAATAGATGAGTACTACCAACATCAAGAGGGGGTGACAGGGAATTAATATTGAGAAGGATGGAGTCTGAGTATATAATACGCCTTAACAGTAAACACCCATGGGGTTTGAGTAACGACGAGGAGCTCTTTGTTCACTTAGGCTAAATGTAATGACTTGGAAATTATTTAGATAGGTATCAGTTTATGAAAGGGAAATGTTTTGGAATTTAGAAGTGAGTTTGACGGCTCACTTTGATTTATTAAGCATTAATTTTGAGTTTCTGTTGGTTATCCCTACTTACATAATATTTGGGATGCGAGTGGCCACTTGGCCTGGATAAGAATTTTTGAGGACTGAGAATTTTAATGAAAGAAGAATTAAAACATGACTGTTAGAAATATTAGAACACAAAAAATTGATAAACAGGAAAATATTAGAATCAATTAACTGTGATACGGTAGAAACAGTATGTTATGGAACAGAAGGTTGTAATTTAGAAAAATGGTTTGGATTGGATAGTGGGTTATGTGGATTATCATGTTTAATAATTGGCTTTTATTTTATATTTATTTTTATTTCTCCATGGATTTACTTTTTTGTGTTTGATAGACTTTGGGAATGGATATTTGTTAAACTGTATCAAGTAAAATGAACAGCCTTGGATAAGGATTGGTTGGGGACTTTATCTCCCGTAGTGGAGACATTTGTTAGTATTTCTTTCATGTTTAATAACTGAAAAGTATTTGAGACTGGGGATAGGGTGGGGTCATTTGTTAAGATTGAGGCTTTGGAAGAAGACCGTTTGGTCGAAGCGTGTAGCCGCTAAAGCAAGCCCCTTTTTTTGTTGACCATTCACGATGCAGATGATGAATTAGAGACAGAGTTGTTTGGAGTACCGCATGTATTTTCTCTTCATTTGCAATTAAATATAAATGCATATAAGTTGTTTATAAGTTGATATAAGTTGTTGTTCTTTACTACAAAATTAAAGAATTTATATCAGATACAATGTTGATTCATGGTAAAACAAAAAGCAATGTTCCACAAGAAAGAAAATATTTGGCTGTAAACAAATCAAATGTAATAATTTATTTGAGGATAATTTGGCAGACTTTAAAAAGTGCAACTTCCAGGAGGTTTTACTCAGTTTTGCATAGTGACGGAGGAGGTAAAATTTGATAATATCAGAGTTTTACTTGATGTTGTTTTAACATAGTTTTAGTGACTAAATGCCATTAATCAATGCACTCATACTCCTGCTGTATCCAAATATAGGATGCCATGACTTACCGCTTGTAAAGCTCTCCAATTGGAGGAAAACTCCTGAGGGACTTTTGGCGGGAGAAGGGGTGTTATTTTGGTGCCATGTGGTGCTTCTCCAGGGTCTTTCTTTACTGTGTGCTTCCAGAACTTCTTTTTCTTACGCTTGAGTTTTGATTTATTCGATGATACTGTTCCAGTACTTGTTGTAGGTTTGGTGCCTGTTATTTTTGTCATTCCGTCCTGACAGATCATCAAACACTCCAAAAAAAAAAATTCTTCTATAAAAAAAAAGTGGAACCATAATTAGTACTCGAGCAAATAGTATGTAAACAGCCTTTAAGAAAACATGACTCTGTTTCTTTTTACTATTGCACAAAGGCAAACTATGAATAACCTGTGTCGCCAAATAGCAGCCCAGCAGCAGCTACTGTCAACCCAATAGCAGACAAAATTCTGCCAATGATACATCAATGCTGATTTTCACAGAACAGAATCAGTGACTGATGAGCTTCCCAACTGCATGCACATTTCCTTCAATGTCACCCGCCATGACTCTTAGATTGTCACCATAACCCAATAACAAACCACTGTCAGTCGCTGTCCCCCAGTAGCGGGCAGCGACAGCAATCAATGCGGAATAAGCAGATCAGTGACAGCCATAGCCACCCAAAATGTTGTCCAAGAACCGATCACTGACAGCCACCAATGCCTAACCATCAGACTGGTGACAGCCACAATAACCCCCAATAGGACATTTACTGTCACTCGCTCCCAGAAGAGGACCACCAGAAAATGAGTGCCCACTACTTTTGCCCAGTAGTTGATGAGTGCCCCTCCATCAACCAACTGTGTCCCATTAGCAAACCAACATAGTCACCCAGTACCAGATCAGCGACTGCATCTGTGGCTGCAGCAGACAAGCAATAACCATGGTCACAACTGTTTGATCAGATCCAAACCACGCTGTCGAATAGTAGTTTCAAGATTCCATACCTGGACAGCTTCTTGGGAAGGGACAAGGATTTATCAACAAGCGTTTCCACTAGGCTACACAAAAATTAAACATAATCCCATCAAACATTCCAAAGAATGAAAGCAACTTAATTTTGGATTTAAAAATGTTTTCTTATTTTGACGGTTGGCTCTTGAAGGCAGTTTTATTGTTGCTCCTCTCAGCACCAAAACGCTTTCTGGCAAAGGTTGCGTTTGAGAAATAAAAATGGCATATTAGAGAATACGTGACCAACAGTGCTGACCGATCGTGGTTCTGAAACAGTTGCGTTACAGCATTTTTTATACAGTGCATGTTCAACAATGAATTGGTCTCCAAGCTATTGTTCTAGTAGATCTAGGTCTCTGTGGGTTTGCCACATGGAGGGCCATTCCTGGAACTGTCTTTGCGTGGCCAGACCATGCTTTAGTACAGTGAAATTGTGTTGTTTTGGATTTTTCCGGTGGTTGTGTTCTAACGTGAAAGGATGGATTCATTGCGACCTTCTGGCCAAGCTCTTTGGAGGACGAGGAGTTTTTGGCTTGTCTCTGTGAAGGTATATAACAGTGGGTGTGTGGTCATTTGACCCCACCGCCTAACCTGTCAGCTTTGATGGTCCGTCGGGGTTCCAACAGACCTCATGATGCATGGGCTTCAACTTTACTTTCTGTGGTGTTAATGGATTGTTTCTTCAACTGAGCGTGAGGATGCATAGGGCTGCACTGGCGAGAGCTTTTACACGGATTCTTACATCAGTCTGCCGGGCTGGTGAGCTGTGTATTCCAAGACTAAGGATTTTACTTTGGTGCCTAGGCCGTGCAAAGCAGGTCTCTCTGCAGCTGATATTTGGTCAGAGTAGCACAATCCTCTTGCCCCTCTTACCTTCTCTCCCTGTAGTGTCTTAATATGCAAAGGGTGTCTGTAGCTCAGTGACAGTCAATTTAGAGTGCTCCTTGGTGCGTTGTGGTCTCATGGGCAGTCTCAAATTACAATAGTGGGTTTACTCAATGGAGGGTCCCCAAGTGTTAGCATGTGTGGGCCAAGGGCAGTTTACAGACCTCCACATAACTAGTACTAGCTGTATTGCTTATAATGGTTCCTCTGTGGGACTTAAGATGCAGATGGAAGGATGTAGACAGACAATTAGGCAGAACGGGCATTCAATCAGACATGCATGCAAGCACCTATCCGGGGGTGAATCACTGAAGCAAGGAATAGCTCTTCTTTAATAAATCAATGGGGGATAGCTCTGTTGTCTACGACAAGTGAGGATTCGCTCCACCGAGTGCCATTGTCGACCTATAGTAAACCAGTGTACGTTCATGTTTACCAAGTAACAGAAAAAATAGGCACTGCCACCTTTAACCACTAACAACTACTAGTAAGACAAGTTTGAGTGCTACAATTTAAAATACACTTGTTTAGGGTAAAGTAAGGTTTCATTGAATAACTTCAGAACAGAACCTGCGTTTGACCTCTGCAGAGGACAAAGGTTGACTAACCAGACACTGGCCCATGGATGCTTTGCATAATATTACATGTTAGTATTTTCTAGGTGCAGTTTCTACAACGTGCAGCGGTTTGCAGCATTTAATAGCTTGTGAGAGAACTGATTCCCATGCATGTGCGGTACAGCAGTCTGAAATCATGTGCCAGGCAGCTGTGCATGAACAGCACTTCCGGCCCAAGGAAATCAGAATCCGGGAAGAGTGGTAGTACATAAGAACAAGCAAGCGTGGTTGAGGCAACCAAAACCACGCCCAGTATGGCCACTGATCATACAGCTTTAACTTTACTTTTGCAGGTAACTGATAAGTCAGATCTGGGATTTAGTTGATAACTGAGTAAGAAACTCGCTACGCAAACTTTATACAGTTGGGCATCAATTTGCTGACAGTGATTTGCCCGTGCAGACTCTCCTACTATGCCTTACACATCTTATCACACAGAGGAACGCTGTGCACTGAATCTGGCAAGGCTGCGGAAAGATGGGGCCCCAGGCCCAAAGGACTCCCTACCGCTCTCTTCACATCTGACCCTATCTTTTGGACTAAGGTGTTAACTCCCCTGTTTAAACACTGCTTATTCACCAACAGCATCCCAGACTCCTGGAGAGGGTCCATCATTCAGCCAATTTTTAAAGGGGGGCACAAAATCTGACCCCCACCATTACAGACTCATTGCCTTAAATGACAATGACGCTAAGCTTTAAACGAGCTTGTTACTTGACTATCTCAGAGCCTGGGCAAAGAAACACCAGATCATTCCAAGAAATAATGCAGCTTTAGAGACAAATGTGGTACCACCTCAAATCTGATGGCACTGTCTCCCATGTGCGAGAAAGTAATCAGGAATAAATGGGTGCTTCACTCTTGCTTTGTGGACTTTAAGCCCACTTTTGACAGCATACCAAGAGGCCCTCTATGGCGTAAACTGCGGGACTGGGGTTTGCCAGGTGCCTTGTTGAGAGCAATCGATCAGCTGTACACCAACACCTGGGTGTGGGTTAAATTAGGAGATGGCTTCTGCATCTCAAGAAAGATCCCTACAAAATATGGACTGAAGCAAGGCTGCGTGCTTGCTCCCTTACTTTTTACTTTATACATAGCCTCCTTGATTAAGTAAATTGCCACCTGCCTAAGCTGGGTGGTCAACATATAACTCACCTCCTATATGCTGATGACCCCATGATCCTTAGCCAGACAAAGATCGGTCTGCAGCTGCGACTCTCCACCCTAGATGCCTGTACTGTTAGAAATGGGCTAGAAATCAAACAAAACCATGACGGTTACCTTCAGACCAAAAACTACCTGGCGTAGCAGGTGGAAGCTTAATGGCATATGGCTCAGCCACAGCAATGATTGCAAATATCTGGACATTCTCCTAGACAGTAAAGGATCATTTACATCCCAATTGGGCTCAATGAACAACAAAGGCTCTAGCTTAATGTTCGCTTTTTCATCTTCTGCCCAGAAACTACAAGGTCCAAGCCTCGACTCCCTTCTCCAGGTGATGAAATCAAAGGTCATTCCCGCACTAATTTACAGAAGCAAAATTACCTTGGGCAGGGAGGCTAGGACAGCAGACAAACCGATCACTAGAATTTATAAAGCTGCCATTCAGCTACCATAGACAGTGTTATCTGAGCAAGTGGTATAAGAGTTGCGTATTATAAAACAGTAGTGGGGCAGAGGCAGCTGGTTTCTTAACTTCTGCCATGGGTTCAGATCTGCACCACAAGAGGCCATGCCTGGCCAAATCTGGTACGAATTAGAGCGTGCAGGTTTATCATTGTACATGTGTCATCTAGATGACAACTGTAGGCTTGGAGTAAACATCTTTCTTCCTATGTGTTCAAGAAACTAACAACCTCTATAGAAAAAAACTGTAAAAACTGAATGACTTGGCAGTACTAAGCAACAGCTCTCATGCATGGTCAATCATTAACGCCTACTCCTCAAGCAAGCAGCAGAATTATATCACCTGCACTTACTCTGTGTGGATCAAGGCCACACTTGTGGCATTAAGATCGGGCAAGTGGAATCTGCGAACTCACCTTCCGACATGACGGCGTACAGAATCTCACGACACAAGATGCCGTCTTTGTGGCCAAGAAAAATAAATTTTATTCTACATCTTATGTATCTGCCCCTCAGTGTTGCAGCAAAGGATAATCTTTCTCCCTCCTGAATTCATTTGTCTTGGACTCCGCACCTGCTGGCAGGTAGTAATTGCTAGCCTGAATCTTAATAACACTCTCCTAAACGTTAAAACTGTCAAGTTTCTCCAGAAGGTTGCGATCAAATTGGACAAAGTAAATTCTCCAGTGCCGTGATAACATGCTGCTAAATGTTGTACCCTATTTTTACTGCATCTGTTCTGTACTTTGCATCCTTTATCTTTTAACATCTGCGCTATTTTAACATTGCTTGTCTAATATCGGGCCGGTTGAGCCCGTATAAACTCCATGCCTTATATGCTGCAGTCCTAAGAGAAATGTATTCACTGCTTGCTCGGCATGCTGCAAACAGGCTGGGTCTATTCATGCCTCTGGCATATTTTGCACAGTGCACTTTAGCAAAATAGATGTTTCGGGAGCAAGATAATTATGTAACATGTTTCTTTCCTGTGCCAATTGGCCCTATAACGGGACCGGGCTAGTGTACTTTTCACATTGCTTTTTCTAACTGAGTCAAAGGTCTGTCATGTTTCATGTGGCAACAACCAAAAAAATGCACTCCAAACTTTTTTGCTTTTGAAAATGTCTCTGTTTAATCTTTCCTGGCCTGAATTTACCATTGTTATTTTCATGATGTAGTGCTTTTAACTCTGTATGCTGTATAAGAGTTATTTTGCTTGTTTGTAAAGGTTTTAAATAACCGCACAATAAAACTGACTATGTCAATTTTCTCACAGCAGTACATACTAAACCACATACCGAAACATCAGGCTCTGTGGCAGGATAGTGCCAGCCAATGCCAAGAGTAAATTTCAATAGCAGACCAGTTGCTACCTCTAGAGTAGGCCAATGACATCTACTGTCACACAACAATAGTTCTGGGTTCACTTGCATTTCCCACAAGATACCTGCAAATAACCGCAGCAAATCAGTGACAATGTCATGCAACAGAAAAATCTGTGAAAGACCATCTGCCGTCATCCGATGGTAGGGCTGTGACCATCACTGTTTCCAACAGAAGCCTTCCAAGGCTGTGTGGCAGCTTATCTGCAGTCAGTATCATGCAACAGAGCTGTGGCCCCCACAGTTTTCAACAGCAGCCTCCAAGGTACTGTGGCAACTCAGCAGCACACACTATCAAGCAAAAAGCAGTAACTATCATTTTCCAACAGTGGACCTCTCGATTTTGTGGCAGCTCAGCAGCAGTCAGTGTCATGCAACAGAGATGTAACTACCACTGTTTCCAACAGCAGATCTCCCTTGGCTTCGTGGCGGCTCAGCAATAGCCACTGTCATCCAACAGACCTGTGAACACCACTGTTTCAAACAGCAGACTTTCCAAGGCTGTATGGCAACTCAGTATCAGTCATTGTCATAGCAGCTCACAGCAGTCACTCTCATGCAACAGAGATATACCACCACTGTTTCCAGCACCAAACCTCCCAAGGCTCTGCAGCAGCTCAGCAGCAATCACTGCCAGTGCAGCCCAGCAGCAGTCACTGACATGCAACTGAGCTGTGACCACCACTGTTTGCAATAGCAGAACTCTCAAGGCGCTGTGACAGCTCAGCAGTGGTGGCTCTCCTGCAAAAGAGCTCTGACCACCACTGTTTCTAGCAGCAGACCATCTAAGACTCTGTGACAGCTCAGCAGCAGTCACTGCCATGCAACAAGCTATGACCACAACTGTTTACAACATCATACCTCTCAAGGCTCTGAGACAGCTCAGCAGACGTCACTGCCATGCAACAGAGCTCTGACCACCACTGTTTCCAGCAGCAGACCTCTTAAGGCTCTGTGACAGCTCAGCACAAGTCACTGCCCCAGCAGCAGTCACTGCCATGAAACAGAGCTGCATCCACCACCCTTTGCAACCGCCGATAAGTGCCTGTGTGGCAGCTACAACACTGTCTAGAGCCATGCCGCCCGTTTCCAATAGCTGACCTAAGGCTGGCTGTGTGTTAGAGGACTGGCAGCCGCCGGAGCCACAGAGATGAGGAACTGTGACCAATGCTGCCTAATTACAGATCCGTGAGACACCGACGTCCACCGTCCCTCAGTTGTAGACAAATATCTCACAAGATGGAAGTGCCCAAGCTGCCCACAGCCTCCTAGAGTGCCCACACATCCTCATCTGCTCTGCTCACCATTACCTTCTCTCCTCTCACTGCAGAGCTTCCATGCTGCCGGAAGTGCATCACTCCAACAAACTTCTCCGACGGGAAACACTCACCGATAAGTGGAGAGCGACGAAGGACTAGCTGGAGCAGCCGCCATCTTGGGTCAGGACGCTCGTCAATAAGGACGGGGAGGGGGCTGCGCAAAGCAAAGGGGCTCTAACACAGCATAGGGCCCTCCAGAAGAGCCCCTGCAAAAAGAATACAGAGTGGTAGAACCAGCACAGGGCCCCCAACACTTGTGGAGTGTTGGGGCCACCAACTATCTCTCCCCGTCCCCGCCGGGGAACCAATACCTCCAGCCCCAAGATGGCCGCCAGCAGCTCTCGAGGGGCTTCAAGGTCCCGCCCACAAACAAGGAAGTGGTGCCTTCTTCTGCTTCGGTTAACCCCTTCGCTGCCAGGCCTTTTCCCCCTCCTGTGCCGAGCCTTTTTTTGGCTATTTGGAGCAGTTCGCGCTTAGGCCCTCATAACTTTTTGTCCACATAAGCTAACCAAGCCAAATTTGCGTCCTTTTTTCCCAACATCCTAGGGATTCTAGAGGTACCCAGACTTTGTGGGTTCCCCAGAAGGAGGCCAAGAAATTAGCCAAAAAACAGTGAAAATTTCGTTTTTTTCAAAAAAATTGGAAAAATGGGCTGCAGAAGAAGGCTTGTGGTTTTTTCCCTGAAAAGGGCATCAACAAAGGGTTTGTGGTGCTAAAATCACCAGCTTCCCAGCTTTCAGGAACAGGCAGACTTGAATCAGAAAACCCAATTTTTCAACACAATTTTGGCATTTTACTGGGACACACCCCATTTTTACGATTTTTTGTGCTTTCAGCCTCCTTCCAGTCAGTGACAGAAATGGGCATGAAACCAACGCTGGATCCCAGAAACCGCAACATTTCTGAAAAGTAGACAAAATTCTGAATTCAGCAAGGGGTAATTTGTGTAGATCCTACAAGGGTTTCCTACAGAAAATAACAACTGAAAAAGAAAAATATTGAAATTGAGGTGAAAAAAACATCAATTTTTCTCTACGTTTTACTCTGTAACTTTTTCCTGCAATGTCAGATTTTCGAAAGCAATATACCGTTACGTCTGCTGGACTCTTCTAGTTGTGGGGATATATAGGGCTTGTAGGTTCATCAAGAACACGAGGAACCCAGAGCCAATAAATGACCTGCACCCTGCAGTGCGTTTTCATTCTATACCGGGTATACAGCAATTCATTTGCTGAAATATAAAGAGTAAAAAATAGCTATCAAGAAAACCTTTGTATTTCCAAAATGGGCACAAGATAAGGTGTTGAGAAGCAGTGGTTATTTGCACATCTCTGAATTCCGGGGTGCCCATACTAGCATGTGAATTACAGGGCATTTCTCAAATAGACGTCTTTTTTACACACTGTCTTACATTTGGAAGGGAAAAATGTAGAGAAAGACAAGGGGCAATAACACTTGTTTTGCTATTCTATGTTCCCCCAAGTCTCCCGATAAAAATGATACCTCACTTGTGTGGGTAGGCCTAGCGCCCGCGACAGGAAACGCCCCAAAGCGCAACGTGGACACAGCCAAATTTTTGAAGGAAAACAGAGGTGTTTTTTGCAAAGTGCCTACCTGTAGATTTTGGCCTGTAGCTCAGCCGCCACCTAGGGAAACCTACCAAACCTGTGCATTTCTGAAAACTAGAGACCTAGGGGAATCCAAGATGGGGTGACTTGTGTGGCTCGGACCAGGTTCTGTTACCCAGAATCCATTGCAAACCTCAAAATTTGGCTAAAAAAACACATGTTCCTCACATTTCTGTGGCAGAAAGTTCTGGAATCTGAGAGGAGCCACAAATTTCCTTCCACCCAGCGTTCCCCCACGTCTCCCGATAAAAATGATACCTCACTTGTGTGGGTAGGCCTAGCGCCTGCGACAGGAAACGCCCCAAAGCGCAACGTGGACACAGTCAAATTTTTGAAGGAAAACAGAGGTGTTTTTTGCAAAGTGCCTACCTGTAGAGTTTGGCCTGTAGCTCAGCCGCCACCTAGGGAAACCTACCAAACCTGTGCATTTCTGAAAACTAGAGACCTAGGGGAATCCAAGATGGGGTGACTTGTGTGGCTCGGACCAGGTTCTGTTACCCAGAATCCTTTGCAAACCTTTAAAATTTGGCTAAAAAAACACATGTTCCTCACATTTCTGTGGCAGAAAGTTCTGGAATCTGAGAGGAGCCACAAATTTCCTTCCACCCAGCGTTCCACCACGTCTCCCGATAAAAATGATACCTCACTTGTGTGGGTAGGCCTAGCGCCCGCGTCAGGAAACGCCCCAAAGCGCAACGTGGACACAGTCAAATGTTTGAAGGAAAACAGAGGTGTTTTTTGCAAAGTGCCTACCTGTAGAGTTTGGCCTGTAGCTCAGCCGCCACCTAGGGAAACCTACCAAACCTGTGCATTTCTGAAAACTAGAGACCTAGGGGAATCCAAGATGGGGTGACTTGTGTGGCTCGGACCAGGTTCTGTTACCCAGAATCCTTTGCAAACCTTTAAAATTTGGCTAAAAAAACACATGTTCCTCACATTTCTGTGGCAGAAAGTTCTGGAATCTGAGAGGAGCCACAAATTTCCTTCCACCCAGCGTTCCACCACGTCTCCCGATAAAAATGATACCTCACTTGTGTGGGTAGGCCTAGCGCCCGCGACAGGAAACGCCCCAAAGCGCAACGTGGACACAGCCAAATGTTTGAAGGAAAACAGAGGTGTTTTTTGCAAAGTGCCTACCTGTAGATTTTGGCCTGTAGCTCAGCCGCCACCTAGGGAAACCTACCAAACCTGTGCATTTCTGAAAACTAGAGACCTAGGGGAATCCAAGATGGGGTGACTTGTGTGGCTCGGACCAGGTTCTGTTACCCAGAATCCTTTGCAAACCTTTAAAATTTGGCTAAAAAAACACATGTTCCTCACATTTCTGTGGCAGAAAGTTCTGGAATCTGAGAGGAGCCACAAATTTCCTTCCACCCAGCGTTCCCCCACGTCTCCCGATAAAAATGATACCTCACTTGTGTGGGTAGGCCTAGCGCCCGCGACAGGAAACGCCCCAAAGCGCAACGTGGACACAGCCAAATGTTTGAAGGAAAACAGAGGTGTTTTTTGCAAAGTGCCTACCTGTAGATTTTGGCCTGTAGCTCAGCCGCCACCTAGGAAAACCTACCAAACCTGTGCATTTCTGAAAACTAGAGACCTAGGGGAATCCAAGATGGGGTGACTTGTGTGGCTCGGACCAGGTTCTGTTACCCAGAATCCTTTGCAAACCTCAACATTTGGCTAAAAAAACACATATTCCTCACATTTCTGTGGCAGAAAGTTCTGGAATCTGAGAGGAGCCACAAATTTCCTTCCACCCAGCGTTCGCCCACGTCTCCCGATAAAAATGATACCTCACTTGTGTGGGTAGGCCTAGCGCCCGGATCAGGAAACGGCCCAAAACACAACGTGGACACATCACATTTTTTCATAGAAAACAGTGCCTACCTGTGGATTTTGGCCTCTAGCTCAGCCGGCACCTGGGGAAACCTAGCAAACCAGTGCATTTCTGAAAACTAGAGACCTAGGGGAATCCAAGATGGGGTGACTTGTGTGGCTCGGACCAGGTTCTGTTATCCAGAATCCATTGCAAACCTCAAAATTTGGCTAAAAAAACACATGTTCCTCACATTTCTGTGGCAGAAAGTTCTGGAATCTGAGAGGAGCCACAAATTTCCTTCCACCCAGCGTTCCCCCACGTCTCCCGATAAAAATGATACCTCACTTGTGTGGGTAGGCCTAGCGCCCGCGACAGGAAACGCCCCAAAGCGCAACGTGGACACAGCCAAATTTTTGAAGGAAAACAGAGGTGTTTTTTGCAAAGTGCCTACCTGTAGATTTTGGCCTGTAGCTCAGCCGCCACCTAGGGAAACCTACCAAACCTATGCATTTCCGAAAACTAGAGACCTAGGGGAATCCAAGATGGGGTGACTTGTGTGGCTTGGACCAGGTTCTGTTACCCAGAATCCTTTGCAAACCTCAAAAAATTTGGCTAAAAAAACACATGTTCCTCACATTTCTGTGGCAGAAAGTTCTGGAATCTGAGAGGAGCCACAAATTTCCTTCCACCCAGCGTTCCCCCACGTCTCCCGATAAAAATGATACCTCACTTGTGTGGGTAGGCCTAGCGCCCGCGACAGGAAACGCCCCAAAGCGCAACGTGGACACAGCCAAATTTTTGAAGGAAAACAGAGGTGTTTTTTGCAAAGTGCCTACCTGTAGAGTTTGGCCTGTAGCTCAGCCGCCACCTAGGGAAACCTACCAAACCTGTGCATTTCTGAAAACTAGAGACCTAGGGGAATCCAAGATGGGGTGACTTGTGTGGCTCGGACCAGGTTCTGTTACCCAGAATCCTTTGCAAACCTTTAAAATTTGGCTAAAAAAACACATGTTCCTCACATTTCTGTGGCAGAAAGTTCTGGAATCTGAGAGGAGCCACAAATTTCCTTCCACCCAGCGTTCCCCCACGTCTCCCGATAAAAATGATACCTCACTTGTGTGGGTAGGCCTAGCGCCCGCGACAGGAAACGCCCCAAAGCGCAACGTGGACACAGCCAAATGTTTGAAGGAAAACAGAGGTGTTTTTTGCAAAGTGCCTACCTGTAGATTTTGGCCTGTAGCTCAGCCGCCACCTAGGGAAACCTACCAAACCTGTGCATTTCTGAAAACTAGAGACCTAGGGGAATCCAAGATGGGGTGACTTGTGTGGCTCGGACCAGGTTCTGTTACCCAGAATCCTTTGCAAACCTTTAAAATTTGGCTAAAAAAACACGTGTTCCTCACATTTCTGTGGCAGAAAGTTCTGGAATCTGAGAGGAGCCACAAATTTCCTTCCACCCAGCGTTCCCCCACGTCTCCCGATAAAAATGGTACCTCACTTGTGTGGGTAGGCCTAGCGCCTGCGACAGGAAACGCACCAAAGCGCAACGTGGACACAGCCAAATGTTTGAAGGAAAACAGAGGTGTTTTTTGCAAAGTGCCTACCTGTAGATTTTGGCCTGTAGCTCAGCCGCCACCTAGGGAAACCTACCAAACCTGTGCATTTCTGAAAACTAGAGACCTAGGGGAATCCAAGATGGGGGTGACTTGTGTGGCTCGGACCAGGTTCTGTTACCCAGAATCCTTTGCAAACCATAAAATTTGGCTAAAAAAAACACATGTTCCTCACATTTCTGTGGCAGAAAGTTCTGGAATCTGAGAGGAGACCCAAATTTCCTTTCACCCAGCGTTCCCCCACGTCTCTCGATAAAAATGATACCTCACTTGTGTGGGTAGGTCTAGCGCCCGCGACAGGAAACGCCCCAAAGCGCAACGTGGACACAGCCAAATTTTTGAAGGAAAACAGAGGTGTTTTTTGCAAAGTGCCTAGCTGTAGATTTTGGCCTGTAGCTCAGCCGCCACCTGGGGAAACCTACCAAACCTGTGCATTTCTGAAAACTAGAGACCTAGGGGAATCCAAGATGGGGTGACTTGTGTGGCTCGGACCAGGTTCTGTTACCCAGAATCCTTTGCAAACCTCAAAATTTGGCAAAAAAAACACATGTTCCTCACATTTCTGTGGCAGAAAGTTCTGGAATCTGAGAGGAGCCACAAATTTCCTTCCACCAAGCGTTCCCCCACGTCTCCCGATTCAAATGATACCTCACTTGTGGAAACGCCCCAAAGCGCAACGTGGACACAGCCAAATGTTTGAAGGAAAACAGAGGTGTTTTTTGCAAAGTGCCTACCTATAGATTTTGGCCTGTAGCTCAGCCGCCACCTAGGGAAACCTACCAAACCTGTGCATTTCTGAAAACTAGAGACCTAGGGGAATCCAAGATGGGGTGACTTGTGTGGCTCGGACCAGGTTCTGTTACCCAGAATCCTTTGCAAACCTCAAAATTTGGCTAAAAAAACACATGTTCCTCACATTTCTGTGGCAGAAAGTTCTGGAATCTGAGAGGAGCCACAAATTTCCTTCTACCCAGCGTTCCCCCACGTCTCCCGATAAAAATGATACCTCACTTGTGTGGGTAGGCCTAGCGCCCGCGACAGGAAACGCCCCAAAGCGCATCGTGGACACAGCCAAATTTTTGAAGGAAAACTGAGGTGTTTTTTGCAAAGTGCCTACCTGTAGATTTTGGCCTGTAGCTCAGCCGCCACCTAGTGAAACCTACCAAACCTGTGCATTTCTGAAAACTAGAGACCTAGGGGAATCCAAGATGGGGTGACTTGTGTGGCTCGGACCAGGTTCTGTTACCCAGAATCCATTGCAAACCTCAAAATTTGGCTAAAAAAACACATGTTCCTCACATTTCTGTGGCAGAAAGTTCTGGAATCTGAGAGGAGCCATAAATTTCCTTCCACCCAGCGTTCCCCCACGTCTCCCGATAAAAATGATACCTCACTTGTGTGGGTAGGCCTAGCGCCCGCGACAGGAAACGCCCCAAAGCGCAACGTGGACACAGCCAAATGTTTGAAGGAAAACAGAGGTGTTTTTTGCAAAGTGCCTACCTGTAGATTTTGGCCTGTAGCTCAGCCGCCACCTAGGGAAACCTACCAAACCTGTGCATTTCTGAAAACTAGAGACCTAGGGGAATCTAAGATGGGGTGACTTGTGTGGCTCGGACCAGGTTCTGTTACCCAGAATCCTTTGCAAACCTCAAAATTTGGCTAAAAAAACACATGTTCCTCACATTTTCTGTGGCAGAAAGTGCAGGAATCTGAGAGGAGCCACAAATATCCTTCCACCCAGCGTTCCCCCACGTCTCCCGATAAAAATGATACCTCACTTGTGTGGGTAGGCCTAGCGCCCGCGACAGGAAACGCCCCAAAGCGCAACGTGGACACAGCCACATTTTTGAAGGACAACAGAGGTGTTTTTTGCAAATTGCCTACCTGTAGATTTTGGCCCGTAGCTCAGCCGCCACCTAGTGAAACCTACCAAACCTGTGCATTTCTGAAAACTTCAGACCTAGGGGAATCCAAGATGGGGTGACTTGTGTGGCTCGGACCAGGTTCTGTTACCCAGAATCCTACGCAAACCTCAAAATATGGCTAAAAAAAACACATGTTCCTCACATTTCTGTGGCAGAAAGTTCTGAAATCTGAGAGGAGCCACAAATTTCCTTCCACCCAGCGTTCCCCCACGTCTCCCGATAAAAATGATACCTCACTTGTGTGGGTAGGCCTAGCGCCCGCGACAGGAAACGGCCCAAAACACAACGTGGACACATCACATTTTTTCATAGAAAACAGTGCCTACCTGTGGATTTTGGCCTCTAGCTCAGCCGGCACCTGGGGAAACCTAGCAAACCAGCGCATTTTTGAAAACTAGAGACCTAGGGGAATCCAAGATGGGGTGATTTGCGGGGCTCTGACCAGGTTCTGTTACCCAGAATCCTTTGCAAACATCAAAATTTGGCCAAAAAACACTTTTTCCTCTCATTTCGGTGACAGAAAGTTCTGGAATCTGAGAGGAGCCACAAATTTCCTTCCACCCAGCGTTCCCCTAAGTCTCTCCATAAAAATGGTACCTCACTTGTGTGGGTAGGCCTAGCGCCCACGAAAGGAAATGGCCCAAAACACAACGTGGACACAACATATTTTTTCACAGAAAACAGAGGTGTTTTTTGCAAAGTGCCTACCTGTGGATTTTGGCCTCTAGCTCAGTCGGCCCCAGGGGGGGGGGGGAATGCCCTAAAATAAATTTGACCCCCCACCCCCCCAGCCCAGGAGCGACCCTTGCCTACGGGGTCGCTCCCCCTGCGTGACATTGGCGCCAAACAACAAATCCCCGGTGCCTAGTGGTTTCTGCCCCCTTGGGGGCAGATTGACCTAAAATCGACCAATCTGCCCCCAAGGGGGGCAGAAATGCTCTAAATACAGTTTGCCCCCCAGGGCAGCGACCCTTGTCTGATGGGTCCCTCTCCATCTCTAAAAAAACAAACAAACAAAAAAAAAAACACACAAAAAAAATTTGCCCTGGCGCCTACAGGTTTCTGCCCCCAGGGGGGGGCATAAATGGCCTAAAATAAATTTGCATCCCCAACCCCCACCCCCCCACCACGAGCGACCCTTGCCTACGGGGTCGCTCCCCCTGCGTGACATTGGCGCCAAAAAACAAATCCCCGGTGCCTAGTGGTTTCTGCCCCCTTGGGGGCAGATTGACCTAAAATCGACCAATCTGCCCCCAAGGGGGGCAGAAATGGTCTAAACACAGTTTGCCCCTTGGGGAGCGACCCTTGTCTGATGGGTCGCTCCCCATCTCTAAAAAACAAACAAACCAAAAAAAAAACACAAAAAAAAATGCCCTGGCTCCTACAGGTTTCTGCCTCCCCTGGGGGCAGATCGGCCTAATAATAGGCCGATCTGCCCCCAGGGGGGGCAGAAATGGCCTAAAATTAATTTGCCCCCCCAACCCGCACCCCCCCCCCTCGGAGCGAACCTTGTCTACGGGGTCGCTCCCCTTGCGAGACATTGGCGCCAAAAAACAAATCCCCGGTGCCTAGTGGTTTCTGCCCCCTTGGGGACAGATTGACCTAAAATCGACCAATCTGCCCCCAAGGGGGGCAGAAATGGTCTAAATACAGTTTGCCCCCCAGGGGAGCGACCCTTGTCTGATGGGTCGCTCCCCATCTCTAAAAAAACAAACAAACAAAAAAAAATATATATATTTTTTTGCCCTGGCGCCTACAGGTTTCTGCCCCCAGGGGGGGCAGAAATGGCTTAAAATAAATTTGCCCCCCGAACCCCCACCCCCCCCCCCCGGAGCGACCCTTGCCTATGGGGTCGCTCCCCCTGCGTGACATTGGCGCCAAAAAACAAATCCCCGGTGCCTAGTGGTTTCTGCCCCCTTGCGGCAGATTGACCTAAAATTGACCAATCCAATCTGCCCCCAAGGGGGCAGAAATGGTCTAAATACAATTTGCCCCCCAGGGGAGCGACCCTTGCCTGATGGGTCGTTCCCCATCTCTAAAAAAAAACAAACAAACAAAAAAAAAAAACACAACAAAAAAATTGGCCCTGGCGCCTAGAGGTTTCTGCCCCCCCTGGGGGTAGATCGGCCTAATACCAATAGGCCGGTCTGCCCCCAGGGGGGGCAGAGATGGCCTAAAATAATTTTATCCCCCCCTATCCCCCCCCCCCCCCGGGGAGCGACCCTTGCCTACAAGGTCTCTCCCCTTGCGTGACGGCGCAAAAAAAAGATCCCTGGTGCCTAGTGGTTTCTGCCCCCCTTGGGGGCAGATTGACCTAAAATTGGCCGATCTGCCCCCAAAGCGGGCAGAAATGGCCTAAATACATTTTGCCCCTCCAGGGGAGCGACCCTTGTCCAAGGGGTCGCTCCCCATCTGTAAAACAAAAAAACAAAAAAATCCCTGGTGCCTTGTGGTTTCTGCCCCCCTTGGGGGCAGATCAGCCGAATCAAAATAGGCTGATCTACCCCCCAGGGGGGCAGAAATGGTCTAAAATAACCCCCCCCCCACCCAGGGAGCGACCCTTGCCTAAGGGGTCGCTCCCCTTGTGTGAAATTCATGCAAAAAAAAAAAACTCCCTGGTGTCTAATGGTTTCTGCCTCCCTTGGGGGCAGATTGGCCTCATCAAAATAGGCCAATCTGCCCCCAAGGGGGGCAGAAATGACCTAAATATAATTTGCCCCCTAGGGGAGCGACCCTTGCCTAAGGGGTCGCTCCCCACCTAAAAAAAAAAAGAAAACATAACAAAAAGAAATGATCCCTGGTGCCTAGAGGTTTCTGCCCCCCCTGGGGGCAGATCGGCATAACAATAGGCCGATCTGCCCCCAGGGGGGGCAGAAAAGGCCTTCCCAAAAAAATGCCCCCCCTGGGAGTGACCCTTGCCCAAGGGGTCGCTCCCGTTGCGTGAAATTTGCGCAAAAAAGAAAACTCCCTGGTGTCTAATAGTTTCTGCCCCCCTTGGGGGCAGATTGGCCTCATCAAAATAGGCCAATCTGCCCCCAAGGGGGGCAGAAATGGCCTAAATATATATTGCCCCGTAGGGGAGCGACCCTTGCCTAAGGGATTGCTCCCCACCTAAAAAAAAAAGAAAACATCACCAAAAAAAAAAAAAAAAGCTCCCTGATGCCTAGAGGTTTCTGCCCCCCCTGGGGGCAGATCGGCCTAATAATAGGCCAATCTGCCACCGGGGGGGGGCAGAAAAGGCCTTCCTAAAAAAATGCCCCCCCTGGGAGCGACCCTTGCCCAAGGGGTCGCTCCCTTTTGACAGTTTCATTGAAAAAAAAAAAAATCCCTGGTGTCTAGTGGGGTTTCAAAAGCCGGATTGCAAGCAATCCGGCAGTTGAAACCCTCTGAGAGACTTCAAAGGGAAGGAAATACATTTCCTTCCCTTTGAAGCCTCTCGGGGCCTCCCCCATGGGATTGAAAGAGAAATGCAGAAGCAGGGGAGACCCTGTGACTAATCAGCGCGCGCTCACGCGCTGACGTCACAGGGGGTGGGAGGGGAAGGGCTTTCCCTTCCATCCCTGACTTGGGGGGGTGGGGGGAAACCCCACAGAGGGAGCGCTAGCGCTCCCTCTGGGCTCTGTGCACAGGACGTAATGGTTACGTCCTGGGCACAGCAGCACTGTGCCTCAGGACGTAACCATTACGTCCTGGGCACAGAAGGGGTTAACAAAGATGGTAGCGTTGCGCGGCACCTTTAGAGTAGCCAACTTTTCATTGCTATTTGACAGTAACCTGCACATGTGGCTATTATTCTGTACAATTAAAGGGCCACGAGTCGTGCAAATGATTGTTTTATGGTTCTTGAAAGGTCATTGGGAGGTGCTTGTAGTCTTACATACTGTGAACGTAGCTGCCAAGGTTTGAGATGGCTTTATGTGTGATGCTTTTCATAGTTTCAGTGTGGTTATGAGTGACATTCAACGTCCATATGTGTGTCACTTAAGAGTGACACTGTCTCACCAGTAAAATTAAGCAACTAAGTCCATGGAATCAGATGCCAGAAGTTACACCCATTGGAGCAACGAGAAACTAAGAAGATCTTGAAACTGCAGCGAAGCACCTGAAACGGAAGGCCACTAATCTCCCCTTTTCATGTGTTTAGTAGCACTTTTCATACCAGTGTATGATGTCAGAGCACTTTATATAATACATTATACAGGAAGAACCTATCATGCATCTGTAAGTCAGTTTATAGGAAATGTTATAAAAGGCAGTGAGGATTACACATTGTAGGAATCACGTCATTCATACTAGTAGGCAGTATATTTTAAGTGTGTTTGGTCCAGAGAAGCACAAACTGTGGATTTAAAACGTATTACTACAGTGGTTGATAAAAAGAATGTATTTCTACCAAACTAACCATTTTAGCAATATTAGGATAGTGAAAGACATTGGGGGAAGGGGGATATATGCTGTAACCTATCCACACGGTTTGAATGCAGCTCCTTGATGGCAGTTCATATGTAAATGTGTTATATTAGGATTGTCACTTATGAACTGCACAGTAACAAAAGGATCTCTGTGGCAAAAGCAGTAACCAACTGAGCTAGCCACATAAAATGCAGTTTAGTTATCTGCCTGGCACACGTTCTTTGCAGCAGGCACATGAACCATCTTTGCTACTGTGGGAAGCTGGCCTGGTTTGTAGTGGGTACAAGAGGCACATACACCTTATACCAGGTCCAGTCATCCACCTTAGTGAAATGTAGGCAGTGTTCTAGCAGCTTAGGCTGTCTAGGGGTAGCTGAAGCAGAGCAGCCAAGGCTGAACTAGGAGACATGCAGAGCTCTTGCAATACCACTATAGTCACACAGTACGTTTACACAATAAAAGACAATACTCATTGTTACCAAAAATAAATGTACTTTATTTTAGTGACACAAGGCCAAAAATATCTTAGAGGTAATACTCCTAATGGAGGTATGTATTATACACAATATATACACTAGTAACCAAAATCAGGTAAGTAAACAGTCATAGAATAGTGCAAACAGTGAAAAACACAATAGATTGCAATGGGCCTGGGGGCAACACAAACCATAAACTAAAAAAGTGGAATGCGAATGTCAGATTCCCCCTTAGGCAAGTGTAGTGTGTAGAGGGGCCCTGGGAGTGTAAGATAACACCAAAGGTAAGTACAATACCCCACTCCAGAGCCCAGGAAAACAGGAGTAAAGTACAGCAAGTTTCCTCAGGACACGCTAGAAGTTGTGGTAAAAGATTATGCAAGAACCAAGCAAGACTGCAAGAAACCAACAATGGATTCCTAGACCTGAAGACCTGTGGAGAGAGGAGACCAAGTCCAGAAGTCGATGAAGAGTCCAGGAAGAACAGGAGCCCCAGCAAACCTGGATGAAGGTGCAAAAGTGGATTCTCCTGTTAGAAGAAAAAAACTGAAATGCACCCAAGAAGAAATCTGCAGGTTCCTGCTTGGTGCAAGAGATGTCCCATGCCGAGTCACTGGATGCAGGCTGTTTGCATTGCTAAATTCCACCAACAAGGCTTGGTTCATTCAAGAACGAGTTTGGCGTCAAAAATGCACTGCCAGGACCCAGGAGGAACCTGGGGGGTCTCAACTCTGACTGAGGAGACAGAGGGGAGCTCTCAGCACTTCAGAGAGCCATCAGAAGACCAGGCACCACACAGAGGATCCCAGGACACGGGGACAAAGGAGTTGCAAAGTTCAGTAAAGAGATATACGCGAGGATCCTAAAAGATCACTTCCAAAGGGACGTCCACTCAAGAGTGAACCGAATGAATTCATGCACTAAATGATGTCGTATTGTAGCGGGAAAAATAGAGTTGGTATAAACTACCGGGATACAGACAATGTATTGCAAGATAATTTCTGCTGCAAAAGCTGACTGAAGATGTAAGAAACACGAACTGTACCTCAGTACAATGCACATGCTAAATCCAAGATGTGAGGATACAAATAAATGGATAGAAGTTCAATCAATCAATCTATCAATCAGGGATTTGTAGAGCGCGGCTATTCACCCCTGAGGGTCTCAAGGCGCTGGGGGAGGACAAGGTGGGGGAGGAGGATCAGTCAAAGAGCCAGGTCTTGAGGTAATTCCTGAACTGAGACAGGTTGGGAGATTGCCTGAGGTGGATGGGGAGGGTGTTCCAGGTCCTGGCAGCGAGTTGGGAGAAGGATCTTCCTCCGGCTGTGTTCATCTGTTCAGACCACATTCAGATAGGATCCTGTCAAACTGGTCGCAAAACTTTTTTCAGTTTTATCGGTTTCAGTTTTATACAAGTGTCAGTAGCACTATCTGGGTGGAGGAAGGGGGGGTTGGGTAGTGCTAGTTGCTAAAAAAAACAGCAACACAGGAAAGGCACCACCCCCAGATTCACTTGACTGGCTCTACTCTTACTGCTACGAGAAGGATGGAACTGCAGGCCACATGAAATGGTACCTCCTCTGAGGCAGCCAGGGTCAGTCGCAGCTGTTTACAAATCAGTGCAGTCAGCTGAGCCCCACCCTCAGCGACAGTTGCCGCCCGAGCTGAGAGCAGGCTGCTAATGTTAAAAATCACTGTTCACACAGAGACCTGACTGCACGCTGCTGTTAAGGCAGATTCTCTCTGATGCTCGCGATCACTCACCTAGTCTACCTCACTGTGTGTTGATGGTGTAAAGATGCTACAAAATGCGTGACTAATGCATTTTAGTGCAATGATGTGGACTACCACACTAAAATGCGTCTAACGCCTGATGTGTAGTTCTTGGCAGGACTGTGTAAAGTCCATCAGACCTGCCAAGTGTCGCATCGTCCCCAGCCTGGGTACCCACCAATGACTACGCCACACAGGGAGCTGTAAATCATGCGTCTTTATTCCTCTGCATGTTCCTGTGAACTCCCACATTCTAAACCAAGCTTTCAGCGCATTCTATTCTAGCGATTACATCACACTGATACGGAGTCCCCTGGGAGCCAGAAAAGTTCTGTTCTAAATCATGCAAGACACTACACCTCCCCCTCTGTTAAATAAAAAACAATTTTTTAAAATAAAATAAAACACACACACACATATATATATGTAGATATTTATGAATTCAATTGCAGAAAAAATGCTGCCCACTGATCTGATAATTTCAGTCTTTATTCACACCAACAAACACCAACACGTTTCAGCTCCGAAAAGTCTTGGTCACGTTTGGTGAGTCCCTTGCTAATATTTATTAAACACTGCATCCCCTTCTGCCCACAATGAGGCGTTCTGGGACATGTAGTCAAACAACTAAAAAGTGAAAAATTGAGAAATATTGTACAAATAATATTGTTCATAAAATGGTTAAATAAAAGTAAAAGTTTTGTATATTCATTAATAAGCTGCATAGACTTTTGGATAAGTATGCGTTATATACATTGTGGATTGCATTTGAAAAACGCCAAAATCATGGTAATCTAATGGCTCAGTGCCATATCATATGAATGTAAAATGGGGCTAAATGCCACGTGAATGTTAATTGATAGTACATTCTTCAAAGTTGAAACACGGTGGTCTTTGTTGGCGTGAATAAAGACTGTTAATTTTTCAGGAGATCGGTGTGCAGCAGTTTTTCTACAATTGGATTTCTATTCTGAGGGGGACTGGTCTACCCCCTACCGCTAACACTGGCAGATGAGTGCACCGCATTGAACTACCTGACCAATTCCTTCACAGTGTGACCGATTGCTGTACACATTGTGAAGCAGTCGGTCAGGTAGTTCAATGCGGTGCACTCATCTGCTAGTGCGAGTAGTAGGGGGTAGACCAGTCCCCCTCAGAATAGAAATCCAATCTCTATAGTTGTAATATAATAGAAACATGTACAACTATAGCGATCTAGTCGCTGGAAGCTGCAAGCTGTCATCTTCAGTGTCAGAGATTGCCTAGGATAGTAAAGAATCAGCAGTCAGAGAGACTTCAGAGTCAGTCTTTCTTTCACCATTTTGAATTGAAGACCGATGAAGCACAGGCCTGAAGTGAGAAGAGTCTCTGGTAATAGACTTCCAAGGGCTTTGGGCAGTCACCATGTGTCCCTTGGTACACACTACTCGGAAAGGTTCAGCATCATAAGGAGCATCAGATTTTCTTTCAATCACCAAATCTCATTTTCTAAAGATGTATTTTGCATGTCATCTCTTGTCTGCATTAGTTTTCTTTTTCTGCTTGTTAACCAAGTGCCTTGTATGAATCAGGTTTTCACTTTTATCTCTCTGGGTGGTCCATTGAGGTAACTTGGTTGTCATTGCTCTCCCGAGCATAAAAGTAGCAGGACTTTCACCTGTGGTTGAGTGGGGGGGGTCAAACGATAAGCACTTAGAATAGAATTCAAGACTGATTTCAAATTGAGCTTGGCAAGACTTGCATGCTGTAATACCTTCTTTATTGTACCAATAAAACGGTCAACAAGTCCATTGGCCTCTGGCCATAAAGGTGTACCCTTTTGATGATTTATGTTTAGATGCTCCAGTAATTCTTTACATTCTTTACTGTTAAAGGGTAGGCAATTATCCGAATTCACAACATCTGGAATGCCTCAGGTTGCAAAGATGCCATCTAGTTTTTCAATGACTCATTTGTGAGCCGTGGATGAGAGAACAACTAAAGGAAAACACAAGTATGCATCCACAGTGACCATTAGATGATGTCCATAATCAAGGTGACCAAAGAAATCAATGGCTATTCTCTCCCATGCATGTCTAGGAAGTCCTTTAAAAAAAAAAATATGTTGTATCGTCATATCACCATAGCTGCTGCAATTACAGGTGACATAACATGTGCCGACCCCACACTTGTGGCCGACCCCACACCTGATGCAATAACAGTGTCGCTAGCCACTGCAAGCTGGATTAAGCAACCCACTCATCGTGGATGCTTTGGTAAAATCACATGACTGCTATCGATCCGGCTCCAAAACAACACTCCAACTTAGATAGTCAGCCCAGATTCCCTGTGCCCCAGGAGGGGAACTCCCCATGTCCATCCTGCATGTCCACTGCAGAGCCTTAAATCAGTCCTCCAGCTGGTGGTTCATCTAGACTGGCCAGTGCATGCAGATCTCACATCTGGCCAGGAGCACCAGATAAAACAGAAGGAACCTTTGCGGCCTTCCTAATAGGCGATGCGTCTCCGCATCCACACCCAGAAACACCAATACCAGACTCAACTCAATTTGACATCCCAAAACGTCAGCTATGATTTTGCCCACTATATTCCAATATCCACTAATTGAAGGACAAGAGGCAAACATGCTTATCGTTAGCTTCCAGCAGATCCCATCATCTGCAGCTTGGAGTAGGAGGCTGTGCAAAGTTTGCTATCCTCTAGGGAATCCAGTATAGTCTACTGATTGTGAGAAAAAAATGGTTTCTCTTAAACTTAACTGTGGAATACAGCAATCACAAGGATGCTGTCCATAAAAGTGAAACGCACTGGGTCCTGCAGCAAACCATCCATACTGCAGCTTGTGCTGCCTGAGCTTTATCCTCAGCATCCAGAAGTTTCCAGTACCATATTGATACCGCCTTATTTAAAGGCCGTGTGTCCTGCATAAGCGGTTCCACTTATCAATCTCCACTAAACTCCTGCCTGACACTTGCAAACCAGGAGGAATACTTCAGGTATTTAAATCTGGATTGGGACCCACCCATGTTCCCCTTCAGTTCTTCCCAGAGGGCCATCCCTTGCACAGTAGTTAGGTCCCCCCAGCTTGTTAACCCAGCCCTCCTCAAGGGAAGACTCAACGCCCCTAATAGACACTCTTGGGTGCCTGGGGAATCCCACACAGGGGAAAAGTCTGAATAGTAACTGATTCCCAAGGTCTTCCTTTCTCTATACCATAGCCTAAGAGCTGCCGTCAGGACTTTCAGACTGGCCTTTTTAAAAACGTTAGGGCCCTGACTTTTTACAGAAAACCTGTGGCTCCTATCCCATGGTCATTTCAGGGAGAATTCTCACCCCAAGTTGAACCATCCAGTGTTCCCAGCAGTATCCTACAATTCTTAAACTGAAAAGCCATCTAATATAAGGTTAGGTCCTGGAGAGCCAACCCCCCTCCCTTCAGCCTCCTTCTCAGTTTTTCCAGGAGAGCCTGGAACCGCCACTGCCCCATATAAAACTTATTATTTTCCCTTGTATCTTAACAATATATTTTTGTGGGAACTCAAGTGGGATGCAATAAAAAGGTAAGTCAACTTAGGAAGAATTGAGATTTAATTCAAATTTACCCTACCATAAATTGTGAGTGGCAGACTTTTTCATCTGAGAAGGAGCTGATCTATCTCCTTAATCACTCTACCTAAATTATGTACAGGGACTGCTCCTACCAATTTGACTATTGTAATACCCCCATCACTGTTAAGTGAGTTTCCTACTGGATCATTACATGAGCTCCACTCTCCTCAAGATACCAAAGTACCAATCTTATGCTCCCCCTCGACCTAAGGCCACTTCATTGAAAAATGTATCTCTTTACAAACCCCCATTACTGATAGTGGATTTCCAACCCTTACTATGGTTTGTACATGTGCTGAGAACAAAGACAGCAACAGCTAGGTGATTCTAAGGACTATTGTTTTTATTTTTTCCCCCCATTGCTCCCCAACCAGTGCTCCTTCCCAGCTCCCCCTTGAGGAATCCTCCCTCTAATGATTGGCATTACCAATGCCTATGGGCAACCCCCGATGGAATTAATACATGTGAGACTATGTGCTTCATGAATCCCCTGCAATGCGAGTCCCCACCCCATTGCCACGCAACACCCATGCCTCTTTCAAGAGGCTGCTCGTGGTGACCAGAGTATAAAAGGATAGAACATCCGGGCCTCAAGCTTTAGTGTGTTTCTTATAGAATCTATCAATGCGTCAACATTTTCCGGGGCCCGATGTTTGTACATCTAGTTATTCCACATGATGCGCAGCTTCGCTTGAAATATTAATTGTGCCTTTGCCCCCAATTTATTATGCTCTTCCATCCAGCTGACTGCAGCTGGTCAATAGTTTTAAAGACATCCACCCCGATGGAAAAGGACCAATCTTTAAACGAGAAAGTTCTGCTCTTCAGGGTGGCCCCCATGATGGCTTCCTTTACTGCATAGGAAAGAAGGTTTACTAAAATCTTCCTGGGTTTTGGGAGGTTCAGGTTTCTTTTAAAGGGGTCCCTATGCGCTCTCTGAATCTCTTGCTTTACATTTCTATGTGGCCTATCTTTGAGGAGAGTGTCCTGTAATAGCACTATAATGAAAGCCTTAATATTGGTACCTTCATCCATCTCTGAAATGTTCAAGATCCTGAGATTGTTCCACCTGGCAGATTTTCAACCCTTTCCAAGTCCTCCCTCAGACCCTGGTTCTGCTTGGATAACTGAGTGATTACTATTGCATTCTGCTGGATGTCTTGCTTAATATGGGGCGACTTCCTCCTCCAATACATTGGTTCATGCAGCCACTTTGATCATTTTCAGAGATAGTGCCAAGCAGGAGGCTTGAATTCCAGATTGATTAGCTTCCGAAACCTCAGACCTCAATTTCGTCTCAGCCCTCAAGCTCTGTAACGTGGCTGTTAAAGAGTCCTCCTATATCTATTTGGTCCCGCCCAGAATGCTCTGCCTCTCTCACCCCCAGAATCTGGGGGAGGAACATTCTGCTGTTGGGGACCCAAGGTCATCACTTCTAATAGCACCCCCTCTTCTGGCCCTTCTGTAAGAGCTAGCACCTCAAATCTGTGCCTAGTTGTTATCTGTGGGAGGATACTGAATAGCTTTATTCATGACCATGTCTGGATCCTCCGCCACAACGCATGCCTCTGTGCTTCTCAGTATGACCCTCTCTTGGAAGGGGGTGAGGAGCTGGATTACTCCTGTTCGCACTTCAGTTTCTCCCACAGGGACATCCTCAGTTTGTGGGTTTGAGGCTACTGCGGCCTCACTTTGAAAAAATAATTCAAGGAAGGTATAACTTTGCTATGGACAGCAGTACCTTTCTTACCCCTGTGTAATGCTATGTGTATTTAACCACCTACTCCATCTTGACCATTAAGTCCATTTTGTGCCCTGCTTCAGTTGCAGTCACGGCAGCGCAGGGTTTTTCCACACAAAGCTTGTTTTCCACACCGAACGTGTTTTTGCTTTTCTTACCAGAACAGGGTCATACCGCGCTGAAACATATTGTGGTGGATGCGGATGAGATACAAGTGCACAAGGCTGAAAATGATTTCATAAGCAGAAGGTACAGCTCTGTCTCCAGAATGCCCATTGGGGCCTGGCCAGTTCTTTTGGTGTTTTTGACACATACCAAGTACAGCCAGCGTTTGATTTCATAACAGAGGGGGTGGTGTTCTAGAATGCTCTCCTAGCTTGTTTAAGGTATAAAAGACGGGGAGACTTGGCCTAAAGCAGAAACTCACCTGTGGAGCAGACGCGCTTTCTGGGATATATTGATCCCCTGTGGTTTCCTGCATTGGCCGTTTGAGGGTTCCCCGGTCTGTTGTGCTGGCGAGAATGATGGATTTAACCCCCATGGTGGTACATTTAAATTTTGGATTATTTAGCATATATATAAATATCAGGCCTCCTTGTCAGCAGCTTGTCTCTCAATATGTTTCTCAGCTCTGGCAGCCCTCAACACTCACACCAGACTAAGGGCCTCATTACGACCCTGGTGGACTAATGACTGCCAGGGTCGCAGTGGCAAAACGCTAAATTACGACTGTGGCGCTAGGGCCACAGTCGGACCGCCAGCACCGCCAGATGGCCTGGCGGTGCTCGCGGTCCCAATCAACCAGGGCAGCGCTGCAAGCAGCACTGCCCTGGGGATTACGACCCCCTTCTCTGACAGCGATTTCATGAAGTGTGGCTGGCAGAGACGGGGACCCCAGGAAGTCCTGTAGCAATATTCACTGTCTGCAGACAGTGAACATTGCAATGGGTGATGATGCACCCTACGCACTACAGCATTCCCACTGGCTCTATTACAAGGCAGAGACAATGCTGTAGGCTGTTTAACGCTGAGCCAACAGGCGGATCTGAGTTTCTGCGCGCTGACCCAGTAGGAAACTCGTAATGAGCCCGGCAGGGAGGCTGCCACACTGGCGGCAACCTACCCGTCGGGACTTCGGCAGACGGGCGTTTCTATCCACTGAAGTCATAATGAGACCCTAAGAGTTTATCTCAGCATTTATCATCTGAATGAATCGGACAAGGATCCATCAATAACTCTAAGCAACGTGGCTTCTTCATCGTTAAATTCATTAAACTTACAGTGTTTCAAAACTATGTTGTCTTTCCACATATTCGTCGATTGTTTCACCAACTTTTTGACATTCTTGACTGAAAATGTATCAAACTTGAGATTCAATGCATTCTTAATCTGAAGGTATGTGACTATTTCGTCAGTTCTTGGCATTTTCTTTATGACTCTTTTACACCACCACCAGCATGATTTTTTAGATATTTGATAATCTTTCTTTTATCAATCTCTTCAGGTGCATCAATGAAATTTTTAAATATCTCTATCCAGGCAGTACATTTGTCGCCAATATTTTGCTTTTTTGCGGTGTCGAGAGGTGGTGGTGGTTTCAGGAAGATGGCAGTATTGTAACTGTTCCTTGGAGTGGCTGACACTGAGGGTGGAGCTCTGTCAGACGCTGCCAGCTGTCCCTTGCTGCTACTGTCACTAAAGAGACTGGCCCACATCCTGGAGTGCCCAGCTTAATTTACCAAGCAAATCATTGCAGATAAACAGAGTAGACTAAACAGTTTTGTCTGGGTTTAAAAGATGCATGACTTTTCCCTGAAAAAATAAGATCTCAGTTGAAAGGAGAATTAGCATTCCTGGATAAGTATGTGCACATGGGCTATGCAATTAAAAAGTATTAGGCAAAAAATTGCAAGCAGATAGAGTATTTGATAAGCATTCCTTTTAGCACCACATAATGTAGAGGGTTTCATTTTTAACTAAATATTCTGTACAATTTCTTTCAAGCAAGTTATAGTATAGACTTTACAGACCTTCTCAAGGATATGTTGTGATATTAGAATGGCAGTTGGAATTCCCTACTCATGGTAATGATCATCTCTGGGGCACGGGCTGAGGTTAGTCAATAGTGCAGGTGGTCACTGGGAGTGTGGTATCCTGTTGAAAGCCCCATTGCTTGGTTTTACTGGTGATGAAGTGTCACTCAAAGTGTCTTAGATTTGGAAGGAACAATGTCACTCCAAAGTACACTGAAAGCATAGTAAAGTCCTGCTTTTTGCCCTGGTCACCCCCAAACGTTTTGGACAGATACTGGTGGTTACTAGCTCTTAGCTGTGCCCTGGGTACTGCTTACCAGTCCCAAGGCCAGTGTGCTCTGTGTAAAGTGGATATGCAAATTAGGCTAATTATAATTGGCAGTATCAACCTACCTATAAGTCCCTAGTATATGGTAGGGCATGTAGGTTTAGGAACCCCAGCATAGGTAGTACACCCATAGGTGCACTGCTGAGGTGCCCAGTGTCATTTTAAATGCAGGCCTGCTTTGCTGGCTGCTTTAAACTAAAGTTAAATGCAAATTCGACTTTGGAATTAAAAGTACTTCCAAAGTCTTGAACTACCTTATTTTTTTACATATAAGTCACCCCTAATGTGTGTCCTAATTGCCCCTAGGGTTGGGTACCATGTAGCTATAAGCAGGGACCTTATACAAATTGTTTTATAAGCCCTGGTGAGATAAAATAGCCAAATTTGCTTTTCCCTCACTGTAGTGAATGGCCTCCATAGGCTAAAATGGGGAGACTTTATTTTAATTAACAAAGTCCCCATAAGCGACAGATACCTTGAATTTGGTATCAAATTAATTGTTATAATAAATCCCACAACTTGCCATTGTTGGATTTAATATAACTAGTTCAGGTAAAGAGTTTTAAAACTCTATCTGAAAGTTGCCAACTCCATCTCTGTATTGCCCTTCTCTGGTTGGCCAGCCTCTGGCATCCTGACCAGGCTGCCTTGATGAGGTGTGAAGTGGCCTGGACTGAACACAAAGGATGTGCCGGGTGAGGACATCTGCCTCAGCAGATGGTGAAACAGGATGGGGGAGAGCAGCCAAACTGGTCATCAAAGGCAGGGAAGGACATTTAGAGCAGCTCAGGACCACCCCCATTTCCTGCAACCCCAGACAATTAGGTGCCCTCTTGATTAGATTAGAAGAGAGCATGAGAGGGGTGTGTTTATAATTTTTAGCCACGCCAGTGTGTGGGTTCAGCCAGATCTAACCTTCAAAAATCAGTTTCAGCCATGTTGGATTTTGAAGAATGTTTCTCCCTGGGATTGATTTTTGCCACGCTGCTCAGGAAGTGGTCATCCAAAGGGGAAGTGGATTGCCTGTGATTGGACAGTCAGCCCCCCCCTGCTTTTCATCCCAGGAGCAAGGATAAATATGGCAGAGCTGCACCCACACCTCAGATCCCTACAAGGAAGCACATCAAAAGAAGGACTGCCCTGCTGGACCCCCTGACCTGTGCCTGGACACGGCACTCCGAAGGACTGCACCACCTGCACTCTTGGGCTTCACCACTAAAAAGACTTTGCCTGGCTTCAATTGTTTCAAGGAGGGACTCCCTGCTTGCTACAGGTGAAAAATAGCTGACCAGAGCCCCCTGCATCAAATCCTGAAGAAACTGACCAGCTGAGTACTGTCCAGTGGTCAGTTTGGAGTTTGATCAAGGTGCATTCTGGGAGTTGGAATCCTAACCCTCTAGGAGCAACTCAGAGCTTCTGTAACCTTAGGGTCAGAATGGGACTCCTAAAGGACCTTCACAGACCTTCTGGAAGAAGACCAGAAGTTTGAAGAGCTTTTGGAAAAAAGCTCCATAAAGGGACCGACCCGGCATCAAGAGTAAAGCTGGCTTACGTCGACCACGACCCGGCCTGACTTGCAGGTTCATCCCACTGAAAAGCCCCGGCGCCCCAGACTTCCAGGATTTCACCGGGGGCTCCTGGAAAGGCAATCTGAAGACGTTGACTCATAATCGGCCTGCTGTGGAGGGTCGTCTGACGTCGGAGAGAGAAAGCTCCAAAAAAGTGACTAAGTCTGAAGGTAAAAAGTTGACCGGGACTTCCCGCGCAACATATCCGAGGAGAGCTCCAGGGACTTTGGATAAAGATTCAGCTTTGTCCCAGACAAAAAAATCGTCTAAGTCCGAACGTAAAAATCTTCTCCGAGGCCTCCTGTGACGCGTATCCGAAGAGTGCTCCAGGAAGGTTGGATTGGATTGGTGACTTCGTCTGGCTGAAGAAAATATTCAAGAAAAAACAAAGTCCTAAGGTAAACCTTTGACCGAGGCTCCCCCCCTTGCTGTAGCCGAGCAGAGCTGCATCGCGGTCTGCCTGAAACTTTGGTTTTGCCCCAGTCAAGGTGCGACCAGATGACCAATCGGCGCTTTTTGTTTCTGTGCGCTAGAAAACATTAATTCTTTACAAATTCATATCTCTGGTTCCTCTTATCCGATTTGTTCGTTTGGTGTCAAATTAAAGAAAAATATATTTCCTATTTTTATAAATTGGTTTTGAATTTTTAAACCGTTTCCTGTGTGCTATTTTGTTACTGTGTTGTGATACTTGAATGCTTTAAATACCTTGGCCCTCATTATGAGTTTGGCAGGTGGCGGAGGCTGCCCGCCAAACTTATTCGCACAGAAGACCGCCACTCCGGTCTTCTGCCCGCCGGCCCAGTGGGGAACAGGGCCTTAACATAGACGCCAGCTCATAATTGACCCGGCGGCAATGTGGCGGTGCGTCGGGTGCGACAGCACCCATCGCGCTTTTCATTGCTCATAATTTGGGCAGTGAAAAGCGTGAAGGGCCTGTCAGTGGGGGCCCATGCACTGCCCATGGCAAGTGCAGGGGCCCCCATGCGGCCCCTAGCACCCCCTTTCCGCCAGCCTTTGCATGGCAAGGCTACCACCATGCAAAGGCTGGTGGAAAGGGAACTCGTATTCCCCAGGGCAGGGCTGCAAGCAGCGCTGCCCTGGTGGATTGAGACCGCTGGCGGTAACCTGGCGGTGTCAGCGGTCCGACGGCTCTGCCATGGTTATAATGTGGAGGCCAGACCGCTGCTTTGGCAGCCGTCCGACCTCCACCACAGCCCTGGGGGTCTCATGACTGCCAAGGTTATAATGAGGTCCTTAGTCTCCTAAGCAAAGCCTTGTTGCTCGTTGTCAAGCTACCAAGGGTTGAGCTGGGGTTAAGTGATTGAGACCTAACTGAACCTAGTTGGGGTTGGTGGCCTATTGCTAAGTATAGGTACTTAACTGTCCTTACCAATACAAACAGAAAGTATTTAAAATGAAATCTTTGCTGCTATTATTCCTCTATTTAATACATGGGAGCCTGCAATCCCTGTATGAAAGCTAGTCCCAAATTTCCTTGTTATAGTTGCCTGAAAGAAAGAAATGATGTAGCCATTTAAATGTAATAGCTTTTTTCCGTTGACTTCTGAAGTTACAATGCCTGTTCCCAGAGCCAGCAGCTGAGAGGAAAGGGGACAGAGTATCATTAAAACTGTACTTCAAAAAACGAGAAGTGGCTTTTCCTTTTCCTGCTCTGTTTTTGTAGATGAACAGTGATAAGTAGAAAGGAGCTACTTATGGTACATTTTCATTTTTTCCACACTTTAGGTAATTATAGGAAATTTCCCTGTATGTTTCTACTGATGTTTTCTTAGCAACATCATTTTTTTTACTTGCATTAAACTCATTTTAATAGCTTTTTGAAAAAAATATTGAAATGCTTTCTGGCGAGTTTAATTTTGCACCAGAGATTCAATTTAGATTCTTCATTTTTAGAAACATGCTAACTCTTTCATATGAAAGAGCACCACACCAAGGGTTTAAGTGTTTGTGGAAAGGGTTATGATGTGACTGTCGGCCTCGTTCTCCTATATGGTCATGGAACTCCTCTGTGACTTGCAATATCCTTGTAACAAGAACTGGAAGGAAGGAAAGCCCACACAAGCTAACAAATGAAAAGCAAGAAAATGAGAGTGGCAGTAAAGTCTACCAATGGTAAGCAATGGTTGGGCACTAAGTCCACTGTAAGCTGACAATTGGTCTTTTCACCAATAGACAGTTTGCTGCATCTGGTATCCGAGACCTAAAAAGAATATATGACATAAAGTACCCTGTGCCATAAATGTTTGTCCATCCCATGCAGCATGGACGTGTTATGTGAGTCCTTCTGATGCTTCTATTTTGAGCACTACTTTTTTATTTTGGATTAAGCACTCCATGAGAACGTATGTGTTTTCTAGCTGTCTCCTGCATGTACTTCTCTCCCTCAGCTGCAGTGTGTGTTGATCTTCATCACCTGTGTGCTTGTTCCTCTAACCTCTGCATGTTCACTCTTGCCTTAATGTACTTCTCCCATGCCTTGCATTCTTACCTGTGTGCTTCTCCCCTCTGCTCCACATTGCCCCCCATGGCGTTGTTGCTTCCGCCTTCCCTCCATGTTGTTTCCCTCACTTGCTTCCTTTTTGGTGCCCACCCACTGTGCTTAAAAAAATGCTTTTGTACTATTTCTTTTTAATTTACCGATCTGAATCTGTAAATAAACCAACAAAACACTGATGTCACCTTTTCTTTTTTGTTTTCTTAATCCATGCTCAGTGTCCTGGATGCAGGACACCATGACTCAAAATCATTGCCAAAACTAGTAGGTCCTAAAAGTGAGACCTTGCTTCTTTTTGGTTAAGCACATCAGGATAATGAATGTGTAGTCCATCTGTTTCCCTTTGCCTTGATTTGTTTTACTCTCTCTCACCGATGTGCTTCTCTTCGTCCTCCTTGTGTTGCTTTCTCCCTCATGTATCAGGGCCGGCTTTAGGGTAGTGCGAGCGGTGCAGCCGCACTGGGTGCTGACCTGAATGGGTGGACGCTGACCTCAGGGGGGCACTGTGTTTATCAATAACTTACAATACTTTAAAAGCACCTGCTGAAAAGTTCCTTTTGGGTCCAGCCTTCAGGAAACAATTAAAATGTCAAGATACCTCTTGTGACTAATGTTCCTACTAGGGAGAGAGATGAGAGTTTTGTCTAGTGGCAGCTTTGACTCACCATAAAGTAGCATAGAGGGTTAATATGCCTGCTGCAAAGAACAGAACTATATTTTATGTGGATGGCTGAGTGGATTAGTTATGCAAGCATTTACAAGTGCTTTAAAACAAATGAATGTATGTTGAAGGGGGGCTATGGAAAGATGATGGGCACCTTTGCCAGGTGCTAGTGAGGGAATCCGAGGAGGTGGTCGTGGGTTGGGGGTGTGCCAAAACAGATTGTCGCACAGGGCGCCACCAGCGCTAAAGCTGGCCCTGCATGTGCTTCTCCCTTCACCGCGTCCCTGTGCTCTATGTTGCGTTCTTCATGTAAAACTTTTTCACCTAGAAAATATTTACTACTTCCACAAGTAGGAGTAATAAAAATAACTTGACATCTAGTGAAAATGTTACAGTTTTATCAAATGTGTCACACTTCAAAAATACATATCCATCTTCAGGTTAAATCAATTAACGTGCAAAATATTCCCATTTAAGCACATTTTAATTGCATTTTAAGCAAAACCAGTCTATTGTTTTCAATTAAAATATGTATCTATCTTGATATTGCATAAATTCCTATAGGCTTAAAAACTGGATGATTTTGCCGTTGGCAAAATCTACCTCGAACAGCATTTAAACTTGCTCTCCCTAAATCAGAGTGTGTTTCCATAAATGCTGTAAATGCAGTGCAGCAGCTCCAGAATTCAACACAATCATCCCTGCAACACCTTCAAAATACATGATACATCACAAAAGAACCGATACTTTTAGCAGTCCTCAGACATACATGTTCTTAGTACAAGGTATACAATTAAAGCAAACCACACAATAAGATTGCTTTTTAGGTCGAGCTTGCAAGTGCTTTGACCTGTTGTAAGACTTGTGGGCTTTTAACCACGCCCACTGCATGCCCATCACTTTCACTCGTTCATGGGCTTGCCTTTCAAAAATCCTTTGTTATCATTGGCAAATGCTTTACGTTTATCCCTCCTTGGGGCAGTTTTGTTACCGCCTTGCAGACTGCCCCCATTACATGGATAATTGCACAATTGCTGATACGTTTGACTGCGAGCGAACTTCTTTTTCCTTTTGTGTGTCTCCTTCGCGCTCATCCTCCTGGCGGCCATGGCGCTTTGAATCGGCTCACTTATGTCAACTGTATTACTTTCATTTTCAATTTAAGTGCCAAGAAAAGTCCAGTTAGGAATTTACAACAGTAATAGCTATAACTCAGCAAACGCAAGACCCATTGCATTGCAAATGCTTGTTTCGTCAGCTAGTAGTATCAGCCTACTTATTTAATCAACCTATTTGGGTTTCCCATTTGAGCCTGGTTAGAATGAAATTTCTAAGAGATATCTGGAAGGTCAAAACAAGTTTACAGAAAGATTTTCAGCATGTCCATGGCAAAAATGACCTTAAATGTCCTCGCTGAGCATGACAAATGCACAGCATTTTGTAGATAAAATGAGGGTGAGTTATCTCTTATGGCTCAGTCACTGGCATGCGCACAGTACACCATATTCAAAAAGCCTTGCCTGCATGTCCCAAAAATCCCAGAGCGCAGTATACAGAGTGAAGCAGTGCCTTTGTGTTGTGTTGTTTCTTTGTGAGCAGCTGATGTCATCAGTGCTTAATTTCTACCAAAAATAATTGCCAGGGCCTTCATTAGGAGGCCACTGCAGTTCGCACCACCTATTACCCCGGCCAGCGGTGCTGATGACAGCACAAACACACCTACTAACTTCAAACTTCTACTAGTGCCGCACTTCAGACTATTCAAGGCCCCCAAAGGTATAAGAATGGCTTGGGTGGGAGGTATTAGCCATTTTTAATGTATAGTCAATTAATAAACAACTGTTATCGTGCTCATCTCTAAATAAAACAAACAGTGCCACCATGTGGGAGACTGTCATAAGTGCTAGTGTTGGCAATTAAATGCTGGGGCTGAGCACCGGAAACCGCCAGCTGAAATTAAGCACTGGATGTAATCAACTCTCATCTCCGCTTCGATTACGAGAGTGGTGTGATTTTGTAGTCCGGTATAGCACGGTCCATCTGAAAGTAAGTACATTTTGCCAACCGTTTCAAGTACTTATCTCAGCATGCTCTTATCTGTGGCTGGCCAGATGTGTTACCTCCACCCTTTCTACATCCTCTTCCCCTCTCTTCCCACAGCCTTGTGCATCAGTCAGTTCTGAGAATCTTCAAAAGTTGCCACTAGAAACAATTCGGTCCGAGCTCAAAACTGAATTGGAAAACACCACCAGACGTTTCTCAAATCGGACGTCTGCAGAGAGAAAGGAATATCTTCAAAACATATATATTTTCAGTACATCATATGTTAATGTAGGCATTTTTCCACAAACTAGAAATTTAATATATACTAAATCAGAAATGTAATATGCACAGTGCAGTCTAGAACTACTAATGCAACACTGCTTTTTTAGTGAAATGTTTAGTTGTGTTCAGAGACTCAATTTGTGGGTGTTGAAATGAGTATGTGCTGCTGTTATTTTCATATTTATCGTGTAAATGGTAGGAACATGTGGTTTCATAGCAGCTGATGTTTTCGGCACCACCGAAGCAGGCCCTACTCCAGTGTTGCCTAAGAACAGATTGAGAAGAACATAGTGCAAAATATTTTGTATAAAATGTGCAAAGCACCCAACAGGCACATAATGGCCCTCATTTTAACCCTGGTAGGCTTTTGACTGCCAGGGTTAGTGCGGCGGTATCACTGCCAACCGGCTGGTGGTGTATACCACCACATCACCACTCATACCACCATGGCGGTATGAACCGCCAGTAGTATAATAAGCCGGCCTACCGCCATGGTTTTCGCAGCAATACCACTGGCAAGAAAACCATGGCAGTAGGGCTACCAGTGACAGGGAATTTCTTCCCTGTCACCGGTAGAAGGCTCTCGCCCCCCCTAGAATCACACCACCCCACCAAACCCCACCCCACTAGTATCACACTCCCCCACCCTCCTAGACTCACACCAACCCTAACCCCCTTCCCGCAATCATGCACACACACACCCACACGCACGACACATGCACCTATGCACCACCACATCCATCACACGCATTCACTCACACATGCTTATACTCATACACACTGACATGCAGAGCAGACACGCACTCACCGTAACATACATACATGCAACAATGCATACACCACAACACTCGCAGACGCATACACACACGCGCGCACACATTCATACACACACGCAGACACCACACACTCACACACAACACCCCCCACAACCCCCCCCTCCCCTGACAGACGCCTGACTTACTTTGTCTGGTGAGGTGGTCTTCAGGCAGGGAACGGGAAGGGGCACTGCTACTGCCAGCAGCACCCCACCAGCAGGACACAGCCAGGCCGTCTTTTTGGTCAAAATACAGCTGGTGGCGTCCTACTGGCGGGGCGGCGCAGGCGGTAGCACTGCCCAGGTGCCTCAACCACCAGCATGGCTACTGCAGGATTTCCACCCTTATTGTGACGGAAATTCTGCAGTAGCCATTCTATGGCTCAATTTAAATAATGCTAAATTTCAGCTTGTTTAAAAGAACATATTCCTGCACAGAAACAAAAGCAACAAGAACCCAGCATTAGAAAGCAAGATGCGTTTCTGTAACCAATCTTTTACCACATTGGTGATGAGACTGTCCACTAACCTGAGGGATCTCCATAATTAAATGTGTCTATAATTTCACATGTAATCTCTTCCTCCCCTAACGCCACTCTTGTCCTTTGCCACTCCCTTCTACTTTTTGCTTGACAGCTCCCACTGATCTCAGAGGTGGGGACTGCTAGAAAGCTGTGCATGACATTACTCGCATAATTAAGGTGATTTACACCACTTTGTGTGGTTGCGCCTATTTTTTTTTTTAAAGTTTTGGCAATACACTAAACCTGACAAGGGCCCTGATATATATATATATATATATATATCTTTTTTTCAAATTAAGCACTGCTGGGGTGCCATCACTTGGGAGACAAGACTCGCAGCTGGCAGAGCCCAGGTGCTGGGTAGTTGGAACCTTTTCTGTCCCTGAGGCTGTGATCAGGAGGCCAGCCAACTAGGCTTTGGGTTCACTCTGGTGGTCCTGGGTAAAAGATGCAGGTCCAGTCCTTCTAACTTAGGCATCAGGGAAGCAGAGTAGCAGTCCTTCTTTGAGTCTTCAACAGATCCTGAGATTTTCTGAAGAGTTGGGTCTGAGGGTCCAATATTTATACCTGGTAACCAATTTGAAGTAGGAGAAGCCTCTGGAGGCTTTCACCCTAGAGGTGCTTGGAATTTCCTGTCTCCGTCCCTGCCCTGGCTAGTGTTTAACCCTTTGTGAGTGTACTCAGGCAGAGGCTTTGTGATGTGCAAGTGTGGTAGATAACAGCTCCACCCCTACTAAATCAGAGATGTCCCATCCTGCCAAACCCTATGCCCCGTTTGTCTCACTGACTTGTAGCAATACACAAAGACCATCTGCCAGCAACCCCTAATCATGTGGCCCAGGATACAGGCTGCAGGCACCAAAAGGAAAGGACAAGAAAATGCTAACTTTCTGAAAGTGACTTAAAATCCAACTTATCATTAAAGAGGTTTTTAAGACACCAAACTCAAACTTTCTATTGGTTACTAATTGAAAGTTACCACCTATTAAATGTAATAAGGGAACCCAATGTTATCGTGTGGGAGAGGTAGGCCTCAAAGAGGTGACAAATGAATTTACGAGTTTTTCACTACCAGCAAATATAAAACTTAAAAGTACATGTGTGCCATTTTAAATACAATGCACCCTGCCCTCTGAGCTGTTTAGTGCCTACTCTGAGGGTGACATATGCATTAAAATAGGGAGGTTTGGACCTGGCATGAGATTTATCTGGTGAGGTCAAAATCTCACTTTAAATCTGCACACACAGGCAGCAGAGGCATGACTGAGACATCTTTAAAAGCCTACATAAGTCGGTGGCACCATGAGTGCTGTACACCACCAAGTAGCATTTAATGTACAGTCCCTAGGTACGTGTAGTACCACTTTACTAGTTACTTGTAAGTAAATTAAATATCCCATTTAAGTGTAGGTCAGTCTTACCATGTTTGAAAGAGAGAGCACAATCACTTTAGCACTAGTTATCAGTGGTAAATTGCGCTGAGTCCTAAAAGACAGCAAAAATGGGTTCAGAAAACAGGAGGGTGAAGGCAAGAAGTTTGGGAGTGACTCTGCAAAAAGGGCCAAGTCGAACAATTTCCTACTGCCTTCCTTTAAATACGGACCCTTATTAAGATATATGTATAACCAGATATGTAATTTATTGAGTCAATTCCAATCCATTCCATCTTACACCACTTGGGGTTAATCTTGTACTTATGGAGAGTCATGCTTACAATGGGTATGACCTGGATGTAAGTCGTTAGCATGCATGATTTCACCATTCATCATTTTCTACAAAGTGTCAACCTTTTCAAAGCATATTACATCATGGTACTCCTCCTCTCTCTCTCTCTCTCTCTCTCTCTCTCTCTCTCTCTCTCTCTCTCTCTCTCTCTTGCTGTCTCTCTCTCTCTCTCTCTCTCTCTCCATATAAATATATATATATATATATATATATATATATATATATATATATATATATATATATATATGCAAATTCCATTATAACAGTATGCTCTTGCGAGAAGCAGAAACTAATGTCCCTCGAGGTGAACCCGAAGACTGTCCGCCTAGCTCTCAGGAGAAGCTTGGGAGAGTCACCCATGCTATGAATGTGAACATTGTGGCTCTCGCGAGTGTCCTGCAAGTTTCATCAAGAAGCAAAAAAGGGGAACCCAGTACAAACAACATACATGATGAAAGGATAGGATAGTCCTGAAAAGGTATTTTTTTAATCAACATTTTTGAACAAGTGCATTTTTTGTTTTTTACAAACAAAGAGAAGATAAAACTAGAAAAAAATGCTAAAACAAAATACTGCCTAGGTGGACATTTATGATCCTGGACAAGCTAGTCCCGTGCAGCCCTGCTTGTTGATGAAAGAAAAATTATCTGCTTGCATGAGCAGCTAAAAAGGGCTGTATTTAAACAAGCAAGGTTGCTATCTGTCTTTCTTTGCTAAATGAAGACCTACATTTGAACCAATCACAATCCTTCCTTGGGATGTCTTCCCTCTCCCACGCGTCTCACGGGTGTCTCGCAAGATCGTAAAAACAGAGAACTTTCTTTATAACTCAGAAATGCAACAATACATCAACATAACATAAACAACACTTCTCATGCCTTATGCCTTACTTTCTTCGGAACTAGAAAAATTATCTGTTATGAACTAAGTTCCTGGTGTACGATCTTGCGAGCGTATCGCGAGAGCCAGACAGGAAGTACAGCTCCCCGTAGTCCACACAGGGGATTGTGGGTTTGTCTTGCGAGAGCCAAAAGCATGTAAACAAAACATTTTATAATATATATATATGCTGTACAATCTTGCAAGCCTCCAGTGAGCCAACCACGAGCCTCCCACGATAAAGATCACACACCTTAAAAATAAATGTACATAGTGAAAACACATAATTTACAGTATAGGACAAACTGACCACACGCAAACCTATACACGCACATATGTACATATATATATATATATCTATCTCTCTTTAGAAAGATTCCCGGTATAACCCAGCTTCTTTCACCTCTCGGGGTCGGTGCAGGTCACGGCCACCAGCATCCATTATTGTAAAACTGAAAGAATGCCATTCCTCCTAGGCATAAAAGAGACCGCACTCCAAAATTCTTAGATGCAAAAATAGATTTAATGGCGACACGTTTTGATCACTCGATCTTCTTCACAGCCCATAAACACAACTGTGCTCCACTTTCTTTAAAGAAACATAGTCCACCCACTAATAAACATAGTAAAAATACTTTGAAACATCCCTCAATTTGATCATACCACTTAATACCAAAAAGAGAAGACAGAAAAAACAAGAGAGAGAAAAGAAAAGAGAGAGAAAAGAGAGAAAAAAGGGGGAACTAAAAGAAACTAAAAATAGATAATCAGTATATAATGTGAATTTGACTAAAAATAACCATTCTTATACATAAATATAATATTAAGTCTCCAATATTACCTAATGACCCCATAAAATCATCCTATTGTTTCAATAATTTCTACCCATTCCTATTTTACAATAATTTGATTTTATAAGCTAGTTGTATCCTCTCTTCACTTTTCAGAATCCAACTTACATTTTAATTTTGATTTCTTAAATTTACATTCTATATCTCTGGCCAAGTGGCCATAATGATATAAAACTTCAAATCATAAACATTTTCAATACCATTGTCAAGGGATAAATCAAAAATGCATATATTGATATTAGCAATTTTTCTCTCTTTGGAGCACATATGTATGACTTTTCAAAGACAACAACTGAAACATTCATTTTGGGAAAAGCACAAGGGCCTAAACTTCAGCCCAAATGTACAAAAAGTTCCTCATCCATATTGATTCCCATCAAGGTCTTACTGTGGAGATGGACAATATATTCAGATTCCATTATGCGTAGCCTTCTTTCCGTGTCACCACCTCTAGCAGAACACAGCACCCTATCAATGCCAAAAAATGAAAGTATATTAGGATTTTGTGAGTGCATTTCTTTCTAATGCTTTGCTACTGGATAATTCTGATCACAGTTCTTTATTGCCCTCAAATGTTCAAGTATTCGCTTCCTTACAGGAAAAATTTTACTGCCCACATATATTAACCTACATGAGCAGGTAAGGACATAAATGCAAAAATCACTATTGCATGTGATAAATTTATCAATGGTCTTACTATGTCCATTAGGTAACAAAAAAGTCTTCACGTTCTTACTACCTCTGCATGCTTTACATTTTCCACACTTAAAGAAACCTTTCTGTTCTGATAACCAATCTTCCTGTTTGGTCTTCATACTCAAATTACTCTGCACCAGCATATCTCGCAAGGACCTTGATTTAGGATAGGTGATCAGAGGATATGGTATAACCTTCTTTCCAATAACAGGATCAATTCTTACCAAATGCCAGTATTTAGTAATCATTGTCTTAATCTTTGCTGACTCTGAATTATAGGTGGTGATCAGTCTTGGTGTCACTTCATCTTTTTTAGTTTTCGCCTTCTGAGTAAAGAGATCTTGTCTTCCCCAGGATCTAACTCTCTTTTTGGCCGCCCTTAATACATGACAGGGATAACCTCTAGCTCTGAATTTATCTATCATAGTTTTCTCTTCCTGCATGTATGCTTCCACAGTGCTACAGTTACGTTTAGCTCTAAGGAGTTCTCCATACGGGATACTCCATTCGAGATTAGTGGGATGATGACTATTCACATGTAGTAAACTATTACCAGATTTGTTTTTACGAAAAAGAGAAGTACATACTTTATCCCCCTCAATTTTCACATGTACATCAAAAAAATAAAATTTCCTGCTATGTATCCGATGCATAAACGCTGAATTTAATTTGTTGCACGAAATGTGTTCCAAAAAACTCTGCAAAAGACTTTTTGGACCATCTATAATATTATATATATATATATATATATATATATATATATATATATATACACGTATATATATATATAGAGAGAGAGAGAGAGAGAGATAGAGAGAGATAGAGAGAGAGAGGGGAGAGATATGAAACAGCCAAAGAGAAATTAGATGTATTTGTTTGTGATAATTCAGCTAGTATATCAGAACGAACCTGAGGGAACATTGAAGGCATTTCAAATGGAAGTAAATGGAAATAAGTCATATTTATGAGCATAAAGGGAAGGGGTATCAATGTTCTGTTGTAATCCTTGAAAGGTAAGAAATGTTTTTCCAGACATAAGTTAAATGATTCACTAGACACCTTTGATTATCCAGTGTTGCCAGAACAGCGTCTTATAATTGATCAAAAGTCTGGGCCCGATTTATTGTGGGGAGGCCAGGTTATTCCATCACAAACATGATGGATATTCTGTCCACTTTATAATAACTGCAATATATCCTGCCATATTCTATAAGAATAAGTACAGAGCAAGGACGATAAAAATGATTTAGGAAAGATAAGCGAGGGAGAACCTACAAACAATTAAACAAAATCAGACCAAAGCCACTGGAACGGGGATGAGAGAATGATAATCAGTTACCTGAATCACAAAGGGAACAGGGAAACACAGGAACTCTGTGAACAAGGTCAGGCAATATACTACTCAGAAGGCTAGGATGGATTTGAATACCTTAACCAAACTAGACATCATAGTCAATTCCATATGTAATTGACTTCACCAGAATGCTAGAGCAATGCTCTGTTGAAGAACATCTACAGAAGGTCTAACTGCAACTAAAACCACTACAACAACCATCTGTAACCCCCAAAATATATGAAATATTTTAAACTATGTAGAAAAGTGGAATATTATTTGGGGGTGGACAAGCATCCACATCAAATAATAAGGTCACCACCTGCTGCATTCAATCAATCACCCAATCAGGACTTTTAAAGCACGGATAATCACTGGACAAGGTATCAAGGTGCTTGCAGGTCCTGGAGGCATATTCAAACAACTAGTTCTTCAGGACCATTGGGAATTCTGGAAGTGAACGTCCGGAGGTGCATGGCAAGGCTGTTACAGGTTTTTGCTGTGATGTGAGAGATGGAGCATTCTCCAGTTAGGCTTCAGTAGATGCAAGGAGTATGGGCAAGTGAAAGGGGTACAGAGCGTAGTCTTCTCGATGGTTGGTCGAACTTCAGGCAGTAGTTAATGTACGTGGATCATTGGTTGTGTAGAGCCTTGTGTGTGTGGATCAGCAGCTTGAACTGCCACCTCTTCTGTACGGGGAGCCAGTGGAGTTGTCTGAGGTGGGGTGTGATGTGGATTAATCAAGAATGGCTGAAGATTGAGTCTGGCTGTGGTGTTCTGTAAGGTTTAAAGTCTCTGTAGGGTGGTGCTGTAGTCCAGGTGGCTGGTGATGAGGGCCTGTGTCATGGTGTATCTCGTGTGTACGGGTAGCAACTAAAAATGTATTGAATTTGTGTGACTGGATGTCAAACAAAATAAATAAAATAAGCCTGTGTTCAATCCCTGGTAACGTAACCCAAATTAGTCAGACTTAAATCAAAGGCAATGTGTAAAGTATTTATGCAGTGCATACAAAATTGAAAAAGTAAAACAACAACAATACAGTTCTACAAAAAATGTAAAATAAAGAGAAAAGTAGTTTTAAAATAACACCAAAATGACACATATCCAATCAGAGGAAGCAGAGATATGAATTTCAATGATATATAGACCTGAATTGAGGTAGAAGGTAATTGAGCCCTGGTGGAAGTCTGGGAGTCAAAAAAATGGGCAATGTCCTAATCCAGAAAGGTACTAAGACAAAGTTTTCTCCTCGTGGGACAAATCTGAAATTGTAGCTTCTGGTATCCAACTGCCGGCCGAATACCTATTGCTGTTTGGTCCCGCTAAGGCTCTGGAGTTCTGGAGGTTTTTAAAGGAGCTGTGTAGGGGGACAAATCTAAAATTCAATCTGATTCTGTGAAAGTGCCAGTCGGATAATTTTTGAGGTGGGTCCCTTGGTTCTCGAGCAAATGTTTTCAACAATGCCATACCATCTTCAAGGAACCACAGGTGTGCAGTTCTAAGCCAGCCAGGATATCAGTGGGAAGGCACCTAGAGAAAGTAAGGGTGTCTGGAGGAGGCCACTAGCAAAGATCAGTGCAAATAACATGTGCCACTAGTCAGCCAGGAATTTTAGGGAAAGGTCCTCTTTTAGCGTTTGTTGGGTCCCTATAGTCACACAGAAGGTCAGCCAACTGACTGTTGGTGTCCACTTATTTGTCCTGGGTATAAGGGGGAGCAGGCCCCGTCCTCCCGAGCTCCTCACAAGTCACAGACAGCAGGTCCAATCCTCTTCTGTTCTGCTGCGGGTTCAGAAAGCGTTCTGAGGAAGGCTGCCCGTTCTACCCATCCTGTTTATCCTTCAATATAGACACTGTGGTAAGTTCTGCTCCAGTTCAGTGGGATCCATTCACGCAAAGGGTCAGGCTTGTTCTGCTTATGGGACTGTTCCTCTCCTTACAGTCCTTTCTTTCTTCCCAAGTTCCCGGTAGTGGTCTTTATCGGTTCCTCGGCCAACTCACCGCCCAGGCATTTGGTGGTTCGTTCTCAGCGTCGTCCCACTCCAACAGGGCTTTAGATTTACCCTACTCGATCTCTCCCTCTGTCGTTAGGAGGGCTGCTTTTGTAGTAGGAAGATGGTGCCTGGGGGGCTTCCTCCGCTCTCACATGTACAAAACTGTAAATGCGGATCGCATGGTTAAAAGTTCCTTTCTGGGTTCTCTTCAGGGATCAAGGGCCAGCCAGTTTCCCACTTGTTTTAAAGGTATGGCCTCTATTTCTTTGACAGGCGGCTCAGAGCCTCGTGTTGCTTCCTTAATTCGGCCCCCGGTTTTTTGATGGCTCTAGTGTCCCTCCCCTCGTGGCAACAAAGGGGGGAAAGGATTTTTGCACGTCTCTTGGTGGAAGTTGAAATATTTACCGGGTGGTAGTCGCTAGAGCTGGGTTTCCTGTGGCTTAGCGCCGCTTTAAATGCAGCGTTTGCACTCTGCTCATCCCAGTCTGTGTCCACCGGGTCTCCACTTCAGTCGGATTCAATTGGGGGCTCTTCGGGTCTGATTGCGCTCCTCAGGTTTGGGCTCAGCAGTGTCCTAGGTGTTCCCCGGCCCCTGCGTAGTTACCCCCGGCCGATCCCTTGACTCCGGCAGTCCCTGAACTCACCGCTTCGGAGTTGGGTCGTCAGGGCGCTCTCCACTGCTTCAGCGAGGCATCGGTGCGGTGCTAAAGAATGCAGCCGCCATCTTGGATCTCTCGCGGCTCTGAGCCGCTCAGGTTATTAGCTTCAAGAGCCGGTCACCGGGTCTAAAAGCCCTCCAGCAGTGCTGCCGCTGGGCTCTCCGTGTCTTCAGCCCCACTGCCAGCTGAGTTGTAGAGCCCACGCAGGTCAGGATCTCCCGGGACAGGAAGAGGACGGGAGCCTCACGAAGAGGCTACTACCGTCATGGCGCCCAGCCACGCCCCCATTGAAGAAGATCAAAGAGCAATATGCCCCTACAGTGTCTAAATCCATTCTTAGACATTGTAAGTGCAGTGTGCCGATATTAAGTACATAGACTGGGAGTCTGTCATTACGAACTCCACAGCTCCATAATGGCTTCACTGAACACTGGGAAGTTTGGTATTAAACTTCTCAGCACAATAAACCCACACTGATGACAGTGTTGGATTTATTGTAAAATGCACCCCAAGGGCATTTTAGAGATGCCTCCTGTATATACCCATCCGTTTAGTGCAGGGCTGACCAGTCTGTGCAAGCCTGCCACTAACAGACAAGTATCTGACCTACTGGGGTGAGAACCTTTGTGCTCTCGGGGCCAAAAACAAAGCCTGCTCTGGGTGGAGGTGCTTCACATCTCCCCTCTGCAGGAACTGCAACACATGGTGGTGAGCCTCGAAGGCTCAGGCCTCCTGTTACAGTGTCCCAGGACATTCTGCAGCAGTCCAGCTAGTGGAGATGCCCGCCCCCCCGGACCAAGCCCTACTTTTGGTGGCGCGTCCGGTGGGAAAATAAGGTAAAACAGGAAGGAGTGACTACTGCAGCTAGGACCACCCATAAGGTGTCCAGAGCTGAAGTGACCCCCTCCCTGCAGAATCCTCCATCTTCTTTTGGATGGTAGGGACTAATAGGGTTAGGAATGTACCCCCCTCCTCAAAGGGAATGGGCACATCAAGGGTGTAGGCACGCTCAGGAACAGTAGCCATTGGCTACTGCCCTCTAACCCCTGTAACGCCCCCATATCTAGTAGTTAGAGGCTCCCCTAAACCTTACTCACGGGATTTCTGACGACCTCATGAAGAAAAGAGAAGAACGACTGCTAAGCCTACCCCAGCAGTGAAGACTCCAGATGACAATTGATTTGGCCAAAGCCCTACCTGCCTGTCTGCAGCTTCAAAGACCCTACTCTAAGAAGGTGACACATCCTGCAGGACCGGCGACCTCTACAAACCCCCAGAAGACTGCCTGCCCAGTAGAGGACGAAGAACTCCTGAGGACCGCAGCCCTGTCCAGAAGAAATCATCCAACAGGACTGCAGACCCGCTCCAGGTCCGGGAGCCCTGCCCACTCTGCACCCGACGCCCACGGCCTGAGTGCAGGTGGCCCACTGGTCCAGAGAAGGTCCCCAGGTGATTCTGACCTTGAGTCCATCCTGGGTTGATTCCTCCTGGCCAACAAAACAAAGCCTGAAGCCTGAATCCAGAGGACCCCCCTGACCGCGACCAGATCCGATGAAGATTCCTGATGCCCAAGGAGACCCCAGCACCCACAGCCCCCTGGCCTTGAAGAATCCGACCGACAGTCCAGCAACATCCAGACAAATGCACTTACCTGCAACAAAATTCTTCTGGTTTTAGTAAAAATTTAACAAAATATATTTGTTGTTATATAAAAACAATTGGCCTGGAGTTAGTCATTGAGTGTGTGCCTCTGCACTACCCTCTGATAAGCCTAACTGCTCGACCACACTACTACAAAAGAGAACATTCAAACTATCTACTTTAGCCTCTGTTAAGCCTCTGGGGAAGCCCTGGACTCTTTGCACACTATACCTCATTTTGGTATAGTATATACAAAGCCAGGTTCCTACATTACATTTCCCATATATTTAAAAATATGATTTTACATAAGATTGGATTTTTATTAAATATAGAAATAAGTCTTTGAATGGCGACTGTACCTGTTACAGGTCAAATGTAATAAATATACTTTGACTTTTCCTATCTGCCAGCTACAGTGTGACCAGTGCCAATATAATTTTAGACCATGTTACTGGGGGAAAAAGATGTCTAATGTCACACATGCTCCACTCTTGAATATTATGCTTCCTACCTTGTGGGCAGCAAGATGTGCTTACGGGTGATCTGTTTAATAATTAAAATAGGAACTCCTACATGCCAAGAGGGCGGTTTTGACAGGCCTGTGCAGTACGGATCAAGCTGCTGCAGTTAGGCTACACAGGATAGGCCTAAGCCACGATTTCACTATCACTCTAGTAGTGAAAATAAATGTGGCACAAGATGTCCCAGTTGGGATAGGGAGTCTTCTGCATGGCTCTGGAGAATGTGCTTCCCTGCCTTATTTTGATCTCCTGGCAAGTCACTTGAACATACTGTAAGTTTTCTTGAATTCTACCTGAGTGAACATGCCAATCATGCATGTTCACTGAGGGTCTTCCTGTTCACATGGATTGAAACTCTAGAGCTTGGCTCTGAGGTCGAAGGGGCATGCATAATGGACCTCCCTTTTACAGAGAATGGCTATTGCCCTCTGTAGCCACGCTGTGGTAGACTGGCAGTGGTGGCACAAGGGTACACGTACCCCTTTATCCTTTAGGAGGTGCTGCCTACCAGCTCCTGCCTAGTGAAGTATGTGCAGTCTACCTTACCTGGGTTGTTTTTGCTTCTGTGGTAAGTGGGATGTGGGTATGGAGAGCCAGTGGGTTCAACGGGTGAGGGTGGTGAGCCATTCTGTTTAATGTGAGCTGAGCCAGTATCTGTTTTGCTGGACATCCAAGCTCCAATGAGCCCCTCCCTACATTTAGTAGAAGCTTGGGGCCATATGTACGAAAGCTTTTTCCCATAGACACAGAATGGGTAAAATCCTTTGGTACATCTGGCCCTTGGTGTGGTGGGATTGGCACTCACACTTGTCCATATTTAGCTAAGACTTCCTCTGCTGGGATGACCTCCTCCTCCCTTTCTGCTGGGCGATAGTCAGGCAGTCCTTGTCCAGAGTTAATTGAAATTACTTTCTTTGGAAAAGGACAGACAGGTTCCAAGAGACTGGGAGAATCCTCCTCATAGAGAATGATCATGCAGCCAGCAAGCAGGAAATATGCCACAGAATTGGAGGGACACCCAGGGTGTAAAAAACGCAGACCCTCTGTTTGGATTAACCTATCACTCAGGAAATGATAAAAGACTGGCCTCATCAGCCAGCTGGTTGTTCAAGGCTTTACTCTTTTCTGATGAGGCACCCACGAGGGAACGTTGAGGAAACCAAGATCCAGGAGTCTCCTTTCAGACCCAGGGATAGGTTTTGAACCTGAGAAGGTGCCTCTGTGACAGATTACGGGTAAGAGGAGTATATCAGTCTGACAGAAGAGCTGGCCTCCAGCTTGGCAAACGGGCATCAGAAGAGAGCTCTAGCTGTCTGAGGCTTGCGGAGTCTAGTCTGTTTTTCAGAACACAAGGAGACTTCAGACAGCTGCTCAAGATGAGAAAACATGCTGCACATCAACATTGATGTAGAGTAAACGGGGGGAAGCACCACGTTGTCATTGAAGTTGAGACTGCTTTGCCTCTGACCCCTCCCTTGTACTGTGGGAGCCATTGGGAGAAGAGTTCCCTGTTGAAGACCTTACCATTTAAGCCCTTGGACCCCCAGGACTTGCACTGTCTCTAGCTTTGTACTTTCTTCTCCACCACTAGTAGCAAGTAGCCCTGTTCCTGTGCATTCCCTGCTAATAGAAAATCTAGACTGTGACCAGTGGGCTCTGAGCTACAGGTCCACACCTCTTTTGTGTCACCTGAGAGCATCATGGTGGATTGGGACCCTGGCCAGCCCCTACCCTAATACAGCCAGCCCAGTGGGTACTGGACTTCTGTGACTCCACTAACTGCACCAAAACACCAGGCCCCCCTATCAAGACCCCTGACACCACCAGGACAGTGACCTTGCCAAGGAAGAGTGGGCTCTTCTGTTGCTTTGGGTGGTGGGCAGTGGGTGGACCAGGAACGTTTTACTTCATACCAACTGTTGAAACCCTGACACTTTATTAGAAGTATTGGTATCATTGGTCTAGCTTTGAAGAGTAACCCTGTGCAACACGTTCTGCACAATGGAATGTTAACTTTGTTTTTATAACGTTTAGTGTCTAGGCACTATAATGGCCTACATGTTTTTTTTTTTAAATCTGTTTATTAAACATTATACACACACAATAACATGTTTAGCCATTGATCATTTTTCAATTTGTTTACACGCATTTGTAGATCACTACATCGCAGTTGCGCGATACGATTCCAAAAACACCCTTGAAAATGATGCGACTAATTAAATAACTAAGGTCACAGCTAAACACCGCTAGCATTATTCCTAATGTTGGATACACCAACCCTGGAAGGTGGGATAAAATAAAGAAAAGATCTGATTGTTACACTTTGAGGACGGGGTAACACAGTTGAGATATTGGTTGTGAGGTATAGTAGGGCGAAAAGCCATTTTAGGGATAAACAAAGTAATGCGTGAAGACGTGGTCCCTGCGTAAGCATCCAAAAGTGCCGCCTCATGTCGTTAGGAGGGAGCATGGGGGAGATAATGTACAGAAAGAACGTGGGTAGGGGGGATTGAGAAGACTATACTGTAATTATTAAACCGGAGGGTGATGTCTTTGCCCTTGTTATTTTATTTTATTTCAATTGTTAAGGAGGGTATATGTCATCCCTGTTTTCTATCGCTACCACAAAAGTGTCCCAGACTTCGGGGCCATCCTGTAGTAGGCCTTTGTATTGCAGTAAGCGTAGTGTCTGAGCTTCGGCTTGTGAACGGCTGTGCAAGTCACGTAGCCAGGCAAAATGAGATGGCGCGTGTGGGGCTTTCCAGTGTGTGGCTATTAGGCGTTTGAAGACAACAAATGCCAAATCGATAAATCTGTGCCGGTGTTTATCGCCTTTGGCGCGTTGGCGTATGCCAAGTAGACATGATTCAGGGGTAGGCGACAGAGTGTGAGATGCAATGTCTGCTGTGGTATTTGTGACCCGATGCCAGGCTGAATTTATGGGGTGACAGCTCCAAACCATGTGATAGCAATCTGCTGCCGGAGCAGCACATCTAGAGCATGACGGGTTTGCGTTTGGGTATATTCTTTGAATGCGGGCCGGAGATAAGTATGCCTGGTGAATATAATTGAATTGGGTGTAGCGCAACCGAGGGTTGCGAGATATGGACTTAATCGTTGTAAGAGCCGCGATCCATGTTTTTTGTGATAGTATTGTAGGGAGGACCGAGTCCCAGCGTGCTTTAGCGAGCGGTAACGCAGAGCAGACTTCCGCCATCAGTACTGTGTATAATTTAGTTATGATACCTTTTGCGCTACCCATAGTAAGAATAACAGTTAGTAGTTGGGATTCGGGTGGTTCATTATTGCCGGATCCCCAGAGGTTATTGAATAGTCGTTTAATAGCGTTGTATGTGAGGAAGGCTCCTGTGTGCATAACTCCAGCAGTCACTAGGTCTGCGAAGGTGTGTAGTTTAGAGCTCGAATAATAGTCGCCTACATTTAGAGTACTTATGTCACGCGTATCGTGATTTAATGATAATGCTTGGGTATTCGGAAGCTGAAGCTGTGGCAGCAGGGGGGACTAAGGGGGTAGAGGGGTCTTACTTTGAACGTATCTACGCCAGCAAAAGCGAGCTGCCTCTAGCAGTATACGTTTTGAGGGTAGGCGGTTAGGACCAGATAAGAGTGAGGACAGCAATGTTTGCGGGGCCAAATATGTTTGCAGCATTATGCATTCAGGGGAGGGGGTCTCTTTGAGCCATGTAGACACCCATAGCAGCTGTGAGGCTGCGTAATATCTCTCGAAGTTGGGCATGCCCAAGCCTCCTGCGGATATTGTGTTGTGACTAGCGCTACTCTACGTCTGTCTCTGCCCCATAATAAGTCAGTCAATATTGAGTGCAGTTTATTAAAAAACGCCCGTGGCAGACACAACGGCAGGGCAGTAAAAAAATATAAGAACCTTGGAAGTATGAGCATTTTAGCTATTGCTACTCGGCCCATAGGGGATAAGGGGAGCGAGACCCAGAATGACAGTGAGCTGCGAGTAAAGCTGAGTGCCCTATCAATATTTCCTTCTTTCAGGTCCGCAATGGAGTGATAGATTTGGATCCCGAGATATTTAAAAGTATTGTGTGACCATGGGAGTTGATATTGCGGTAGTGTCATGTGAAGGTCTGCTAGTATGGGGGTAAGAGGAAAGATACTTGATTTGGACCAATTGACGCGTAAACCAGAAGCCAGGGCAAAGGAGTCATGCATTGATAGTACCTCAGCCATGGAGGTGGAGTGATTGCGCAGGTATATCAGGGCATTGTCCGCATATAAGGATATAATATGATGTGTGTTGGATTCAGAGATGCCCCATAGATGTGCGCAACTGCGTAGTTTAATTGCTAGTGGTTCCATAGCTATGGCAAATAATAAAGGGGATAGTGGGCATCCCTGTCTGGTGCCCCTGCCTATGGGAAACGCCTCAGAGATAACACGACCGTTTTTGACTCGAGCTGTGGGTTTAGAGTATAGCGTTTTGATCCATTGTAAAAAAACGGGGCCAAATCCAAACGCTTTAAGCGTGCGTAGAAGATAATCCCAGCTCAGCGTATCGAATGCTTTTTCAATGTCTAAGGAGAGGGCTACAGCTTTTGGCTCTGTGTTACTGTGCATTATGTGAAGCAGTCTTCTGATGTTTAAGAAGGTACTTCTCCCAGGGATAAACCCAGACTGGTCCGAGTGTATTAAACTTTCTAAGTGGGGCAGTAATCTATTTGCTAGTATTTTCCCCAGTAATTTACAGTCTGTGTTAAGAAGAGAGAGTGGCCTGTATGATGTAACATCTAAAGGGTCGCGGCCTGCTTTTGGGAGAACAACTATTAGGGCTCCGCGCATGGATTCCGGTAGTAGTAATTTATTGCGTGCCTCATTGAATACTTCTATGAGTGGCTGTAGCAGATGTGTAGCGTGGGAGTTAAAGTACTCTACCGGTAAGCCATCTGAGCCAGGGGTTTTGCCTCGCGCCATTTATGTTAGTGCTGCGCGCAATTCTTCTATTGTAATGGGACCGTCCAGGGTATTGGCATTGTCTATAATATGTTGGTTGTGAGAGACTAACGTTAATATATCAGTTAGTTGCTGCTCTGACGGGGGGGAGGAGGTGTATATAGAGTACGGTAGTATGTTGAGAAGGCGTCGTTGATTTCAGATTGGGTATTGACAATGACGCCGGATCTTAAATGTATTGCACCAATAGGTGATGACTGCGAGGGTTGACGGGCAAGCCACGCCAGTAGTCTACCCGATCTATCCCCCTCAGCGTGTTGTCGTGTCATGTAGTGTCTATAGTCGTGTTTACCCAGTCTAGTATCTGCTTCGTTATAGGCAGCTTTAAGCGAGTTCAGTTCAGTTAATGTAGCCTCGCCACTGGAGACCTCGATCTCCGCTTTACGGAGCTTAACCTCTAAGTCTTGTAGTTCTTTAGTAAGTATCTTCTTTACCCCTACTGTGGCTGCGAGGCAGTGGCCACGTATCACCACCTTGTGGGCGTCCCATTCTGTAGCACAAGATGTTGTTGTGTTTTTATTTAGTAAGAAGTAATCAGCCAATTGTTTGGACATTTCCATATGGAAAGGGGGATCTAAGAGAATTTCTGGCTGCAGTCGCCATGTTGGTATGCGGGTATGTATGTGGCCCCAGGCCATTATTGCGCATAATGGGTTGTGGTCCGATATAGTGCGTGCCAAATATTCGGTACTGCACATCTTCTGGATTACGGATGCGGACACAAAGATCATATCTATTCTGGTGTATAATTTGTGTACTGGAGAATAGTAGGAATATTCGCGGTGGGTAGGATGACCTATCCTCTAGATATCTCTTAAATCAATGTGAGAGGCCCATTTTGCTAAATCTTGAGAGGCTCGGTTGGTTGAAGCTGCACCCAGAGGGGGAAACGAGCGGTCCATTTGAGTGTTTAGGACACTATTAAAGTCGCCCCCCCAGATGCACTCTAATGCAGGATCACCGAGACTGCCGGTGGTAAGCGTTTTCAGGAAGTCACCTTGGCTAGAGTTAGGGGAGTATAGCGCTACCAATGCTAGTGGGGATCCGTCTAGGACACCCTCTAGTATCACATATCTGCCTTCTGGGTCGCATTGTGTGCGAGTCGTAGTAAATGGAACCCCAGGGGCAATCCAAATCGCTACGCCCGAGCAAAGGAAGAGGCGGTGGTGGCGTGTAATTGTCCTTTCCATTTTAAGCGTGTATTTTCTAATGTGGATTTAGTGAGGTGTGTCTCTTGTAGCAGGGCAATGTGTATTTGTTGTCTTTTAAGAAATGTATGAATCCTTTGTCGCTTTTGCGGCGCTGCCATGCCCCTGATGTTCCATGTGAGTATCTTATATTTCAAGATTCCCCGTTGTATTTGAGAAGCCATAATGTATTTGTAGATATAAATAAAATGGGGAGGTGTTTGTCCCCCGGTCCCATTATGGGAGTATTACAACGATTACCTTCCAAGACCAGCCAGGCAGCGTTCGCAGCATTGTTAAATGTGAGCCTATTGGTATAGTGTATGTGGGGTGGGTATTTGCGGATGTGTTTGCGGTAGAGTAGCGTGTGACAAAGCCAGTAACCAAAGAAAAAACAAATGCACTTGAAAACAGTATATAACAACAACAAGAAAAATGAAAAAATGAAAAAAATTCAGGTCACTGCCGGCATGGGAGAACAGTCCATATGGCGCGTGGGGGGTGCCAAAAAGCGTTCGTGCAGAGTGAAAAGATAAAGTCACCCTGCCCAAGTTGTTTATGATGCTGAGTGTGCCGCCCAGGCCTGCGGTCGGGCCGCGCGCCGCGGCCAAGGGCCCGCGGTGTCGCTAGGTTTCACTTGGACATCTGGGGGGAGGAAGTCCCGTTATCGTTTGTAAGAAGCAGGGATGAATGGATCTCGGATGGTGCAACCAATATCGTCTACTGTGCGCGGTGTGAGCGTAGGGCCACGTGTGGAATCCGCCGAGTCAGAGGTAAGGTCGTAGTCTAGTTCCCCTTCAGTTTGATTAGACAGGGTGGTTGGTGATGTATTAACGAATCTAGACGTGGCTTGCAGGAGAAGGGAGCGTTCAGTTTGTGATTGTTCCGGTGAGGGTTTAGCGCCTTGTTTTTTACATTGCTTCCGCCTTGTCTTAGGTGGATACCAGCTGTTGCCTGGAGTTTCTGTGTCTATCGGGTCGGCAAAGCCCTTGGCGTGTAGCCTGGTCCAGGCATCTTCTGGTGTAGTAAAGAAATGTACACGGGTGTCATCTTGTACTCGGAGTCTGGCTGGGAACATCAACGCATATTTGATGTGGTGTTTGCGAAGGCATTCTTTGACACGATAGAAAGAGCTCCGTTTCTTCTGGACTTCTGCTGTGAAATCCGGATAAGCAGTAATCATTGCATTTTCTAAACGCATCGGGCCGGATTTGTGAAATAATTGTAGAATGAGGTCTCTATAGTTAAGGAGTTTCGCTATCAACGGGCGAGGTTGAGCGCCAGGCGGAGGGGGTCTTCCTGGAAGCCTATGGGCACGTTCGACAGAAAAGAACTTGGGGATATTGTCTTTGAGAATTGTATCCGTAAGCCATTGTTCTATGAATAGTTCTGTGCTGGGGCCTTCGACCCGCTCAGGAAAACCTACCAGACGTATATTATTGCGTCGAGACCTACTCTCCGCATCCTCCGCTCTGCGTTTTAAGAGGTCCACCTCCGTTGTTAGGTGTGATAATTGCGCTTGGAGATCTTTCACAGATCGGGGTAGTATTGCAGAGTCTTTCTCTAATTCAGATACCCTGTTAGATAGTGCGTGTTGGTCGGTTCGGAGTACGTTAAGGTCTTCTGCTACCGAGCCTATCTTGGCTTCTAGGGTGGACTTAGTGTCTAGGATAGCTTGCAGTATCTTCTCGAACTGCGACGTGTGTGATTGTAATGTGATGTCCATCTTCTGCAAGGCCAGTTGCATGGACACCTGGGCGTCAATGGGAGGGGGGTGTCAAGATCCATTTTACCCGGAGGTGCACGTGGGGTTTTTGGTTTGACCATTTGGCAAATTGGTTTCAGGAGTGTCTAGACAGTATAGGACCAAGTGGAGACGATGCAGGAGGGGCGTTCATGAATTGCTACCCGTGACGCAGTGAGGGCGCTGTTACGGGGGTCTTAGGGTAACAGATAAAGCAAAAAGTGATATTCTGATGACCACAGGATAGTATACCAGGCGTGAGAGACAATTCACACGCCACCGGATCGGGTCTGTAGGCGCGTGCTTAAGATGCGAGCTGGTAGGTATCTGGTGGAGAGGTGGGTGCACTGCTGCTTTGGATCGAGTTTAGCACGTGACGCAGCTTCTGGCAGCAGATGGGGTGTACACGTTGTGTCACTTTAGACGAAAGAGATGGTGTTGTCCCGGAGTCTCACAGGTGTAGCGGGACAGTAGGATAATTGAAAGTGACACATTTGGGTAAGATGAGAAGCACGTCACTGGTCGGTGCAGCCTGGGTATGAAGGGCAGGCTGTCCAGTTGAGGGTCAATGTAGAAGAATGTGTGGTTGATGGCCCATTATATTAGCAAGTGTTAATACAGGTAGAAGGGCCACTGCACCTCCACCCCTGGCACACCACTCCAGCGAGCTCACACTCAGAACAACGGCGTGGCCTCAAGCGATGGGGTCTATAGGGTTTCAGACGTGCCCACACTCAATGGTGACAGCACTGCACGGGAGGTAGTTGATGTGCGTAGTGTAAGCACATATCCACATGCGCAGCACACAGTTTACAGCTTAATTAAAGGTGCGCACCCACCTCAGTCATAGTCCGCAGGGCTGCGGCTTTTGCAGTATGATCTCCCGATCGGTCGTAAGTTCAGTCTCCGATGCAGGTCCCTTAACAGCGGGGTGTTATTATATAGACCACAGGCACGATCGCGGGAGTGGCCGCAATGCAGTACCCGAGCCGATGGTGCAGCGGGTGCTTCGTTCAGTATACCGTTGCTGCCGCTGGTATAGGTCCCACTACCAGCCAGAGTATCCAGGGCACATCAATGTCGAAGCTTGTCCAGCGGATGGTAGGAGGAGTGCACCGTAGGGCGGGGCATCAGGCCCCTATCCGTAGAGTATTGTTTAAGTAGTGGGGCAGCCTTGTCCAAAACGGCTGCCCCGAAGCGTGGGCGAAAGTGTGGAGCCGCTCCTGTCCCCACCAGTCGGAGCAATGTTACCGCGGCACGACCTCCGGGCCGGCCGCGGGTGCATTCATTAAAACGGGCACTAGTACAGCAGTGCTCATCCACGCAAGCCTCCCTGCTGCAGTTCTGGATGTAAACCCGGCCGCCCGGCAGCCTGCACACAGCATCCAAGGCGGGTGTGGCGGCCGGAGCCCAGACACGGGGATCAGTGGAGGTAGGGCCGCCAATGGCCCCAGTAGCAGGCGTGCTCGCGGCCCAGTCTCCGGGCCGGACGTCGATATGGCCGCCGACGCGCGGGCCAAAGTATGGAGCCACTCCTGTCCACCCCAGCCAGGGCGATACCCCCGCGGCCCAACCTCCGGGCCGACCACGGGTGCAGTAGTTGAAACGGGCACCAGCCCGGCAGCTCCCGTCCACGCAAGCCTCCCGGCTGCGGTTGTGGACGTGAATCCGGCCACACTGCCGCCCACCCGCAGCGTCCAAAGCGGGTGCGGCGGCTGGAACACAAACGCGGGGACCAGTGGAAGTAGAGCCGCCAATGGCTCTGATAGCAGGCGCACCCACGATCCAGCCTCCGGGCCGGTCGTCGATGTGGTCGCCGACGCGGGTCCGGAGTCGGCGGCACGGGCTTACAGAGGAACTCAGGCCGCGGTCGCGGGCACGGCCGCGGCCTCCGCGGCTTCCCTGGAACACGCTCGCGGTGCACAAAGTAGGTGTGTTATCCGGATTCTGGATACGGCCCGCAGCGCGGACCCAGGCCAGCAATTTGAGGCGATGCCCGCGACCCTCTTCCAAGGTGCAGGCACCGTTGACAGGATGTTTTTTTGGGCCAGGGATTGGAGCTGCAGTTTATGCTGCCGCTCCGGTCGCCATGTTGGCCACGCCCCCTTAATGGCCTACATGGTTGTAGAAACTTCTAGTCTTCACTGTGCATATTAGTTGTATGTGTAGTATATTTTATTGTGTGTTTTAAAGTACCTTTCTTGTATAAAGTAAAGCACTGTTTGGACATTTCTCTTATCAGCTGGTATTATGGTGTAGATTTTATTCTGAATGTGTAGCCCACCTCACCTCCTGGAGTAAGCCTTGGATTGCTCTGTCTCACTACCCTGAGTAAGTTAAGTGCTGGAGAGGAGGATCTTTGTTATCCAGTTAGGGGTCCAGTACTACTGTGGCCCCAGGAAACCAGCGTTGAACAACTGATGCAACTGCAGCCCGGTGACCCCAGACTGCCCTGGTGCCACGGGAACTCAGTAGTCACAGTCCTGCAGTACAGAAGTGACATTTAATTCTCCATGCTTTGGGTGTTCCTCTGCACCATATAGTGTGGCCAAGCACTGAGAATCCACATAACTGGTGAACTGTAGCTATACACCAAAAAGGTTTACATTATTACCTTTTGGTGTAAATGTGGGCCTTACAAGTGAATGGCACCTGTAACTACCAATGGCTGGGACATCTAACTTTTTCGGTTTGAGCCTGCGAGTGCATGCGCTAGCGCATGCGTCTCACTTGCGAGACTTTGTAGTTTACAGTAAAGGGCTTACCCAGGCGAGCCCAGGTGTCACTTACTATTTGTTCGCTTGCGTGGCACTCTTCTTTACAGCCTCATAATTCATCAATGCAGGTCTGGCTTCATTTACATTTCTCGGTATGGAGCAGGGACCAAGCACTGATTGATTTAACTTAATCAGTGCCTGTCCAATGCTCCCGATGTGATTGATATACTATTTTGTTCTTTTTAACTTCTAGCGCCCTGAAAACAGAAGGCTTGTGACTGTCAAAAATGTAACCAGTTGGACAAACAAAATTGCAAAGTTTTATTATTTTACAGCTAACTTTCATTTATTTTGCCAAGTCGTCTTTTTCACTTTAAACTCATGTTTTTTTTTTTTTTAGCTCAGGGACGCTGTTCTCAAAAGACGACGATTATCTTCTTCTAAATATTACAAAGCAACACTGTTTTTGTTATTATGTGTAATTTCTGAAATTATCATTTAACACATAATCGTGCAGGACATCCCAATCCACCCCACTACAATCCACAATGCCTCACCACACACATATCCACACCACCCCAATCCAAACCATTCACTCCAACCCACCCAACTCCAATCCTCCTAACCCCACCTCAGTCTAATCTGCCCCACTCCAGTTCACCCCACTACAATCAAAAACAATCTGCACCACTCCAAAACAATCTGCCCCACTCCAACCCAAAAAATATGCCCCACTCCAATCCAAAACAATATTCCCCACTCCCATCTACCCCAGTCTGATGCAAAGCAATCTGCCCCACTCCAATACAAAACAAGCTGCCCCACTCTAATCTGCCTCACTGCAATCCAAAACAATCTGCCCCACTCCAATCCAAAACAATTGGCCCCACTCCAATCTGCCCCACTCCAATCCAAAACAATCTGTCCCACTTAAATCTGCCCACTCCAATCTGCTCCACTCCAATCTGCCCAACTTCAATCCAATGCAATCTGTCCTACTCCAATCCACCCCACTCCAATCATCCTAGTCCAGTCCAAAACAATATGCCCCACTCCAATCCAATCCACCTCATCCCAATCCGTTCAACCCCACTCCATCCCAATTCACCCCATTCCAATCCACCGCACCCCAATCCAAACCCCTCACAACACTCCAATCCACCCAACCACACTCCAATCCAATGCACCCCACCACAATTCAACCACCCTAATACATTCTGCCCTACTCCAATCCAAAACAATCTGCACAATCCAATCCAAAGCAACCTGTACCACTCCAATCCGCCCCCTCTACTCTGCCTCACTCCAATCCAAAACAGTCTGCCCACACCAATCTGCCCCACTCCAATCAAAAACAATCTGCCCCACTTAATTCCAAAACAATGTGCCCCATTCAATCCATTTCAATCTGCCCCACTTTATTAAAAAACAATCTGCCCCACTCTAAAATGCCCCATTCCAATCCCAATCAATCAACTCAAATCCAAAATAATCTGCCTCATCCAATTTGCCCAACTCCCATCCAGTCCACCTCACCCCAATCAATCCCACTTCACCTCACTCCAGTCCACCACAATCCACCCCAATACGATGCAATCCACCCCACACCATTCCAATTCTCCCCAATCCAGCCCAGTCCTATCTACCCAACTCCAATCCAATATACCTCACTGCAATCCAATCCAATCCACCCCACCCCACCCCAATCCAGTACAATCCACCCCACGCCACTCCAGTCCAATCCACCCCACTACAGTCCAACCCACCCCACTTCAATAAAACCCACTCCAATCCATCCCACTCCACTCCTATCGAGCCCACCCCACTGCTACCCACCACCAATCCACCCCACTCCAGTAAAGTCACCTGCTACCCAATCCACCTCACTCCAATCCAATCCATCTACACCACTCCAATCCATCCCACTCCAATTCTATCCACTTTAATCACCCCACTCCATTCCAGTCCACATCAATCCACCCTACTCCAGGCCAATCCACCCCACCCCCAACCTCTTTAATCTGCCCCACTCTGATCCAGTCCATTGCACCCCACACCAATCGAATCTACCCCAACCAACTCCAATCCAATTCAACCCACTCCAGTCCACTCCAACACAATCCAGTCCACTCCAATCCACCCCACCCTATCCATCCACCCCACCCCACCCCTATCCAATCCAGCCCACTCAATCCAATCCACCCCACCCTTATTCACCCCACCCAATCCAGCCCACTCAATCCAAACCACACCACTTAGTCCAATATACCCCACTCAATCCAATCAACCCCACTCAATCTAGTCCACCCCGCTCATTCCAATTCATCCCTCTCCATTCCACCCTACCCTAATCAGATCCACTGCTATCCACCCCACCCCAATGCAATCCACCCAGTCTGATCTAACCCAATCTGATCCACCACACTGCAGACCACCCCACTTCAGTCCAACCCTCCCACGCAATCCTCCCCAGCCAACTCCAATCCAATCCACCCCCTCCAGTCTCCCTACTGCAATCCAGTCCACCCCAATTCAGTACACTCCACCCCACTCCAATCCACCCCACTCTACCCCAATCCACCCCACGCTACCCCAGTTCAATGGACCCCACCCATCCCAGTTTATTCCCCTGCACTCCAATTCATCCAGTCTACCCCACTCCATTCCAATCCAACTCACGCCAATCCAATCCACTACAATCCACTACACCCCAATTCAATCCACCCCATTCCAGTTCAGTCCACCCCACTCCAACCCAATCCATCCACCCCTCCCCATTCCAATCCACCCCACGAGAATGTAATCCACTCCACCCCAATTCACCCCGCTCCAATCCACCCAGTCCAATCCAACACACCCCACTCCAATCCACCCCACTATGACTCAGCACACCCCACCCCATTTCAATCCACTCCAATCCAATCCACTGCACTCCTCTCACTCCTCCCCACTCACTCTTATCCACCACACTGGATCCCAATCCAACCCAGCCCATCGCAGTTCAGTCCACCCCACCCCACTCCAAACCAAGCCAAATCTATCCACCCTACTCCAGTTCAATCCACCCCACCCCAATCCAATTCATCCACCCTTCTCCAATCCAATCCACCCCACTCCAATCCAATCTACCCCAATCCAATCCACCCCACTGCAGTCCAGTGAATCCAATCCACCCCACTCCAATCAAATCTAAGCCCACTCGAGTCCAATCTAATCCCAGCGGCGGTCCCCCAAATCTCAAGGGGGGACATATGGGGTGAAGGTTAAATTAAAAAAAATAATAACATTTTAAAAAGTACCTTTTTAGGGTCGAGCCTGCGTCGCATGCGCTTTCGCACGCGTATCGCTTGCGAGATGTTGTTGTAGTTAGAAAAGGGCTCAGAGCCCCACCCATATCACGTCAGTGTCTTTCACTGGTTTATGGGCTTGCCTTTTAAAATCTGCTTGCTTTCATTAGTGGAAGGCATGCATACGTCATGCCTTTTCCGTTGGTTAGCCCTCCTTGAGCGCAGTGACCAAGTACTGAGAACGTACGAGGCTCGCTGTTTTCCGTCCAGTTTGTGGACTACTTTTTCTCTTTTTTTGCTGTTTACTGTGCCGGCCTTTTGAGCACCCTGAGGTGCAGGCCACCTCCAGTCTGTCTCCTCTGAGTGAGTGTGGCGGGTCTGTGACTTCACTATGGACACGGGCTCTTGTTTGTAAACACGGGGGGTTGGGGGATGTGGGGAGGGTCAGGGTAAGGGGCATACTTACTTTGGTGAGCTGCACTTCCTTCGTCACTCATGCAGGACTTTTGGGGGCGATCTGGTTAATGCACTTTCTCCAGTGGCAGTAGGCGGCTTTTTGAGGCACGAGGAGATTTTGATTTGTCCAGGGTCACAGGCTGTTGAGCCGATGCAGAGACTCGAACCTTGAATCCAGCATTTTTGTTTTGTGCGCTGATCCATACACAAACATCACGCGTGAGCAGCACATTGTGTTTTCTGTTTGTCATTTTCCTTTCAGAGTCTGTCCAGACTGTGAGACTACCAGGCTGTGCTCCTCATAGACGCTACGCTAAGGCGTTCTAGAGGTCTGTGCGCGAGCAGGTCACTTTTTCAATAAATAAGTCAACTCCTTAGGGGCCGCTGTGGTGTGATCACCGTTGCGAATCTTCACCAGTTGTTGGATTTCACATCTCTGGCTGTTAACATCTGTCCTTAGTTCACTTGCAAGTAAAATAAGGTCACCAAGGCAGGGCAGCTCTTCTCCAACGGATGTAACATTAAAGAAGGGTACCCAAAGGGTGGACAGATGTCAGGGCATGGGGGAAAAAACTGGGATCCATCTCCTTTGGTAAATACAAATAAGTATTGCTCTAAATAGACTCCAAACGGTTGAGGCGGACTTTGTAGCTGTTACAGTAATCCGAAAAGGCAATTGGGTATTTTTTTTTAAACAAACATGTTTACTGGGGATGCACATTTATAATTTTTACGATATAACAAACAGTACACCTAATTGTTAAATTAGACGCTTGCTGCCCCACTAAACGTTTTGTAGCGCTGTAAGAATACATCTCGTGTTTACCTATTAACTCCGGAACAGTGAAAGGCTAGGTCCTCCTGAGAGACTCACACTCACGCACGCCCTCCTACCTCTCTCACCCTCAAACTCAGCTATTTTGCTATGTGTTACACTCGTCTCGTGGACTATGCTAATTTTATTTTTAATCGTGGATCTGTACTGAGCCCGTGGATTTGGCATATGGGCTAAATAAGCACAGTACGTGCCATAATGGTAGCGTCGCGCCACTATAGGGTAAAGGTAGAAACGCAAATTTACAGACTGTTCATGACTAAATCAAACTAACATTGCAAACTGCCTTAACATTCATTTAATACCACAAAGTGAGTTTTTGGCATGCACTTTCAATCAGCTTCTAGGGGGAATACTTGGGTGTGAAAAGCACAGAGTGCAATGTCTCCACTCGAAGGAGCAAGAAGAAATGGAATTAAGTGGCGATGTTTGAAAGCAACCTTACTGTGATACCCGAGGGTGTAGGTCAAACGTGTTTTAAGGAGATTTAGGGGGTTATTCTAACTTTGGAGGAGTGTTAATCCGTCCCAAAAGTGACGGTAAAGTGACGGATATACCACCAGCCGTATTACGAGTTCCATAGGATATAATGGACTCGTAATACGGCTGGTGGTAAATCCGTCACTTTTGGGACGGATTAACACCTCCTCCAAAGTTAGAATAACCCCCTTAGTTATTTGTGTAAGTCCTTCTGTCACTCATGCTAAATAAAGATTTATATGCAAAGTCAACTCTTCATTGTGATTTTCTTAACCACGTTGTGTAGTTTACGCCTTTTGTTTAAAAGGTAACCATGTACACAAGAGGAAAGCGCTGCATGCAGATACAGTTTACAAAAGACTCACCTCTTTCGATGGCTGGGCTAGAAAGTATAATCTTTCCATCATGGAGTTCAAGCAGAGACAGGAACAGGGCTTATTTCTGTAACAGTTTGTAATGTCACAACTCAGCTATGACTTGCTTTCTTATGGTGCTTCCTGTGATTACGCCAAAGTACCGTGCTGCGTCAGCGAGCATCCCTGCCTCTCTCGTTTGGTGATGGGTTAGAGTAGACTGCGGAGTTAGATAGGGTTCCTGTGGGACTGGAAAACCAGCTATAGAACATTTCAGAACTTTGTGATAAATTGTGGCCTTTGTAACTCTATAACTCTATTAGATGTTGACACTGCAGGCATCGTAGCTTTTAAGACTCCCCTGAGGCAGTACATGTGCTGTCACTTGTGGAACTTTTTTTTAACTTAAAGAAAACAAGCATTGACAAAACCAATGGGTCTCGCCTATGTGAGATCCATTGGCTTTGACGGTGTTTTTTTTAAGACATGTTGTAAAGCAGCACGACTGACTGTAAAAAAAAAAAAAAAAACTCCACTTCAAAAACACATAATAGATCCCAAAGGCGAGACCTGTTGGCTTTGCCAATGCTTTTTTTAAAAGAAATTTGGCTCTCGGTCTCCCCCTCCCCCTGTGCTGCTCCTTTCTAGGGTCGAGCCTGCATCACATGCGTATCGCTTGCGAGACGCTGTTGTAGTTAGGAAAGGGCTCGGAGCCCCGCCTATGTCACGTCAGTGTCTTTCATTGGTTCATGGGCTTGTCTTTTAAAATCTGCTTGCTTTCATCAGTGGAAGGCATGCATACGTCATGCCTTTTCCGTTGGTTAGCCCTCCTCGAGCGCAGCGACCAAGTACTGAAAACATTTGAGGATCTCTGTTTTCTGTCCTGTTTGTGGACTACTTTTTCTCTATTTTCGCAGCGTGATCTCGCTTGTTTAGCACCGCAATCACGCTTATTTTTTTTCCATTTAATGAGGCAAGAAAAGTCAGGTTGGGACTTTACAACTGCTCTAACTCGGACAAATGCGAGACCCGTTGCATTGCAAATGCTTGTTCCTGTTGTAGATGCGGCTGCCTCCTGCTGTGTTGCTCCTCTAGTCTGTCCCCCACACCAGCAGAGGCTCCCCAGCAATCCTGGCGCTGCTTACATGCTAAGCATAGCATGTGAGCAGCGGCAGGATTGGTCTGAGCGGCTCTGAGTGCCGCTCAGACACAAGCCTAGGATCTGTGCTGTTTCTCCAGCCCAGCTGCGTATACAGTTGGGTTGGAGAAACCTAAGTGCGCATGTGTGTTTGGTCGGCCTGAGACGAGTGGCGAAACACACATTCGCACTTAGTGCTCTCTCCCCTTCTCCCCCATCACACCTCCCACTGTCCAGCCCCACCCTGAACACACTTCTGGCTGAGCCAGCATATGAAAGATAAAACGATAATTAAAAATCGTTTTATCTTTCATCTCCTGGCTTAGCATGGGGGTGATGCTCCTTTGCCATTGCGAAGGAGCCGCCCCTGTCTAATCCACCTCGTTCCAATCCAGTCCACCCACCCCTATCATTCCAATCCAAACCACTCACCCCAATGCAATCTAATCCACCCACTCCAATCCACCCCACTCTACCTCATTCCAATCCACCCCATTCTACTCCAATCCAATCCACCGCACTAACTAAATCCACTTCAATCCCTCCACCCCACTCCACTTTACGACACTCTCTGCCACTGAACCACTGAACTCTACACCCCTCTACGCAACTCTGTGACACTCTACTCCTCCAAATCTACTCTATGACTCTAACAAAACCACTATACGACACTCCACGCCACCAACTTTTTACATACTGAACAGCAGCCACACTGGTGTACAGTATGTCAAAACTCATTGCCAAAGTCAATAGTTCTTGTATAAATGGCTTTGCCAATGACTGTTGTTTTTCACTCTGTGGATTGTAAACCCTCAGCGAGCTGACTGTCAGACCCGTAGAGCATGAATGAGTCACTGCAGTCCTGGGCGATCCTAATCATCTGCAGTAATTTGAAACATATGCACCTCTGCATGGAACAGGAGAAAACTTTGGGCGACCAAATGTCACAAAACTCTCATATTAATAAAAGACACCGAGATTTTCAGTCGAAAATAGGGAGTTTCATTTCGAGATGGGGACAACTGACCTGCCGGGGCCCGGTGTACACAACTGACTGAAGCGTGGAGAGACCGGGGCCCGGATTCTTGCACAAATACGAACATTGTGCAAGTGGATGGATCCCCGGCCAGGCCTCCCCCGCCCCTCCCGAGGGCCAGCTCGTGTCTGTTATTGATCAACATTTTCTGCGTGTCCTCCAGCTGCTCGGACGTTGCTCTTCTACTCTCCGGACCTTCTGCAAACACTCGTGACCCGGGGGCGGCTGCAGGCCCTCCCCGAGCCCCATCAGCCCCTCGCCATGCTCACCGCCCTGCTGGTCCTGGCCTGGTCCACCGTCCGCTTCCTGGAGGCCTCGGCCCCTGCCCTCGGCGAGGTAAGTGCCCTCGGGGCCGGGGCTGGCATTGGAGATGCTCGTGGTGTAGGAGGAAGGGGCCCGGGATGCTCGTAGCGGATCCTGTTTTTTGTGAATAAAACGTCCCTAACATGGTTGGGTCATCGGGGATGCTTGGATAACCCAAGAGGGATGTCCCTTTTCTTCTACGCATACCATCGTATGGCCTTTACTACCCACAGTACTTTACGCTCAAACGGCTTCGGACATATTTGTTATGTTTGCTGTTTTATCTCTATGTTTCAGGAGTGGAAAAATACCGTATTTCAATACTTTCCTCAATATTTTTCACCTGCCTGGACTCTAAAATACCGATCAGTCTAGTATAAAACCATATATATCATATAAACCACATATAGCGGTCCGGCTTTAACGATATTGTAGCCCGCTGCGACAAACTTTTTTTTGGCAACCCCCACCACCATGATCTTCTAGGATTTTCATACTCCCACCCTGCAAAAGTGCCCCTCACCTCTCATATGTATTTCATTTGTGTTAGAGCGCTGGTACATTAACCCTCTGCGCTACTTTACGGTGACTCAAACCTGGCACTAGACAAAAACTCTGAACTCTCTCTCTCTAGCAGGAACATTAATGATAAGTTATCTTGATATTTATATACACAATGAACTCTACAGCAGGTGTTTCTGAATCGTAAGTTATTCCTAAACACAGGGGCCTCCCGGAGGTCAGTGCTGCCCCTCCAGGGCTGCGCCCAGTGCGGCCGCACCAGGGGCTCCGCCCTCAAGCCGGCCCTATATCCACACGTAGGACGTCAGTGGCTCGGTATGTTCTTTCCCAACTTAGAAAGTAAAAAGAACCCCTTTTCATTTGTTGAACAAGTAGTTACTGTTGGCGTAGATTAGGAATCTGGTGGGTTGGTGGGCCTCAGTGTGGCTGCCGGTGTCAGTGTGTGAAGGTGCCTTTGCCTCAGAATCATTAAAGGCCTTCGCTCTGTGTCTGTGGATTCTAACTTTTCATGGTGATTGGAGCCTCTGGGACTTTCCCCGTGCGGTAGAGCAAGGGGTGAGGAAGCCATGTGTACCTGTCCCTACACCGAGGACCCTCCATCCATCCTCAGTCGAACTTGGAAATGAAGGTGCGGCGGATAGGACTGTATACCTGCACCCTCTTCAGCTTGTCTCCTCGAGGCCAGAATGATAGCTTCTGCCTCTTCCAAGACCAGTGGTCTGCAGAGAGTTGTGCAACCAATGCTTGGTAGTGGGGTCCCCTCTGTACCCCTGTCTCCGGACAGAGAAGCATGGCTGAGACTGTCAGGTACCAAACTGTGCATCAGGATCACAGGCGCTGTGCTTGGCTATCAAGTGGAGTTTATCCCCTTGTTGTAGCCTTTGATCGTGCGAATAACTTTAGGAGATGGTCTAGTTACCGGACAATATTGTGTTCACAGTCAAAAGATAAATGTGGACGTCATAAAACTGGTTACAATTAACATTTCTTAGTAATAATGGAAGAACTACATAATGTACAAAAATAAATAACATTGCTTGGGAGCTATATTCTTTAGGAGGATATGTGTATACGTTCTTTCCCACATCACCCTCGAAGAGTGAGCTTTGACTGTGTCCTCACTTCCTGAAAGACCAAGCCTTGGAGGGAGGTACTTGGGAGTTCAGTGGCTTGCAGTAGTAACTGATTCCTGTGCTTTCGGGGGCAGCGGCAATGCCTGTTGCAAGGACCTCCTAACTGCCCTCAACTCACGCAGGATCTAGTGAACTTCTGGATTGGTCCGGGTGAGTTACTGGGTACAGAGGATTTAGATTCCTAGGGTGGGTCCTACCCACGGATCGTGGCACTCAGCCACTGCCAGACACTTATTTCCTGGAAGCTGAGGCACAGCCCAATTCCAAGGTACACAACAGAAGGTCTTGTGGGCAGACATTCCTATCCCTAGTCAGAAGAGTAATCATCGCTTCACCACCTATTGATTTACTACCAAGAGTAGGTGTATGACATTTGAATGCTGTACTGGCATCAGAGAGGGAGTAGTTTATTCCGCCTGATGTGGAGTGGGAGGAGAGATATTAACGCATGAGAGTGCGTCTGAGACCCCGTTCAGGAAGGTCACCCGTCAAGCAGGGGCTACTGGGCCTCAGCCATGGGGTTGACGTCCTTTGCCTCTAATGTCCCTGGGTCCGTCCTAATATGGATCTGCAAACTGGGCAAAGTACAACCCTTTCAACACATGACTCAGTGGTGGTGATGGCGAGCAGTCACAGGCTTCTCAGGGAGGTAATGTGGGGGCGATGATGCTATGAGCTCATCAATCAGACAACAACACAATGAATGTTCAACCTAGTGCTTATCTTTTCACGAAAGAGAAGAACTTTAATGCATCCTGGAACGAAATACCACACACAAGATGCAAATTAGTGTCCATGCTGCACCTCTATCTGCTATTCCCCAAACTCTTCTCCTGGATCCAGGCTCTGTGCCCCCCAGATCTAGGTGGCCTCCCTTCTATGGGTTTTGAGGATGTAGTATGATTATGGCTCAGGTGCAGTTATATCACTCCTGAAGTTAGTGTGTTTAGTTTTTAGTTCTTACCACGAGTAGTGTATCAGCCCTTCAGGCTCGGTGCTTCTGAAGTGGACTTTAACTTTCTTCTGGGAGATTGCACACCAGCCAGCCACATCTTCCACAAGTCTCACTATATCTGCTTTACCAGCCTTTGTGAAGTGCACCTAGCTGTGGCCGAGGTGGCAATCCTGGGCCTTCATTGTCCCAATCAGACCATCAGAGAGTGTCACAGCAATTGGGGTCTTCGGGGATGGCCTCGAGTGCAGCCTCTTCTGGCTATTCACTATGTTGGCACATATAGCCCTGCATGAGTCACCAGTTGCAGCCACACACTGGCCATTTACTCTGGGGAGTTGTGGCCACACATAGGCTGATTTTTCTGGGGATTTTCTGCTGAGCACAGGCCGATCGCTAAGGGCAGCTGTGGCCACTGTACAGGCCGGTCACTCTGGGCTGCTGCAGAAACACACATCACTTTGACATGCAATTACAGCCAAAATGAGCCTCACCAATCATGACACCGTGTTCATGTTTCCTTCCAGGAATTCGTGAGGAGAGACCAGGGGGTCAGAGTCACAGGGGTCCTTGGATCATTTTCCTTAGTCTCCCTCTTCTGGTTGCACCACAGACTCCTGGGGCAAGCTGCACCTTGATTATCCTGGACAAAAACTCCTCCTGCAGGGTTGGTGGGCCCTTTCCCTCTCTCAGCAGGCATGTAGGCTTCTATATACATTAAGACAGCAAGAGATCCACACTCAGTTGATGTCCCCTGAGAAGCTGACTGTCAGGCAGAAACAAGCTGAGGTAGTCCTCGGGGTACTCTGAGGTGCACTGCGCACCTTGGCCAATGAAGGACTTGAAATTAGAACAACAAGTGGGGTGGTAAGATCCCACATTGTTCACCAAAATCAGAGAGGAGATACATTTCCACTATCTGAAACCGTAGAACCGGTTTAGGTTAATTCTATTTTCAAGTGTCCTTTCCTGGGTGCACAATCTTTCTATAGAGCAATGCTTCTCACAGCTGGGTAATCTCCAACATGGAGCACCCACAACAGAGGCACAAAAAAGATGAGAGGTTTCTGCATCTGACTGTTACCAGCCAACTGAAGGAGCTTTCAGGGATAGATAGAAGGGTGGGCCTGACCTAAAGATTTACTCACCTCTGTGCAGCACCACCCCACTCTCCTTCCATCTGCAAAATAGCAGTATTCACGAAGTCTAATCATCGGTGATTGCTAGTGGAGCAGCATTGATTTTGCTGTAACCCCTGACGTCACAATCGTATATGATTTCATAAATGTGAATATTGTGTGTTTTGACATTTGACTAATTGCAGCACACTTGTGCAGATGCTAGATGGGATAATCAACAAAAAGCTTGGAGAACAGACATGATTGAGGATCTAGACTATAACCAGTACATAGGAGAGGGAAAGCCTCACAGCTGGTGAACGCTTAACGTTTTAAGAGGTCAAATTTACTGGCCTCATTAGATACCGAAGTGGAAAGGAATCTGCACCCAGGTGAACTGGTGCGCCCCCTGTATCACGTGGATATTTTAGTAGGATCCTCACCCACTGGTACCACCAGTCGCATGGTTCATCATTGGATCCCCATCCACTGCACCTAGTGTGAGTGAGTGGGCTGAACGCGGTTTGTAAGAGGAGCTGTTACTAAAACCTAGGTGCAAGTTAAAAAAGCCTTCAGGATCCTAATTCTTGTTTACTAATAAAGTCCTTTAGCTGGGATTAAAAGTGTGATGTTCAATGGGTACAATGACCCCTAACATCTATAGTTCAATCGACATGTTTCAGCCTGTTACAAGCACCACTCAGGGTCAGCAAGCTTTCTGCAGGACCAACTAAATCCATAGACAGTCTACATATTGTAGCGAATACCAACTCCTAATGCTGGTTTGCACAGTGTGCTAAACAAGAAGCAAGCAATCATACAGACCATATAGCACCTTTTCAATTTAATGGTCTCTGAAACAGAAAGCACAAAATCATTTTGTTATGGGGCGAATAACATCCCTATTCATGTTCCTCACCTTATAACATTTTTCAAACAGGAGGGGTAACTGAGACAATAGGAAATAGAAACTTCGACATCAGTGCTGCACCGGTAGAACTAAATTTAAATCAGATAGAAGGGAATTTAGGAACGACAGTCCTTCGGAGCCCGAATGCTTTAACCACTCCAGATGCACTGACTTCCTGTTACAATTGGTCTTGTTGTTCCGTTATATGGACCAGTAGCGACAAGGGAACAATACACATATATTGGCTGTTCCTTTAGAAAGGAGTGTCCCAGGGAATGATAGTTCAGGGAATATGACAATAAGGAGATTTCCTTCAGTCCCGAGACACACAAATACTACACGTATCACAAACACATACCCATCAACAAGTCAGATGGGATTTTATCCTAGTGCAGGGTTTCCTCAGGGATCATCAACACCATTTTTGTTACCCGGAAGATAACACTTCTAAATGTTGACTGTAGTATTCCTAGTAGAGGAATACCTTTGAACATGCCAAATTCTGGAATATCCATTGCAAACACACTAGATCATGCGTACAAGATATAGTTACCTTAGGGCACCAGTTATAGTTACTTGAGATAACTCTCACTATAACAGGTGAATTTCTATGGTTTTGTATGTTTAAAATGTGACCCTAGCTATAACGTCACTGTAACCTTTAGTTTTTTAAGTGAATTTCTATATTTTTAAATTCTATTTCCTAACTACAACATCCCTGTAACCTTTGTTTTTTCAGGGAAATTCTGTAATTTTTTAAACATAATTTTCATTACTATATGTTAATCCAACTACCACCGCGCATGGTTTTGGGCCCTGCCGCCAACCCCCTATAACCACCCAACCTTGTGCCGCGCATGGCCAAAAGCAGTGCAAGGTGGGGTTGGCCACAGGCCCTGGCCTGCAGCCAGTCCTTGCCCCAACCCTTATAACCACCCAACCCTGAGCAGCGCACAGCCTTTGGCCGTGCACAGCAGACTTGGCCACAACCAGACCCTGCAGCCAGGCCCTGCGGCCAACACCCCCTAACCACGCAATCCCCTGCTGTGCACAATGATAGTTGGCAGCAGGTCCACATGCCCCCTCGTATGGCCAATCTCGGCCCGGGGACCCCATCCCCTGGGGCGCAGCGTAAATATATTTTATTTGGGGAGGGGGCCGCATGGCCTCCCTTCCTGGCCCATCCTGGGCCCGGGGACCCCATCCCTCGGTGCCCAGCCTAAATATTTATTTATTTTTTGGAGATGGAGGCTGCATGGCGCCCCTCCTCAGGCCGGACCTCATCCCTGAGGATCCCATCCCCTGGGGCCCGGCCTAAATATATATATATTTTTGGGACAGGGAGGCCGCGCAGCCACACTCCCCCAGCAGATCTCTGCCCCGGGGACCCCTACACGGGGCCCAGCCCAATGATTTAATTTTTGGGGGGGAAAGGGGGCCGCACGGACCGCCTCCCCAGGCCGATTTTGGCCCTGGGGACCCCATCCCCTGGGGCCTGGCCATGTGACCGAGGGGGAGCCTGAAGGTCACCTCTTGCGGGAGCCGGCATTACTGTCACAGAGAGGGAGCTGCGAAAGAAGCTCCCTCTCTGTGACAGCAGCGTTTCCTCTGTTTCCCTGCCTGCCTCCCCGTGGGGAGGCAACCAGAGGAAACCTCCACTTGCAGCATGTGAGAGCAGTTTCCCAGCTCTGTCTTGCTGTGAGGGGAGTGTTTGCTGTGACTTGCCAGCGGCTGTAAAAGGTGCCACCAAGTCACAACAAACAGCTATGTCATGGGGGTGGGCACCTCGGGACATAGCAGGAGCAAGCCCTTGGGTGTGGCGATCCCCAGGGTCATGCCTGCATCCGGAACCGCTGGACAGAAGTACACCAAATTTGTCAAAAAGGTAGTTTTTGGTCCACAGATCATGCTTTTTAAAATTTGGTGTAAATCTATGCAGTAGTTTTTTGAGCTATTAAAGAGAAAATACATTTGTATATCTAGGGCCGCAGAGCTAGGGAGATCTGTTGAGATCTGATTGGCTGCCAACGCTTCAGCCAAGTCCCAAATAAAACTTAAGAAAAAACAAAAGGGTGAAGGATATGTTTACCCTAATCCTATAGCCTTGGTCCAGGTGTCCCCTTGAACCTCTACCAGAACTAAAAAGTATTTTTAATTTTTTTTGGAGAAATCCGTGGCTGGATCCGTGGATTTCGCCAAGATTAAAAAAAAAAAAAAAACGCTGTCTCCCACATTTTGGGCCAGGTCCCGGGGGCTTTCCCAAAATATAAAGGAGGGGGTTGCACCAGGCCCCCCTTCGAGGGCTTATTAAATCCCCGGGCACCACCACATCCCACAGACTTTAATAATAGAAACAATGTGGGGGCTGCGCAGACCCAACCAGACCCTGGGGACCACTACCTCCCCAGGGCCTTGCTAATGTATGATGTGGGGGGGGGGGGGTGAGTGCACTGCACCGGGCCCCTGGACCACCACCTGCCCGGGGCTTTGTTAATATAATGATTCGGGGATGCTGAGTGGACGCCCTGGGCTCCAGGGACCACCACCTCCCCAGTGCTACATTAAAAAAAAAAAAAACATGGGGCCGCGTGGACCCCCCCAAGCCCCGAGGACCACCGCCTCCCCAGGCCCACAATAAACTTAAAAGAGAGGGACCACCACCTCCCAAGGGCCATAACCATTTAAAAAATGATGAAGGGGACCGCATGCCCCCCCTCAAGGGTCATATACGTTCCCAGGAACCACCACCTCCCTGGGGCCAACCTGTGCACTTCAAAGGAGGAGGGATGCGCAGCCCCCTCTGGAGCCATACATGGCCCTGGAGACTGCCACCCCTCAAGGCCAGCTCCTGCTACCTCCTGAGGTGCCCAACCTTGGGAGGCAGCTGTTTCTTTGCTGGAGCTGACAGCTCCCGCCAAGAAAAAGCAAATATAACTCCTCTTGCAGCAAGCAGACGTGTTAAAACTGCTCCCACTTGCTAGGTGCAGAGTTTTCAGAGATGAAAAGATTGCTCCTGCACGCAGGGAGCTGCATTTTGAGAAGCACCGTGGCAATGGCATGGCAGTGCCTGCTCGCACAGGAGGAGTGGAGCCGGCTGAGACTGCCGGGGCCTTGAGGCTCCTGTAGTCCCCATCAAACACTACTGGGTGCCCTGGGTTGGGCCAGGGCACACAGGACGACGTGGCCTCCCCTAGGGGATGGGATCCCCGGGTCCAAAATCGGCTTAGAGAGGGGGCTGCGAGAGGGGCCGCGTGGCCCCATGCCCTTTTTTAAAAGAAAAACTGGCCCTGTGGAGGTTGTGGTCCCTGGACCCTGGGCGTGGGCTGTGCAGCCCCCCCCCTAAGTATTTTTTATTTATTCCTCCAGGAAGGTGGTCATCTCCAGGGCCTGGCGGGGTTGTGCAGCCCTCCCTTCATATTTTTAATTTATAGCCCCCGGGAGTGAGGGGTCCGTGTTGCCCCTCCCCATCAATTTATTTAAAGTTGCCTCTGGGAGATGGTGGTCTGCGTGGGTCCCCCACATATTTATTAAATGTAGCCCCAGGGAGGTGGTAGTCTCAGGACCCAGGGGGATCTGTGCTGCCCCTCCAAATGTTTTTGTAGGTAGCCCCAGGAAAGTAGTGGTCCCTGGAGCCTGAGGGGGTCAGCGCAACCCCCCATATATTTATTAAATGTAGCCCCAGGGAGGTGGTGGTCCCGAGGGCCCAGGGGGTCTGTGTGGCCCCCCAAATCTTTTTATTAGGTAGCCGCCAGGAGGTGGTGGTGCCTGGGGCTCAGTGGGGTCCGTGTGGCCCCCATTATGTTTTCTTAGGCAGCCCTGGGGAGGTGGTGCATGGCATGGATTTGGGTGCTTATAGGGGGGTTTGCTCGGGACCTGGCCCCAGGCCAGGCCCTATGGCTAATCCCCACTGTGCACGGCCTCTGGCCATGCCTGGCACTAGGTTGGGTTATTATACGGGGTTGACCGAAGGGCCTGCAGCTATCCTCTTCCACGCCTGGTCAAAGGACATGCGCGTCGGTGGTTGGATTGGCGTAAAGTAATTACATTCACTGAAAAAAACAAAGGTTACAGGGACGTTATAGTTAAGATATAGAATTCATAAAAAACATAGAAATTGACTTAAAAAAACAAAGATTACAGGGATGTTATAGTTAAGCTAAAATTTTAAATGTACAAAACCATAGCATTTCAAGTAACTATAACACATGCCCTAAGATAACTATAAATTGCGCCACCACCATGGCCAATAACCATACATGTCTGTGCAAGGCGGGGAGTTGGCCGCAGGGCCGGGCCTGCTGCAAATCCCCCACAGGCAGCCACCTCCATGCTGCGCATGGCCTTCGACCAATGTACAGCAAGGAGTTAGCAACAAGGGCCTGGCTTGAGGCCAGGCCCTGCGGCCAACCCACTCTGAGGTAGCCACCCCCCTTGGAACTGCTAACCCCATGCTACACACAGTCTTTCATTGCATGCAGTATGGGGTTGGTCACAGACCCTGGCTTACACCCAGGGCAAGCGTCTATCTCCTCCAAGCAGCCACCTAGTGACAGCAAACCCCCACACTGTACATGGCCTATGAACATGTGCAGCGGTGGGGGGGGGGGGGGTTAGCCACAGGGCATGGCATGCCGCCAAGTCCTGTGACCAAGCCACAAGACTGCTGCCAGTCCCTCACTGCGCACAGCCTCTGGTGTGCACATCATAGGGTTGACCTTCAGGCACCAATGAACCTATCCCCTGGGCCCAAAGCATATATTTTGAGGGGAGGGGGGTATGCAGCCATCTACCCAAAAATTAACTCCAGTGTCACCATCCTCCAGAGCTAGATCCAATAATAGGCCTCCTCCCCAAGACTTTAAAGCACAGAGGAACCTCTCCTCCCCAAGACTTTAAAGCACAGAGGAACCTCTCTGGCCAAATTCTAAGGGGAGGGGGGGAGCACCCTCCACCGCAAGACTTAATAGGCCCAGATAAGCCCATCACCTGGGACCAAATATAGTAAAAAAGGGGAGGGGGCTGCATGGCCCCCAAGTCTTCATAGGCTCTATCATCTGAGACCCAACGTACTTAAAAAGGGGATGGGGCATTGTGGCCTCCCCCTTGTGGTTTTGGATGCCCCTGGGACCCCATCCCCTGGGGTCAAACCCACTAAAAAAGAGAAGGGGGCAGCATGGCTCCCTTCCTCAAGCTTTGTCAGGCCAAGGGACCACATCCCCTGGGGCCAATCCTAATAAAGAAGGGAAGGGGACCACGTGGACCCCCTCCCAGAGACTTCTCAGACCCCGGGGCCCCTATCCCTCGGGCCAGATATAGAAAAGCAGAGGGGGAGGCATGCGAGCCCCAGGGACCCCATTTCCCCTCCCAGAGACTTTTCAGGCCTTGAAAATCCCATCCACCAGGGCGTATCTAATTTTTGTTTTAAAGGGGAGAGGGGCTGCATGGTCCTCCTCCCCGGTTCTGGTCAGGCCCTGCAGACCCCATACCCCAGTGCTGTATTTATTTTAAAGGGGAGATGGGCTGTGTGGCTCCCCCTCCCCGAGCCTCTTCAGATCCTAGGTCTCCATTACCCAGGGCCATGTGTAATTTAAAGAGGAGGAGGGCTGCATGGCCCCCCTCCCTGAGCCTGTTTTGCCCCGGGGAGCCTCTATCTTAAGTAGGTGTGTGCCCTAGTGCCCACCCAGGCGATTCACCCTACACACGGTGGGGGCTGCAGGGTAGTCCTAGGGCCCTCGCGGCCACAGCCCACTTCCATCATGCTGTAGGATCCAGCATTACTCCCACCCACTGATCTCTCCAGCTGGGAGCAGTCAGTTGATCTGTTTCCCTGCCCGCATTATTGCAGGGAAATAGATCTCATGTCTGCTTCCACTTAGCAGGAGCATTTTTCAAGCTCCCACCCGCTGGGACCATGCTTTATGTTTGCTTCAGTTTGTATGAGATTGGCACGAGATTCAAAAGTGCTCCCACCAGGCAGGAGTAAACACAAGGTCGGGCAGGAAAACAAATGTGTCCTGGGGGTAGGCTCCTCAAGACACTGCAAGTGAGCCGGCCTCAGAAGATGGTGTCCCCAACGCCTTTGAAGGCTTGGGGAGGAGACCCACTGCCCCATACCCTTTTTGGGACATTTCAGTCCCAGGTATACAGGGAGTGCAGAATTATTAGGCAAGTTGTATTTTTGAGGATTAATTTTATTATTGAACAACAACCATGTTCTCAATGAACCCAAAAAACTCATTAATATCAAAACTGAATATTTTTGGAAGTAGTTTTTAGTTTGTTTTTAGTTTTAGCTATGTTAGGGGGATATCTGTGTGTGCAGGTGACTATCACTGTGCATAATTATTAGGCAACTTAACAAAAAAAAATATGTACCCATTTCAATTATTTATCATTACCAGTGAAACCAATATAGCATCTCAACATTCACAAATATACATTTCTGACATTCAAAAACAAAACAAAAACAAATCAGTGACCAATATAGCCACCTATCTTTGCAAGGACACTCAAAAGCCTGCCATCCATGGATTCTGTCAGTGTTTTGATCTGTTCACCATCAACATTGCGTGCAGCAGCAACCACAGCCTCCCAGACACTGTTCAGAGAGGTGTACTGTTTTCCCTCCTTGTAAATCTCACATTTGATGATGGACCACAGGTTCTCAATGGGGTTCAGATCAGGTGAACAAGGAGGCCATGTCATTAGATTTCCTTCTTTTATACCCTTTCTTGCCAGCCACGCTGTGGAGTACTTGGACGCGTGTGATGGAGCATTGTCCTGCATGAAAATCATGTTTTTCTTGAAGGATGCAGACTTCTTCCTGTACCACTGCTTGAAGAAGGTGTCTTCCAGGAACTGGCAGTAGGACTGGGAGTTGACCTTGACTCCATCCTCAACCCGAAAAGGCCCCACAAGCTCATCTTTGATGATACCAGCCCAAACCAGTACTCCACCTCCACCTTGCTGGCGTCTGAGTCGGACTGGAGCTCTCTGCCCTTTACCAATCCAGCCACGGGCCCTTCCATCTGGCCCATCAAGACTCACTCTCATTTCATCAGTCCATAAAACCTTAGAAAAATCAGTCTTGAGATATTTCTTGGCCCAGTCTTGACGTTTCAGCTTGTGTGTCTTGTTCAGTGGTGGTCGTCTTTCAGCCTTTCTTACCTTGGCCATGTCTCTGAGTATTGCACACCTTGTGCTTTTGGGCACTCCAGTGATGTTGCAGCTCTGAAATATGGCCAAACTGGTGGCAAGTGGCATCGTGGCAGCTGCACGCTTGACTTTTCTCAGTTCATGGGCAGTTATTTTGCGCCTTGGTTTTTCCACACGCTTCTTGCGACCCTGTTGACTATTTTGAATGAAACGCTTGATTGTTCGATGATCACGCTTCAGAAGCTTTGCAATTTTAAGAGTGCTGCATCCCTCTGCAAGATATCTCACTATTTTTGACTTTTCTGAGCCTGTCAAGTCCTTCTTTTGACCCATTTTGCCAAAGGAAAGGAAGTTGCCTAATAATTATGCACACCTGATATAGGGTGTTGATGTCATTAGACCACACCCCTTCTCATTACAGAGATGCACATCACCTAATATGCTTAATTGGTAGTAGGCTTTCGAGCCTATACAGCTTGGAGTAAGACAACATGCATAAAGAGGATGATGTGGTCAAAATACTCATTTGCCTAATAATTCTGCACTCCCTGTACACTCCCTAGATCCTTTAATGGCTCATGGAGGGGGGCTGTGCAGCTTAAATTGAGGATTTATTTTCTATTTTGGCCCAGAGAGAGGTCCCTCTTGGTCCCCCAGAGAGGCCCAGGGGAGGAAGGTATCCCCACCCTGCATGTGTTTCGCTAAGCAAGACGCTTTAGTAATTAAAAAGGGCTTGGAGCCCTGTCCACGTCAGTGTCTGTCATTGGCTTGTGGGCTTGCCTGTTAGAATATGGTTGGTTTCATTAGTAGAAGGCATGCACATGTCATTCCTTTTCCGGTGGATTGCCCTCCTCGAGCGCATCGACCAAGTACAGAAAACATGCGAGGCTCGCTGTTTTCTGTCTGGCTCGTGGACTACTTTTTCTCGGTTTTCCCAGCACGATTTCGCTTGGCAGAAGTCAAGCGCTTTACATAATATCGGCCCTGTTACACAGTTAATTGCACTTTTTCGGGTTACGTAGATAAATGCACTTTTGCCGATAGGTTTCATTACCAGTGAAAAGTCGGGCTAGGAATTTACAATGCTATCAGCTATAACACGAGCAAATGCGAGACCCGTTGCATTGCAAATGCTTGTTTTTTCACTTTGGGACAGGGGACTAAGTCCCTGACTCCTGTAATGGCTGTCAGCAACATTTTTCGGATGTTGCTGGCAGCCAGTCAGAGTGCTCGCTCCCACAGGAGTCTGATTCCCACAGGAGTGAGATGGCCCAAGGGAAAAAAAGCTTCTTGGGCCAAACAAAGTGCTCTAATTTTAAATTGCCTCGTTCATGAGGCTCTCTCGATCCTCTCTTGGGGCCAGATATATCAAGCTCCTGGTTTGCATTTCTTAAATAGCGAATTTTAAGAAATCTCTATTTGAGACACGCAAAATGGGATGTATGAACATTGCGATTCGGTGATAGCGATTTCTTAAAAATCGTAATTGCTATTAGCGAATCGTAATTAGTGAATGGGACTCCATACATCCCTATGGGCCTGTTAAGAATTTGCAAATTAGGTAATGCAAATCCGAGGGTGCTGGGGTCCTGAGGCCCCCTTTGATGCACCCCAAAAAATATTTGTGGACATGTAAAGCGCACACATTCCTTAGGGGCATGTGTGTGCTACATGTCATTTTTAAAAATGCATTTTTAATGCATTAAGAAAATAAATAAACATGCTTACCACCAAACTTTAATTCGTGGTAATTGCATTTCCTAAATGCCAAATTCACATTTAGGAAATGCATGATACATGTGCACTGGTAATTGCAAATAAGTGCTCCCTATTTGCGATTACTTATTTAGGCAATTGCAATTTGCGATTCCCTTAATGGAGTCGCAATTTCAGTGAATCGCTATTTTAGCGATTCCTTGAAATTGCACTGCAAATGCCTTTCATACATTCTAAAAGGCAAACTGTGGAATTTTGCGATTTGCACTGTTTGTGAATGCAAAAAGCTTTGATACATCTGGCCCTTGGACCCAACCATCCAGATGTACAAATATTTTTAAGCCTTAATTTCTGAAAAACTTGCAAACAGATTTAAATGAAATCACAAAAGCACAATTTGTGGACCAAGTTATAGCTTCCTGCCAAATTTGGTGGAATTCCGTTCAGCTGTTTTTACAGTATCGCTTCTTAAAGAAGTCTATGGAAAATGCATGGGTATTTTTAATTTTGAGACCCTCCTTTTTTCTCTGCCTTCTCAACAGATCATCCCAAACCTTTCTGTGCACAAACTAGTCCAAAAGTAGCACTTTTTTGGAAGGTTTTCTGGAGATTCACCAAATGGGGCCTGTTGGAAGTGGGGTCTCTAGTTGGCAGAGGTATACACCCTTGTCCACGTAGGGACAACAATTCTAGTCAGGGTAAATCACAACACAATCCAAATTATTCTGTGCCCACCCTCTGGTAGCTTGGCACTGAGCAGTCAGGCTTAACGTAGAAGGCAATGTGTAAAGTATTTGTGCAATAAATCATACAGTAACACAGTGAAAACACCACAGAAATACATCACACATGTTTAGAATAATAGATAATATTTATCTGAATAAAATAAGGTAAAAACAAAAAAAATCCAACAAGCACACGTTGAAATATCACTTTTAAAAGGTTTAAAAGAGTCTCAATCCTTAGAAATTAACAGTTGTTTCTTTGTTCCACACAGTACCTGGGATGCGTCAAAAATAATGACGCATAGAAACCGCAGAGGAGGAGATGCATGGAAAAGTAAGGTGTTGCGTTGGATTTTTCGGCGCGGAACAGACAATGCGTTGTTTCTTTCCACACTGCAAGGGTTTGCATCATTTTTGGCCCCCAGTCTTGGCTCCTCACTGCAATGAGGGGATATTTTAACGCCCAGGGATGATGCCTTGAAAATCCTGGACGCGCTAGAAGAAGGAGCAGACCCAGCGTAGATCCGGTAGGCGATGCGTCTAATTTTCCGTACAATGCAGATGCTGCGTCCAATTTCCAGTCGGGAAGTTGGTGCTGCATTGTTCCGGTCGGCTGTGTGGCAATTTCTCAGCTGCTGATCACTGCAGGCGTTGCGTAGATTTTCAGCTCACAAGGAATTTCTTGAAGAGGTGAAGCCTTTGTTGGCCCTGAGAATTCAGTAGAGCACTTCAGGAGGAAGGCAGAGTCTGGCCAGCAGAGTCAGAAGCCAGCAGGGCAGCCAGGCAGTTCCTCTGACAGAGTACAGGTGTAGGTCCAGAATTGTCTGAATTGGTGGGGGTCAGATACCTAGTTTATATACCCAAAAATGCCTTTAAGTGGGGTAAACTTCAAGTTCCCCTTTCAGCCCAGTCCTGTGTGCCAGGATTCCTGTATGGGGGGGTTATCAGTCCTTTGTGTGAGGGCAGGCCACTGATCTTTGAAATGTAAGTGTGAGCCCCTCCACCCTTCCTGCCCAGGAAGACCCATTCAGTATGCGGATGAATGCAGATTTGACTGAGGCCCTCATTAAGAGTGTGGTGGTCTGAAGACCACCACACTCGTGGCGGCGGTCTTTCCACCACCGTGCCAGTGGTGAAGACCACCGTATTATGACTGCGGTGGTTTGGCCGAAGCCAAACCGCCACAATGCCGCCGATACCGCCAGGGCGGTCAGACCACCGGGCCGGAGGTGAGCACCTCCAGCACGGCAGCAGCTGTATGACCGCCGTTATTATGAGTTGGCACACCACCAGGATTTTCGTGGCAGTCGCACCACCACAAAAACCCTGGCGGAAACACACCTGGCAAAGGGAATCCCCATTCCTGTCGCAGGCTCATGCACCCCCACATGTCCGAACACTTGCAAACACCCCCAATTCGCACACACACTTGCAAACACACTCCCCCACCTGACCGCACACTTGCAAACACCCCCCACCCGACCGTAGACTTGCAAACACACCCCCAACTGCCCGCACTCATAAATACAAACACTCCCACTCGCTCACACACTGACAAACACCCCCACTCATCCGCACACCTTCATACACGCACTCCCACTCATCCGCACACCATCATACATGCACCTCCACTCATCCGCACACCTTCATACACACACCCCACTCATCCGCACACCTTCATACACGCACCCCCACTCATCAACACATACTCGATCTCACACTGACATACATGCACCCCCACTCATCAACACACTCGTTCTCAGACTGACATATTTGCACCCCCACTCGCTCTCACACTGATATACATGCACCCCCACTCATCAGCACACTCCCTGACATACACCCCCACTTGCTCGCACGCACCCGTACAAACACCCCTACTCACATGCATCCCAATACACACACCTGCTCACTCGCATCCCGACACCCCTATCCCCCTCGCTTCTATTCAGACACACACACCTTCCACGCACGCATGCATACACACACCCATTCCGCTATACATACACATACATGCACACACCACACAGGTGCATACAACACCCCCCAGTCCCCTTTCGGATAGTCCACCTACCTGTCTGGGCGAGGAGGTCATCCGGGAGGGGATGGGTGTCGGCATTTCCGCCGCCAGTGCCGCACCGTCATGCATGAACGGCCGTGCCGTATTAGGTCTTGTAATACGGCAGGCGGAGTCCTTTTGGCATAGCGGTGCTGGTGGTGGAACCGCCTCTCACCCACCGTCGGTCAGGCCAACGGTGTCAGACGTCCGCCCTTAAATGGGTCAGATTTCCACCCTTAAATGGGTGGAAATCTTTTGGTGACTCCAAATACTGCGGTCTTCGGACCGCCAAAACTGGCGGTCTTTGGGCACCCGCGACTTCGGCGGTCTTTCCAAAAGACGACCAAGGTCGTAATGAGGGCCTAAGTGTCCTGTGTTTATGGTTGTCTGGGTGGAATGCACAAGGGGAGCTGTCAACCAGCACAGACCAGACGTGGATTGGAGACAGGCTGTAAGGCACAGATGGATTTAAGTGCAGAGAAATGCCCACTTTCTAAAAGTGGCATTTCTAAAATAGTAATATTAAATCCAACTTCACCAGTAAGCAGGATTTTCTATTACCATTCTGGCAATACCAATTATGACAGGGCCACTCCTTCCACATCAGAACCTACCGCTCAAAAGTGTATGAGGGTAGGTCTAAAGCTAGACTATGAGAGTAGCAGGCCTCACAGTAGTGGAAAAGGAATTTATGAGTTTTTCACTACAAGGACATGTAAAACACATAAGTACATGTCCTGCCTTTTACCTATATATCACCCTGTCCTATGGGTTACCTAGGGCCTTCCTTAGGGGTGACTTATATGTAGTAAAAGGGGAGTTTAAGGCTTGGCAAGTAGTTTTAAATGCCAAGTCGAAGTGGCAGCGAAACTGTACACACAGGACTTGCAATGTGGGTGGCACAATCAGTGCTAGGGACTTACAGGTAAATTAAATATGCCAATTTGGTAGGAACCAATGTTACCATGTTTAGGGGAGAGAGCATATGCACTTTAGCACTGGGCAGCAGTTGTAAAGTGTGCAGAGTCCTAAAACCAGCAAATATAGGGTCAGAAAAATGGAGGGAGGCGAGCAAAAAGTTGGAGGATGACCACCCTAAGGCTGTCATGTCTAACAGGGCCAAAGTTATTAGCAACACAAAAAAAGCATTTCCTCTGGAAACACTGAGTATATATATATATATGTTCGATGGCATGTGTAGCTGCAGATACACATGCTGTGCATATGGATTCCGACATCTAGTATTGGGCTCGGAGTGTTACAAGTTGTTTTTCTTCGAAGAAGTCTTTTAGAGTCACAGGATCGAGTGACTCCTCTTCTTCAGTTCCATTGCGCATGGGCATCGACTCCACTGTTAGATTGTGTTCTTTCCGCCGTCGGGTTCGGACGTGTTTCCTCTCGCTCCGAGATTTTGATTCAGAAAACTTTGCAAAACTTTATTTTCATCAGTATTGTATTGATCGCATTAATACTCTTCCATCAACACAGCAGTACCGTCGGGAAACAACTTTGTTCGCCTATCGCGGCACGTGCGCCCAACTCGGGCCTATTCGGGCTGACTGCGTGGAGAGCCGCATGGATCGGACTCCATTCCGATTCTGCCCTCGGTGCCACGCGAAGTACCCATACACAGACCAGCATCTGGTTTGCAACCTCTGCCTTTCTCCAGACCACCAGGAGGAAAACTGCGAGGCCTGTAGATCCTTCTGATCGAAAAAGACTCTAAGAGACAAAAGAGCAAGAAGGCTCGAAATGGCTTCGAAGACTGGAGAACATTTTGACGTAGAAGAAGAACTGCTGCAGACAGCAGTCTCAGTCCGTGATTCGGAGGCAGAACAAGAATCTGAGGAAGAAAGACCCGTCACAGCCAGCCAACATGTGAGTACATCTGCCCCTGCACCCTCACATAAGAAAAAACAGAAGGCCTTGGGTACGCCACTGCCGGAAGGCCATGGCTCAGCCCGAAAAAAGACTGTTGGTGACCGACCCTCCAGTTTGGCACCGAAAAAGGCCACCCCTCCGAAAACCTCAGAGTCGACAAAAAGCTCAATTTCGGACTCCAGTAAACAGCCATTTTTGGAGTTGAAAATAAGAAAACCTGTTTCAGAGCCGAGACCTTCCTCATCATTTTCAATCCTGAAAAAACACATTTCGGAACCGAAAAAAACAGCATATACAGAGGAACACGGACTTTCTAAAAGAGTTAAAGAAAGCCAGAAAACCTCGGAGGTAGAGCCAGAGGTCGAACCAATACTTCAAATTATGGATGAGAGGCAGTCCAGGATCCACATCAATAAAGAAACAGGCAGAATTATAACAGCACCGCCTTTAAAAACAAAGAGGAAGCTGGCATTTCAGGAGGAATTGAACACTATGCAGCCCCCAGCTAAAGTGCCAAAACAGAAAGAGAAGCCAGCCCCTCTGCAGTCTTCTCCTCCTCATTCACCTCCTCATTCTCTACACCTACCTACCTCTCCTCAGATAAGCCCTACACCAATGCATTCTCCAACTCATTCCTATGACTCACAACAGGGCACTGTTGATCCATGGGATCTTTACGACCATGATCCCATCCCAAGCAACAATCCAGACAGCGACCCCTCTAAACCATCGCCACCTGAAGATACTACTGTATATAACCAGGTCGTAGCTAGGGCTGCAGCCTATTATGGGGTTACAATGCACACAGAACCACTAGAAGAGGATTTTTTATTCAACACATTATCCTCAACTCATTCCAGATACCAGTGCCTCCTGATGCTCCCAGGCATGGTAAAACATGCAGATCAAATTTTTAACGAGCGCGCATTATAACACCTAGTGTAGAAAAAAAGTACAAACCTGCACCTTCTGACCCTGATTACATCACCCATCAGGTACCACCTAATTCAATTGTGGTTAGTGCTACCAGGAAGAGAGCAAATAGTCAGTCCTCAGGAGATGCACCCCCTCCTGATAAAGAAAGCAGAAAATTCGATGCTGCAGGGAAAAGGGTAGCGTCCCAAGCTGCAAACCAATGGGGAATAGCAAATTCACAAGCACTACTAGCTCGTTATGATAGAGCCCATTGGGACGAGATGCAAGATATAATACAGCATCTCCCTAAAGAACACCAAAAAAGGGCTCAACAGGTAGTGGAAGAAGGGCAAGCTATTACAAATAACCAAATAAGATCTGCCCTAGATGCAGCAGATACCGCTGCAAGGAGTGTCAATACAGCAGTCACTACTCGTAGACATGTATGGCTCAGATCTTCTGGATTCAAACCAGAAATACAACAGGCTGTGTTAAACATGACCTTCGATAAAAAACATATTTTTGGGCCAGAAGTAGACACAGCAATAGAAAAGCTACGAAAAGTCCAATCTTTTAGCAAGATGCATTTCTTCTTCTATGGTGGTGTTTATTCAAGATTCTAAGAGACATTCAACACTGATATCCTACTCTAAACAGTAGAAATCTTTTGACACAGTGTTCTTCTCATAACTTTTCTAGCCTGTATTGTGAAACTTTCAGCGCTTTTGCATTTTCTTTGGGAGCGGTTTCACCTTAATCCTTTCCTATCTTCCTTACAGTCTCAGTGGTTCACAATTAAACCCTTCAGAGAATTTTCTGAATCACTAGAGGAGAATTTTGTATTTTCTAAAATATTTAGGAGTTTTGCTGTGTCTAGACCGCCTTCATCTTCTCTATCTGCCTTTTGAAATCGTCCTGTGATATTGAAGGATCTACAGGGTCACAATTTTCAACAATAGGAGACTATTGATTTAAAATGTATTTCTTTCAAGGTCTTCTTCATAGTTGCTATTACTTCGACCTGTAGAATAGGTGAACTAGGGGCTTTGAGATGTAATCCTTCTTTTATGAGGTTTGTGGAGGATGAAGTTGTTTTCAGACCTCACCCTACCGTTATTCCAAAGGTTAATTCTTTCTTTCACAGATCCCAAAAGTTAATTATTCCTTCTTTCTTTCCTTCTCTATCCAATGATTGAAGTATTTTGATGAGAACTCTGGATGTTAAAATGAATCTTTTGGTTTAAATATTGACAGGTCTCAAATCTACAGAATCACTGACCATTTGATTGATGACTGCAAGCAGGTGGAATAAATTGACCATACTTCAAGCAGGATAAAACAATTAAGGTTCCATTCCAGTTCAGGGAAGATTTACAAGGGCATAGCAGTAATTCTTATATGTGATTGATGTAAGCATAAAGAGATTATTGGAAGTGCAGGATGAACTTATGCCCCAGCATGTTGGCTGTAAGCGTACACTGTCTCAGTGGCGATAGAGTATCTTTACCACTAACATAATGGTCTGCTTGCTGTATTTAGAAACTGATAGACCATAGTTTGGCAGCGGCGGAGAATGCTCTGTTTCAGCTGTGGGCAGACTTCTCCGATGGCCTGACAGAGTAAGCGCCGTTGGAAAATTGGACATATGTCTGCCCCCCAATTAGGATAGGTGGACATATAGCTATTTTTACTCTTCATTACCACCAGGAAAATCCAGTAAAAAACAAAAAATGCCCCCCCCCCCATCATGGGAGATTAATTCTTTGGTGCCGATGGCATTGTTTTTATTATTTTCAAAAGCAAAAACCCACTTTGAGGTTTTGTTTTTGAAAATAAAAAGAATTTGATGTTTTGCTGTATGTCTGCCGCATGTTTGCTGGAGCTGTACGGCAAAGTTCCAGTGCATTCACAGGAACTGACTTAACAGTGTTACCTGTGGAAGACTGAAATGTCTGTTGGGATGACAGACATTTCATAACTTGGCTGCTGGGACCTCCGCCAAGGCGATGGAGTAAATTATTCTCTTGCCCCGGAGGAGGACAGCCCGACTACCAAAGTATAAATCAGGCCCTCAAGGATTTGTATTGGGTGCCAGGGATTGATTTAGAGATAAAAAGAATAGTTTCTGAGTGTGTGGATTGTGAAAGAGCAGACAAAACACAGAAAACCTTATATCCCGCCTTGCATCTTTTAACATGTCTGTCAATGTGTGGCCTTAGACATACTGCGACGTGGTCTGTAGCAGTGGTGCCAACATGTACATTATTGTTTTATTGAATATGTTTGGAGGAGATATTGAAATATATAGAATATTTTGGAATAAAGCATGGGATGATGTCTTTGTATCAACTGGAAAGGAATGGTGCACTAGAGACATTCCGCCCCTCATTACGAGTCTGGGGGTCCTAGGACTGCCAGACTCATGGTGGCGGTCCGGCCTCCATATTACCATTGTGGCAAAAGTACCACAGTTGTGCCGCCGGCACTGCCACTTATTTGCCGGCCAATGCCCTGGCGGTGCTGGCGGTCTTAATCCACCAGGGCACATTTGCCCTGGGGATTACGAGTACCCTCTCCACCAGCTTTTACATGGACAGCTGTTTCCGCCTGCTGACCCAGCGGGAAACTCCTAATAGCCATCTCAGTCAGGTCATCGCATTGGCGATTTTCCCAACGCACAGCGTTGGCGGATGGGCGTTTCCGTCCGCCAGAGTCGTCATGAGGGCTTCAATCATTTACTCAATGTTTTAATACAGTTGGCTAGCGCAGGATAAAATACTGGAAATTCTAATTGAAAAGACTGTTGCAGGCTTATTGTATGACTAAAAAGGAGTACACTAATGAAAGTCCCCTTGTCATAATTCATGGACAAATTCAATAGTCAACGAGGAATCCTAGATGGATGAGGAAAGGAACATGGTAGGTAGTTGGAATCTGAAATTGTGAAGAAGTGAATCCTTGGGTCTCAAAATAAGTACAAAAACTACTAATGAGAAGCATAGTGTATCCCATATGGAGGTGAACAGTGGGTGTGGGTAATATGTTCAAGATGGGGAAGAGTAATTACTCAGAACCCCCAAAAAAGCTATACAAGGACTCAATAATTCATTGAGATTAGAGTGTGGAAAATTTTGGTATATGGGACGACTGGCGTTATGCACGTATAGAGTCCGAAAATGAGCACCTGTTCCTAGTGGACATAATGGCTTTAAGTATTGGTGGTTGTAAGAAGGGGATGGAAATGTGTTGAATGTACTGGGGAGTGAGTGGCCACGTTAGGGGAATGAATGTGGAATCTCCAGAAGAGCAAGAGGAGATGGTAGGAGAAGAAAAGCTTTGGTGATGAAACCAGAGAAGGAGGAAGTTTTAAACGGGGCAATGACTTCCCTGGAAAAAGAGGTCCCTAAGGAGGTCCCATAGCAGATGAGTGTTTTTGGGAGAACAATAAAAACTCCAAAGAAATTATAAGAGTTTATGTCTAAAAGAAAAGTTGTTTTCATACAGTCCACTTTGGAAAACCTTAGCTATTTAGCCAACACAAGTTCACTAATTTCACTAATGTGAATGAATGTATTGTTTTGTATTACGTCTTGACCAAATTGCATTTTACTTTAATTATGTATTTGATGGGATTTAATGTAAAATGTTGCAATTTTTGTTCTTTACACTTTCTTTGTAGAATTTAATTAGTTCTGTTTCAGTTCCTCACTACCTTTGTGTTTCTCTCAAGTATACAATAGTTGTTGCTTACATTAGTACTGCAAGCAATTATTTGTCATGTAGAAAGGAAGAAATGTGAGTATATGTATGTATTGATATATCTATGTGTGTATGTATGTATATAGTATTGCTATAGTGCAGACCTAGCCAAAAAGCAGCAGAGTGCTTTACAGACTCACAAGCATAAGTCAACAAGTGATAGGAGAGGCTTTTGGCCTGTTATTGCTTTATGATGCAGTGTTCTTTAAAGCAGTGTTTCATCAACTCTTTCCTAAATTGAAGCAGCACTGGGGCGGCCGTGAGTGATATAGCCATGTTGTTTCAGATCCTGGGCACAGAGATGGAAAAGACCTGCTGCCTTGATTTTTCTTTTTCATACTACTTAGTGTGTGGTCTGAAGGTGTTCTGGCTGTGGGTGTGCCAAGAAATACCAGAGATTATGAGTTTATATGTAAGATAAGCAGGGGGATGATTGTGATGCCTTAATAAATGATGCGGCTGAGTTTGAAGATGGTGCCAACCGACAAGGGAAGCCAATTGAGTTCCATTAGGATGGAGATGATATCATATTTCTTCAGGTCCTGGAAGAGACATGCTGCTGGGTGTGGAATGCCCTTTAGGGATGCCATTATGAGGTCTGGGATGCCATGGAGCAGGGTGTTACACTACTATCCAAACTCAAGAGTACGAGGAAAGGGGTTCTGACTTTGCTTTCTGGAAGAAACAGGTTTACTTCAGAAGAAAGAGCAGGTACAAGCCTGTCTTTGATTTTTTGGCAATGTGTCCTTTAAGGGACAGGTTGGTTTTCACGCAAATCTAATTAACCTGACAATCAGTAAAAGTTGGCGATTGAAGCCATCAATGTTCATTCCATTGACTCTGGTGTGCACTGTTTTTTGTTCTTGGCAAATAACAGGAATTCTGTTTTGGTTGAGTTGAGCTTCAGGTAGGCGCTGGGCATTTGGGTCTGGATGATACACAGGCAGTGTTTGAGGTGTTGGATGTCTGATGCAGAGCAGACTTTAATGTATAGAGCTGCGTATTAGCAGTATATTGTTGAACTGTGACACTGTTATCTGTGAGTAGAGCACCAAGAAGCTCTATGTATAGTTGAAAATGGACAGTATGGAACTTGTGGGACCTGGAGGTGTCCATGTGGACAAACTCGTGTTGGTTGGAAAAGTGAGAGGAGAACCAGTAAATGAAATAGCTGGTGAATCCCATTCAAGCCTCCATGGTGCTTATGATGGTGGGATGGTTGACTGTTTGAAAGCCAGCTGAGACGTCCAGCAATATTAGAAGCTAGGGGTCCTCTTCATCTGTGGCCAGGATGATATCATCTACATCGTGTAAGGTTGTGGTCTCCCTTCTGCAGTGTGATCTGAAGCCAGACTGGTAGTCGTGCAGGAGGTGGTTAGCACTGATGTGATCTTGGAGTTGAACATAGACTACTTTTAATAGGAGTAAGTGGGTACTCCGGGGGGTTGATACAGTGTCTGACTGTCTTGAGCACTGTTCCTCTTCTGTTGGTGGCTTCATTAATGGTGTTGCTATAGTACTTTGCTTTGGCTGATGTGACGAGCTCTCTGTCTGTAGTGCAGAGGGTCTTTGGTATCATGAGATCCTCAGGAGTTCTGTTTTACTTTTATGTTCATTCCAGTGTGCCTCTAAACCCATTTAATGGACTGTGAGGCATTAGGTTCGTACTGGAATTTAGGGGCAGAATGTGTGGGGAGAAATAGTGACAGTTGTGGTACTTGAGCAGAAATCTGTGCTGGAGGACAGACGAGGGTTGTTATTTTACAATAAAAGCTTAAGTTACTGGTGGCTGGACTGGTGTGTGTGGTGTGTGTAGAGGAACAGTACAACAGGGACTTTAACAAAGTCAAACACTTAAAACAGATAGAGATCCACTTTATAAATACCCCAGTAGTGGAATTTCCAAGTCCTTTCTGAGAACCTTCTCAGAATGGGGTATATTAGATGTATGGTAAGACACCCCCTTGATGGAAAGGAAATATTTGTTCTTCTCACATAGTCATAGGATGTACTTGAGAATTCACCTAAAACGGAATAAAGATGAATTAGCAGTACCAAACAATAATAGATATAGGGTTAGTAAATATTTCAGACTATGCACCTGTGATGTGAGATTGTCATATGGGAGAGAGATATAGGAAGAATACAGTGAACTTTGGCTCAAAGCTTCTTAGAGGTAGGATATACGAACTGATATTAGGGAACAAATTAAAGACTGTTTCCAAATGAACAGCAATGGAGACAACCTGTAGATGTAGTCTGAGATGCTTTCGAAGAAGTAGTTAGAAGAATATATATAGAAGCTTGGATGGATTAGAAGTGGAGTTGGACATCTATGAATCTGAAGATAGAAAAGCATTTAGGAACAGCTTGAAAAGCAGTATGAAGAAACTGGGTCTTTAAGGATCTCTGAGGAAAGTGATGGCACTGAGAGGATACATGAATCTATTTCAGACATAACAGTAGGAGAGTGTGCTGCTCCCACTGAAGCAGCATATGTGAATGAGCAAACAAGATAGACAAATTATTGAGCACTATATTAAGGGGAGCCAAAAGAAAAGAACAGGATCGCTAATTTTCAAAACTCAAAAGATGTAGGCCCTCATTCCGAGCCTGGCGGGCGGCGGAGGCCGCCCGCCAGGCTTCCCCCCTCCGAAATACCGCTCCACGGTCGTAAGACCGCGGAGGGTATTCCGAGTTTTCCCCTGGGCTGGCGGGCGGTCTTCACAAGACCGCCCGCCAGCCCAGGGGAAAACTCCCTTCCCACGATGACGCCGGCTCGTAATAGAGCCGGCGGAGTGGGAAGGTGCGACGGGTGCAGTTGCACCCGTCGCGTATTTCAGTGTCTGCTTTGCAGACACTGAAATACTTTTAGGGGCCCTCTTACGGGGGCCCCTGCCGTGCCCATGCCATAGGCATGGGCACGGCAGGGGCCCCCAGGGGCCCCGCGACTCCCCCTCCCGCCATCCGGTTCCCGGCGGGAGAACCGCCAGGAACTGGATGGCGGGAGGGGGAGTCGGAATCCCCATGCCGGCGCAGCATGCTGCGCCGGCTTGGAGGATTCCTTTGGGGCAGCGGGAAACCGGCGGGAGCCGCGGTCAGAATGCCCCGCGGGGCACCGCCGGCCTGTCGGCGGTGCCACCGCGTCCCACGGCCCTGGCGGACTTGTTCCGCCAGGGTCGTAATGACCCCCGTAGTGTCAGTCTGTGAAACCAGCATACAACTAGCGTTCACAGACTTCTTTAGTGACGCATACCAAATAGAAATGGTACACCCCCAGATGATGGTAGCATTGTTAGTGACTTACAATTACCAGAGTTAAACAAACAGACGAGGGAAGAGCTCGATTAGGATTTCTCTGTTGAGGGGTTAGAAAAACAATGAGGAATTTAGCAAAAAAAGTCATCTGGTCTCAGTGGTCTGACCTGCTCCTGTTATATAAAATTCTGCTCATTCTTGGCCCGTTTTTGACTAATCTCTATAACTCCTTAAAATTAGGTATGAAGGAAGTTGATACTACATCTCTGTGTGTCATTTAGACTGATTTCCTTATTGAATGTTGATCTTAAAACTTTTACAAAAGAACTGGTGAAAAGATTATAATCCCACATGAATATCCTATTAGAACCTCATCAAACAGGATTCGTTAAAAATAGGCATACTTTGATAATATTAAGCAAGTGCTTACTTTAATTAAAAGGTCTTACAACTACATATTTCAATGGTAACATTAGCTTTAGATTCTGTGAATGCCTTTATCTGCGTCACATAATCATATATGAGCTACGTCCTGGATAGACATGATGTTGGGCCAAAAATATAGACAATAACTGGAAAATATTCAGACATAAAAGTTCAGCACCACCTGGGATCCACTTATGGGCCAATTAAGACAGGGAATGCCACATATGACTTGCCTACAACACTGTGCATTATTTATTTATTGGGGTTCATAATAGTACAGCACCCTTGAAAGTAAGATAAGTAATGTATGGAGTATGGAGCTCTGTAGAGACAAAATCTCATGAGAAGCATTGAAAGCTGTTCTCTTCAATGCAATTATTTAAGATTTTATAAGGTTGAAAAGGGAGGGAAAGAGGACAGAGCTTTGGAGGATCAGATGTGTGAAATGTTGATACTGTCTGTGGTCGATAGGAGTACTACTCATGTAAATGCTGGAGAAAATTTAATATTAATAATAATGTTCTATGTATAAAAAATAATCTGCTCTGGGAAAACACTTTCTTACAGACTCATGAAATATGGACATGAAGAATGTGACTTACTCTTACTCTTTTCAGGAGTAAATTTTGCGGTAGTGAAAGAAATGGCACAACATTTTGAATACATACAAACTAGCAAGGTTGTGGTCTTTCAAGAGGCTTTTGTTGGGCAGGAATACTCTCTTTCCTACTCCCAGTCAGAGATTTGCTCCAACAAATCTGATAATAATAATAATAATGACAACAACACCAATAGTAATAATAATACTATCAAAACTTTACAGATATTCTATTTAGAAATCTTTAGAATTCATGCCCCAAAACAGATCTCAATTTAACAGCCTTAATTACAAATCTTCCTACGGAACAGCAAACCACAGGCGACAGCAACATCTGCAAAATTAAAGAAGATATTCTACAGTTAACAAATTGCTCCTAGCATTCCAAAAAAAGTAAATATTTCTTGTGAGCTGGAAGAAAAAACATACTTAAAAACAAAGTTTACAGCAGTTTGTTGAGAAAAAGGCTCAGTGTTTCACTCTTTCCTCATCCTTTAGGGAAAGATAAAGATGAACAACCCCTGTTCTTACCTCGCCCGCATGTACTTCATGTGCTTTGGAAACAATTTCTTAACAGGGTTCTAAGCCAGTAATATTCTTACAGGGGATTTCTGAAGCTTCACTTTCTCCCGAAACACACATCCACGTCTTAAAAATGTACTTGTGGTCCAAACCCTATAGATTGTGGAAAGATTCCACGGCTGATTGTAAAACTCTGAACAGCCTTATTCCTAACAGGTGTCAGGAATCTGCTGTGGTTTGGTAGTGTGGAACCTGTTGTTGAAAGCGCATGGAGGCATTCACTTTTAAAACTGTGATGGACCAGCTATTGGAAGCTCGTGCACTGTGACTGACAAGACATTAAAGGTCAAGGAAGGCAGCAGCAGCATTTAAACACCAGTTATGCAAATGGACACTACCTGGCAATTTTCTTTGTTGCATTGATTCTCACTTGCTATAGAGTTCATTCACCAACGTGCCCCTCACCTATGCTCCTTTCCTCCTGGTCAGTTCTCTCTGTAATCCAGACTTTTGCCTGCTTTTCTGACTTGCCTCCTGGATTTAGACCTGGCTTTGTTGCATTGCTGTGTTTCTCTTTGCCTTGTTCCTTTTTCATTGCAGTGTTTTCCTTGGTTGCTGACCAGATGTCCCAATGGCTTCCTCCAGTTCAGCTTCGGTACACAGTGGTCTGCCATTTAGAAGCCATTAACTGATTGTGGCGTTTAATCATCTTATCAAGTTCATACCAATAATTATTGTTATGGTCGTCTTGTGTGCCCTTTCCTTATAGAGACCATCCCTTAGCAGAGCTTATTCGACGATAAAATTGCTGTGATATAAGATGTGAGACAAGAGTGAGAAGTGCCACTGAAGTCTATGGGCCTGATTTGTTATTTGGTGCAGAAGGTACTTGTACTCAAGCTATATACTAATGCTGTACTCGAGCCATATTGGAATCCTGACACCGAATCCTGGAGCTTTCGAGATTCGAGTGAACGCAGAGTCGAGCCATATTGCAATCCTGACACCAAATCCTGGAGCTCTCGAGATTCAAGTGAACGAGAGAGATGGTAGCGGCGGTTGCTGAAGACGGGACGAGTCTAAGGGTAGCTTCTTACATCTTTACTTCAAGATACAAAGAAATACTTATGTAACTTACTTTCTACATTCCCGTCATCGATATATCCCAACATAATTTTTGACGGGAACGCGGAAAGAAAGTAACATAAGTATTTATTTGTAACTTGAAGTAAAGATGTAAGGAGCCACCCCTAGACTCGTCCCATCTCCAGCAACCACCGCTGGCGTCCCCGCGTTCACTCGAATCTCAAAAGCCCCAGTACTCGGTGTGAGGGTTCCAATATGGCTCGAGTACAACATCAGTATATAGCTTGAGTACAACAGTACTCCTTTGCAATGGCAATGGAGTACCCTCTCCTTCAAATCCAAGTCCTGCATGTCTCATTTAAAGTGGGGTCAAACTTATGTATGTCAGCATTGGAAACTACTTAATCTCTGCTGCTGACATACTCCTCCGATAGACCAATTGAGCAGGGGCTGCTAAACGGTTGGCCATTTGTCTGTCCATCCTATTTAGAGTGGACAGATAGGTGAACAGTTTTTACTTTTGCATACTGCCATCAAAAATGTGGCGGTAAGTGAAGGTAAAACATTTTAATACCCCCCCATGCATTACAGAAACCTCACATAATAACAGGTAATGGATTTTTATTTTAAAAAAAAATCAAGCTTTGCAATATTGTTGTGAAAATAAAAAAGATATTCAAAGTGTGCCATATGGCCCCGTCATGTTTCCATGACAACGGTTCCTGTCAATGCAAGAGATGTGCGCTGGGGCAACGGGCATCTCTAAATCCAGAATACAGTTTCTCCATCAAGGGGACAGGGTGTGTTACTCTGTCGGCCTGAAAGAATACTGTACTCTGCTATCTAAATCTTTCCTTTTGTTATATTATTTGTTTCTCTATCTCTCTCCGTGCCATTCCCTTTTTCTCCTGGTAGTTAGTTCTGTCTGGAACTTCCTCTTTGGTTTGGGCAGTCCTTCATTCTGGGGAGTAGGCCGGATTCTCACCAGAATCTGTTGGACATCACCCAGAAAATCCGACAATTTCAACAAAGGAATCCTTGATTAGGCCTCCATTCAGGGTGGCTGTAGGGTTCATCCATATCGAGATCCATAAAAGAATAGGAACAACTTTAATTTTTACCTCTAAGTAGCTTAAACCAAGTTTCTTTGGCAAATAAAATGAGAGGTTAGCTATAAGGATGCTTCCTTTGTCTGTCCATTTGTTTCTAACCAACACCAATAATTATTGATGATTGAATGGAACATAATACTAAGTTATGGATTATTCTGTTGTTGATAGCACCATCTATTATATTCAAGTCTTTGTGTTTACTTGATAGCATCATCTGTTATATTGAAGTCTTGGTGTGTTTTTCATAACACCATCTGTTATACTCATGTCTTGGTGTTTACTTGATAACACTGTGGGCATCATTACGACCCGCAGTGGCGGTCAGACTGCCACCAAAGTGGCGGTCTAGCAGCCACATTATGACCGTGGTGGTCGCGCCATGGTCAGACCGCCAGCACCGCCAAATCATGACTTTTTGTTGGTCTGGCGATCCTAATCTGCCAAGGCAGCTCTGCAAGCAGTGCTGTCCTGGGGATAACTTGACCGCAGGAGTTTGGCGGACGCCCTTTTCCATCTGCCAAGCTTATAGTGACCCCTTGGTGTGTTCTTTATAACACAATCTGCTATATTCAAGTCTTGGTGTTTACTTTATAACACCATCTGTTATACTGAAGTCTTGGTGTGCTCTTGATAACATCATCTCTTATATTCAAGTTTTTGGTTGTTCCTGATTTTCTCTTGTTCTTGCCTCTTTGATCTTTACGCACACTGTTATACTGTTTGAATAACAAAATTATTTTTATTTTGTCTCCACCTAGTGTAATTTTGTTGGAATCTTCTTTTGTTGGAAAAAAGGAAGCGTGCTATATCTTATTTTCCTGGTCGTGTGGAACACCACATGGGAGGTTGCACAAACCTTTGCGTTCCGTTACTAGTATTAACCACAACTTTATTGTTCTCATGTAAATTCACTGTTATTACTTTGTGTTCTACTACAAGGAACACCCAACATGCCTTCCCTGCAACCCAAATGTTTGTATTCAGTTGCTGAACGTTTGTCTCCTTCCTTTTGGTTTCTCTTCAGCTCATTGTTGCCATCTATGTGCTCCTTCCCCACACCTGGTAGTCTTGTTCCTCTTACTCAAGTTTTTTCTCTCTCTCTGCGCCAAAACGTCGGTGCAGTCTTGAGTGGAACTGCTGGCAGGGCTAGCTCCATCTGTCTTTCTTCAAGGATGGTACACTGAGCACTGTCACTTTTTGGTAAAAGTAGCACGTGTTACTCACAGCAGAGAACAAGCATTGGCAAAGCCGATAGTTGGCCGCAAGCTTTTTAGCAAATCTTTTGTCATGGTTTTTGCTAAACTTTATTGTTCTGATAGCTGCCGGGCCCTCATTAAATCTCAAAATGACTGAAGGCAAAACTGCTTTTCCGGTTTCAAATACATTACTATGGTACACTCAACACTGAAGGGAGTCATTTACCTTGTGTGTGGATGGGCTCCTTGTGAAACTGTAGCATGCGTAATTCATAGTGATGTCAGTCAATGGCTGAAGTGGGCTAACTTTTTCCACTGATGCATGATGGATGTGAAGGACACAGTCACAGACTACGGGATGAAGGCTGGCTGAAAACCCCTATAAGCAACTATGTTAGACATAGTTTTAATAAAATTAAAAGGTCTTGGCTAGCACAAACTGAAAAAAGTTATAGGTCTGACTTTGGCTGCTTGCCTTTGAGAAATAAGTCAAGAAAGAAGGGAGGAAAGTAAGGAAGAAAGAAAAAAGGAAGGACAGCAGGCAAAAAGGAAAAAAGACAGACTTAACAAGGAAGGAAGAAAGGCAAAAAAGGAATGACAGAAGGCAAAAAGGAAGAAGGGGATAGAAGCAAAAAGGGAAGGAACGAATACAAAAAGGAGGAAAGGATATATTAAATAAGAATGAAAAAAGGCAAAAAGAAGGAAGAAGGAAAAAAGGAAAGAAGGCAAGAAATAAAGAATGGAAGAAAGGAGACAAAATGAACGAAGTAAAAAAGAATGAAAGAAGTAAGGATAGCTATGAAAAAAGAGACACATAATGAAATTAAGGAAGAAAGGAGGCAAAAAGAAAGAAAGACATGAAGAAAGAAAGGGCAAAGAAAAATGAAATAAGGAAAGAAAATGGAAAGAAGGCTAAATAGAAAGGAAAGAGGAAATGAAGAAGGAGATGAAAGAAAGAAGGCAAAAACAAAGAACAAAGTAAAGAAGGCAAAAAAGGAAGAAAAAAGGATCAAAGAAGGACAAAAGTAAAGAAGTCAAAAATTAAAGATGCAAAAAAGAAAGAAGAAAAGGAAAGGAAGAATGAAAGGCAAAAGGGAAATAAAGGAATGACTGAAAGAAAAGGAAAAGAAGGCAAGAAAGAAAGAGAAAGAATGAAAGAAGGAAAGAAGTCAACAAAGAAGGGAGAAAGGAAAGAAAGGAGGTAAAATAGAAAGAAAGCAAAAAAAGGAAAGAGAAAGAAGGAAATAAAGAAGGAAAGGCAAAAAATATAGATGGTAATAAGGAAAGTAGATAAAAAGAAAGAAGATGAAAAATTACAAAGACACAAAAAGAAAATAAGAAAGAAAGAAGTCAAAAGGGGTAGGAAAAAAGACAGAAGAAATAAGGCTTCACAATATAAAATATTGGATAGTAAAACCCAAAATCTACCCCGCTTATGTTTGAATAAAACGGTTACAAGTGCTAAACACTATAACATTTGGTTTTCCATCTGGGCAAAGTTTATTAAACAACCATTGATGAAACTGAGTCCAGAAACACAATGTGGTATACTGTGAAATAGCAGCAGTCTACTTCAAAGGGAATTTACAGCAGTATTAGAAGAAGAATGTGCTCTGCTCTCACTTCAGACACATCCTGGCACTGAAGGGAACTACATTGTGTGCGGATGTCCACCTTGTGAAAGAGCAAAAGGCAGTCACTTACACAAATGTGACGTAAGTACGCTGAGCTATTGCCCCGTGGTCTATGCTGTAGTGGGTTATTTATGATGTTCACTATATGAGGGTGGAGAATAAGTTAAATCTCATTAGTTTTCATATTAGGATGTGTTTGAAAAAACAGTCACCTTTGTATTTCAGACCTGTGATATGATAGTTCCTTAGCATTGATCACAAATCAAAACTTGTTAACAATGATTATAAGTAAATCAAGTACAAAACATAGATTATATTGAATATGTCATATATGGATTAATACAAGTGAACATGATTGCTATTTCTAAATTTCTCTTATGTGAATCTCTCTGTTAGGTTTCAATACATTTTCTCTTTGGGTTAAACACTAGCTTTCAGTGAAATCAATTATTGCGACGTCTTCAGGGTAAAGGTCTTGTGACAGTACTTCCTGGTATTCAGGGGCAGAGGTCATATGATGTCACTTCCTGTGATTTCATTGAGGTCAACCAATGTGTGATGCCACTTATGCTACCCTGGGATTTTGGTGAATCAACGTCCACGGTTTATGGAGGGATAAAGAGGGGTTTAGGGAAGGGTAAGGAGGAGGTTAGGGAGGAATCTCGTTCTTGATGCCATTTATAGTTCTGCACATTCTTTGCATACAACAAGATAGAAATTAAGTTTTTACATTCTGTAAAAAAGTGACATAATGAGCCTATGCCCTGAGCTGCTGAGTTTGGAACTGGGGAGCCAGGTTTTCTTGATGTCGACTCAACAGCCTGTGTTTCTGGGCAAATCACCTAGCGCGTGATCATGAGTCTTGCTATCAGACTTCTAAGTGCCATATTATGACATCCCAGTGGTACCAGCAGGGCTGGCAGCGCAGTCAGTGGAACCGATATTGGCTCCAGCTGCAGGAATCTGCCAACACCAATGCCGGCTACACTGACTGCGCAGCCAGCAAGTCGGCCACACCATCTGCCATGCACCATCTTGTGCACGGCAGGCAGTGGGCCTACCAGTGCTGGCATGGTGGCCAGGACAATGCCCAGGACAAGGCATTAGCGTCCCGGGGCCCCTTCTGTGACCCTTTCCCTGCCTTTCCGCCGACCTTTTCATGGCGGTGTCCTCACCATGAAAAGGTCGGCGGAAAGGAAGGTCAAAATACCGGCGGCGGTGCTACTGCTTGCCCTGCTAAAATTGACCGCCACACTCAACACTGCCACAGCCGTGGCAGCTGTGATGCTGGCGGTGCCGGCGGCCTATGGCGGTCTGACTGCCACCATCCTAGGCAGTCAGAATGCCAACTCATAATCGGGCCATTAATCTCCTGGTGCCTACATTTTTTTTCTGACCGTATATAATGTTATCTAGTGCTCTTGTAACGCAGCATACGTCTGCCAATCTGATGGGATTAGCATGCCACATGCACTTTAGATGATGTGTGATCTGAGTAAGTCATTGACACCACCACGTCATAACCTTTAATGCAATGCCATTCATTAATGCAGTGAAAAGGCCAGTACATCATGCCACGTCAAGAAGGGGATGCCACTGTTGGCAGCGGGGCATAAAGCACCAGTCTTATTCACATACCCACAGGATGTGTATTAGTAAACACAGGTGGAAGTCAGAGGAATATATAAATTATGAAGTAAATAAGTCATGTTAGGTTGAATAATGCCATGTTTCTGTTTCCAGGGCTTTCCTTTGACTCTGGTTGCAGACGGCGCTTCCTCGCACCTGAAACCTGATGCATCGCTTGAAGCCGGTACAGTGTGCATACCTTCAGTTTCACCCCAGGGGACTGGGGAGAGGGGGCTGAGCTTCATAGCCTACAAAAGTAATGCTTCAAGTCATGTTACACTGTAGTAATTTTAATACACATGTAGCGCATCTCACACAAAGGTTTGTTTCTTGGCCCTTTGATGTCTGTTGTTATTGTTACCCAGCTCAAACATACATTCTTCAAGACCTCTGTACATCTGCTGCAAACCTATGTGTACATCTTCTGCACGTCACACGCTGAGTGTTGGCAGAGCTGACTCAGCCCTTCACACTTTATAAAACCTAACAATTGTTCCAATAAGTATCCAATAAAGTACAGCTTTAATAAATTTCCAGATTGGTATAAGGGTCACACTTTGAGTTTGTTGAAGCTTTTTTATAATCGCATTTAACTATTCTTATTGTTCATCGTTTGCCAATGTATAACTTAAAGAACTAAAATAAAATAATGGAGACAGAGGCTTAATATAAGACCCCATAGGAAATAATATTAAATAAATTCAATTATTTGGACTTTCAAATTAAATATATGTAAAATTGTTATAGTGTCAAAAACTAAATATTTTATCATTTCAAAAGATAATTAACTTTAAAAAAAAAAATCATTTAGATGTTACACTTTTTAGAAAAATTGAAAATTATTTTAAATTATTACAAAAAATAAATGTGAATTAAATTTAATACACATTAATTAATATTAACATTCTAGAGAGGGTAATTTAATTATTGATTAAAATTAACATTTTTAAATACAAAATTAATATGTGTTAAATACCACCTCATTTAATGAACATTTAATTTGAAAACATCATTATGAAATAAATGTTATAATACCAAAACATTAAAATGCTACTAAGAGTGTTTTGTTTACTCTTAATTAAAAATAATATTTCTAAATTGTATAAGTGTATTTAAATATTAATTTATTTCATACAGTTTTAATTTGATTAGTTAACGTCTTGTAATATTTTATTTTATTGATTGTAGGTCATAATAAATAGTTTAAAATAATTGATGTTTTTAGTTCATGTTGAATAGTTTTACAATTTTCATGAATACTAAGCTTTATCCATTTTCCCTACACTTTACCACTCCCCTTAAATTTGAAAAGATACTAGTAGTAACTTTACACTCACAAATTTTGTCTTAACTAACTCCACCCCCTTAGGGGATGGAGACTTGTGAGTCTGTACTCGGAAGTGGTGAATAACAAAAGAGTGTTGACTGCCACCTGAGTTCAAAAACTACATTTGCAGGTCAGTAAATCTACATGTATACATTTACCTCACAGCTGAATAAGACTCACAGCTTATTAAAAATAAAAGACAAGCATTGGCTCCCTTGAGAAGCAATGGAGGTTAAGGCCTTCCTGAAAACAAATTGCTAAAGCCAATAGTTCTTGCCTTTTGGACTTGCTAATGGATTATAACAATGCTAAACTGCAGCGGCAAAAAGGAAATAAACTGATTGTTGTCGATTCTAAAAAAGATTGGCAAAACAACCCTGAAAAAGCTCTTGCGCAATGATATATGCATGTATAGATACTCATGCACATGTATGCATCATGACACCATAGCAGTCCCAGTGTTATGACATATGCATGCCTTTGTATCACGAAACATGAAAAGATCTGAATCGTGACTCAGTGGTGGACATTGTTCTTCTTTAAAGTTACTCTTACAAGATAGCGGAGACTTATCTTGGAGCAGTAAGTTAAATAAAATTTAAAAAGTATGTAGAAACCCATTTAGTGAAAGGGGAAGGAAGGTAGCAAATCACATATTCAGAGCTATTTAAAAAAAGTCAAAAATAATTACAATTTTTGAAATATAAAAATTGGGTTGATGAGGTCCACTAGTACAGACAGAAAGAGGTTTCAAGTGCTGTATGCAGGTATGCAAGGGTTTGTCTGTGGAAAGAGATCCCAGCCCATTGAAAGCAGGGCTTTGAGGGCAGACCTTGATGCTCTGAGGAGTGAGAATTTGGCTCATTGGTGCTACCTTTGATGACTGGATTGGTTCCAATTCAAGAGGTAAAAGTACTAAAAGTTCTCATTGGCACTCCTCTTCACAAGTACAGGATGGTCTGTGCAAAGGCAGTAGGGATCTCCATTTGGATGAATACGGACCAGCACTTGAAGCAAGATGGGTTCTTCTTGCTCTGGGAGAGTCTCACAAGTAGATCTTTTGTTTGGGCCCCTTCAGTTCCTGCATGATATCATTTCTGTGCACCAGCATTCTACTTAGCATTCCAGCTGTCACATCATCTTCACTGAATTTCAGTATATTGCAAAGAAGCTACAATTGTGATATTCTACCAAAGATGATGCCTTGCCTACCCTAGCCTGGTTGACCACATGGCCAAAAACAACATAACTCATTATCTAACCTAACCCCTTCCTATCTCATCTTATCTAACCTCACCTCACCTAAAACTAATTGTCACATCTAACTTCCCTCAGCATTCACCTTTTGTATGTTACCCATTCTCTTATATTAGTAATCCCAGTTTATGTATCTAATCTTCAGTTACCTTTATTAATACCAATCACATCTTCTCCACATAACTTCATCTACTTATGTTTATTTACCCTAACCTCACTTTGCTTACCAGTTATGTCTTATCTAACCTAACTTAACCTAACCCAACCTAACCTAACCTAAACTAACCTACTCTCATTTAACCTGATCTAAGCCCACCTGCTTCAACGTAACACATCTCATCTTCTTCCACCTAAAGCTTCACCCACCAAAAACTAAGCTACTTATTGCAACCAATGTGACTAATAACTAAAACCATATAGGTTCCCAGAAGTAATAGAAACACCTCTCACCCCTTCCAAAGTGGTATGTAATCTGGGCATATGTAGAGACTCCACTCTTACCCCAGAAGATCAAATCTCTAGACTAGCCAGTGAAGGTTTTTGGTATTTACACCTTCAAGCCTACTGAAGAAAGTTATGCTTCTTCCTTCCTTTTTAAGCCCAACCCTTTTTCTCTCCTTCTTTAAGTCCAACTCTTTTTAATGTCTATGTCCTCCCACTGGCAAACATTGTGCTGGCATTACAGCTTGGATCTCGTATCTTATGCTGACGATACTAAGTTGGCTCCCATTAAAAAAAAGGATCCATTTCAAGGGCCTATGCATGGCCCACCAAGCAATGCAGGGAAAAGATCCCCTTTCAGTTCGAAGATTGCTTTGCCCTTACGTGTCAAGGAGAACATTACGTTCTGAGAGCTCATTTCTTCTGACCATTTCTGTGGTGAAAGGGCTAGGTGTGGCAGCGCTCCTTCACCTTCCTGACTGCCAAGGTTGCCTCCCTGCCAATCTAAGACTAACTCAGCCAGAATTATCCTTCAAGAAACTCTTAAAAACCTATCTATGATCATTTTAGCATGATTTCCAAGATTCTGCAGATGTGCTTGTCTAAGCCCCAGAAGGCTCTTTGGGGTAGCTGTGCGCTATACAAGACATCGTGAATAGAATACATCAACACAGTTCACCATACTCCCAACATATTGTCTTTAGCACAATCTTGCTTTGATTATGTTGGTTCCAGTTACCTGGGTCTCCCTGATAAACTCATGAGCTGATTAGAACTGGTACAAAATACATCAGCATGTGTCATCATAGGCACTTATCATCAAGGCCACATCATGCCCCTTCTTATGCAGATCCATGGTATACTTAAGGAAAGAGTCCTTTTCAAAGCCTTAATAGTCGATGGCCACCTTTATGTGACCTCCAAATGTCAACTCCATCACCCTCAACATTCCCTTTAATCCACTGGTCAGTTGTTGTTCGATATTCCCAAAGCCTGCACAGTGAGGTTTAGGGATAGAACATTCTCAGCAGCCACAGCCAGGGAATAGAATTAACCACCAATCTCTCTGTGCCCCACTCCCTTATCATGCTCTTGTCATAAGGCACTTAAGAATCCCCGTCTTACTAAAGGTTTTTAACTTATGACTTTTCGGTTAGTTTGTCATGTGTCATGTCCTGCTACATCGCCAAGAAACTTAAGAGTGCAAGTGATGTAGAGATAAATAATAACATAACATAAAATAATACCTTAACAGTTGTCTTCCATGTAACGTAGCCTAGCCTCACCCCACCTATCATCTTTTTCGTCTTAACTAACTTCACCTAAATTCATCTACTTCTGCCTATCACGTACCCCATCCTCTTCCACCCAGCCACATCTGTCTTATGAAAAGTAACCCAACTTTACTTAAGACAGATCTATCCCTTGTAACCTACTGTACCATCTTGTGATCTCACCTAAACCTACTTACCTCCACTCATCTAACCAATTAACTGCTCCATCTCACACTATCTAACCTAATCTAATCTAACCTCAACTCATGTAACCCTGCCTAACTAATTTAACATACACCACTTAGCCTTATGTAGCCCATCATTTCTCATAAAGAACATCCTAATCTTGCCTCTTCTCATCTAAACCCAACATACCCTGTATATTTAATCTTCCAAAACTCGGCCAACCTATCACCTATCACATCTTAGCCCATCTAACCTACTTTCACAATCCCGTCCCGTTTCATACAGCCTAATGTCGCTGAAGATTTATATCTAAGATAACCTTCCCACTCTCACATTTCCCCTCTTATCTAACCACCCATAACCTATCCTATCACTCTTAACCCATTAAGTAACCCTACCCTCACCACGCCTCACATACTTTTTTCATTACCTTTCCCATATTATTTGTCCTACACTGAACTCGTTTTACTTATCACCAATTCCTCCCACCACTCCTAACCAATTACCCTAGTCTGAAGCTATTACCCTTATTTAACTTCTGGTATTATCTAGCCCGTAATATTGCTTCTAAACTAACCTCACTTAACCTATCACCTATAGCTACTCAATTAACTTACTCTACACTCACCTATGTTCATGCATTTATATGAAGCTTTGCTGCAATAACTCAGTATGCTTGTTTTGTGTGTTTATTTAGTTGCTGTGATTTGGGCAGCAGTAGTGCAAGTTTCCTCACAGTGCCTTGCAGTGTGCCAGAAACATGGACACCCTGAGTGTATACTTCCTGACACTGTCTGTCAGATTGACACCTGCATGGATATCAACAGGTTAAAACCCCCATACAACATAACGATATGTGAAGAGAATGGGCAGCAGCACCGCTTGAGGCACACTAAATGACAGTGTGCTGCTAACAGAGAAAGCAGTGACGGGCCCCCACTTTGCTGATGATATGCCTAGAGAATGTTAATGTCCAATGGAAGCTTCCCTACACCGCCATGAGAATGTGCCACACACATGGGTAGGAGCAGTGCCCATGTCTTCGTATTACCCTTGTGCCAACCTTTCCCATAGGCAGCCACAGCCTCTGTTCTTCCCTACTGCCTCCTTAGAAGTTTAGAACCATGCATAGTTATCAGGTTTGTGTTTTTGTAAATCTTAATAGTGTGTTAGAGTTGGCTTATTATTTTCATTGTGAATATGGAGGTCTGTTTTGAGCTGTTTCAGTTAACGCTACACCCTCTTCAGGGCAGCGACAGCGGCGGGCAGCAGGAAGTATGAAACACCTGGAACTGCTCATCGTGGTGGGCCCCGATGTCTACCAGTACCACCAAGAGGACACAGAACGCTACATCCTCACCAATCTCAATATCGTAAGTCACTCTGTTTAAACACTGTAGAGCCTAGAGGCCATTTGTTTTTCTACAGTGCACTATATAAATCATATGACTGATTGACTGTGTCGTTCAGTGACTCATGGCCTGATTTAGATATTCGGAGATATTGACAGAATCCAGTCTGTCAATATCTAAATCCTATTATTTCCTAAGGGAATTAGATTTCAGCGGACGGGATACCGGTCAACGTTGTGATGGAGTAACTCATCTGCCAATATCTAAATCAGGCCCTTAGTCAGTTACCTAATCCACCACCTTTGCTCAGTTTCCTATTCACTCAGTCACTCAATCAGTTACTCAGTCAGTCAGTCACTCAGTCGCTCACTCGCTTGCTCACTACCACTGAGTATGCTGTAACCTTCTTAGATGTCGGCTTTAGCGGAGGATGTTGTTCAATTTTTAAAAACTTATGATTAGTTTAGATCTAGCCTGGCAGTTTAGGTTAGACTACTCCTATTGGAGAAGACCAAGAATGATTTGCATATGGCTGGTCTCTGCATAGAGTACTACAGTGAGTGAAAAACGATGGACTGGAATGCGGCCCAGAGTAGTCACCAGTGGCAAAGATTAATTCAGTCATCCTTCCATATCTGTGTTGTTTGTTATAGTAGATGCCCTAAGTGAGTGTGACGGTTATGCTCATATGTGGATCCTGTGCTCACTGTGCCAAAGGACTCAACATATACCTCACTGAAGAGGCCAAAATAGGCCGAACCCAGTATAGGTTTGCTTGTGTCCCGTCTGTGGTGGACCTAACCTGGCAGTTCGGCTGGGCACTGTTCCTGCTGGTCCACAGAATCATCTATAATATCTATATTGGGTGACCTTAAATATATAGTTGACAAGAAGGGTATGGCACCAGTACTACAATGAGAATTATCAGCAGCATTCAAAGCAATCCTTACCACTCACTGCTACTTGGACTGCAACATCTTGACACACACAACAATGCTCTAAGAAGTACTGTCTCTTACCTCTAAGACATACTAAACCTGGCACTCCTGCAGGCATCTGCATCAGCTCCCCATTCCTACACTGAGGCCTTCCAGAGGCCTTCATTATCTCTTCTATCCATATGTGCCTAACCCCCTTGCCAGAACTCATTAAATCTTTTAATCAGACGTGTTACATCTATGAAGACAACACAAAGATGATCCTAAAAATGGGCAGCCCAGAAGACCTGTACACATCAAGACTTAATGATGGCCTCTGCACAACAGATGAATGATGAATAATCACCTACAACTCAACACTTCAAAACAGAGATCATGTCCTGTGGACAGTGGCACAAACACCAGCCTATGAACCTATGGCCCTAGGAACTTCATGCACCTGCCAGCAAAGTGAGCATCTCGGGCTTAACCATGGACTTAAAACTGACGGGATGATGAATAATCACCTACAACTCAACACTTCAAAACAGAGATCATATCCTGTGGACAGTGGCACAAACACCAGCCTATGAACCTATGGCCCTAGGAACTTCATGCACCTGCCAGCAAAGTGAGCCTCTCGGGCTTAACCATGGACTAAAAACTGACCCTGATCTTACAAGTCCACAAAATACTGATTTGCATCTTACTGTGCATTGGATACCAACAAAAGCTATAAGCCATTCCCCCTTGTAATTGCCAGAGTAGACTATGGCATTCTAGGGGGCCCATGCTTCCATGGGCAGCTCCTTATCAGGGGCATCGGGGCACACCCCTGGCTCCT